>NC_048225.1:31620603-31774653 GCF_002007445.2 Ailuropoda melanoleuca | reverse complement strand
TAGTACTATGTTGAATAATAGTGGCGAGAGTGGGCATCCTTGTCGTGTTCCTGATCTTAAGGGAAAGCCTTCCAGCTTTTCCTGATTGAGAATGATATTTGCTGTATGCTTTTCATGGATGGTTTTTATGAGATTGAGGAATGTACCCTCTATCCTACACGCTGAAGGGTTTGAATCATGAAAGGATGCTGTTTTTTCTCAAATGCTTTTTCTGCATCTATTGAGAGAATGATATGATTTTTGATTTTTTCTTTCTGGATACAATCTAAGACACTGATAAATTTGCGAATGTTGAACCACACTTGCAACCCAGGGATGTATCCCACTTGGTCGTGATGGATAATGCTTTTAATGTAGTGTTGGATTCTGTTATCCAGGATCTTGTTGAGGATTTTGGCGTCCATGTTCATTAGGGAAATCGGTCTGTTAATTGTTTTTGATGGGGTCTTTGCCTGGTTTGTGGATCAAGGTAATATTGGCCTCATAGAATGAGTTTGGTAGCTTTCCTTCTGTTTCTATTTTTTGAAATAGCTTTCGGAGAATAGGTATCAGTTCTTCTTTGAATGTTTGGTGGAATTCCCCAGGAAAACCATCCGGGCCTGGAGTTTTGTTTTTTGGAAGGTTGTTTATCACTGACTCAATCTCTTCATAATTAATTGGCCTGTTTAAAAAATCAATTTCTTCCTGTTTCAGTCTTGGTAGTTTATAGGTTTCCAGAAAGGCCTCCATCTCTTCCAGATTGCTTAATTTATTGACATAAAGCTGTTGATAAAAGTTTCTAATAACCCTTCCAATTTCATTGGTGTTGGTTGTGACATCTCCTTTTTCATTCACAATTTTATTAATTTGGGTACTTTGTCTATTCTTTTGGATAAGTCCTGCCAGTGGTCTCTCAGTTTTATTGATTCTCTCAAAGAACCAGCTTCTAGTTCTGTTGATCTGCTCTACTGTACTCCTGGTTTCTAATTCATTGATTTCTGCTCTAATTTTGGTCAACTGCTTCCTCGTGCTTCATATGTGCTTTAAATAAAGTGAAATAATTGCCAATAAGCTTCAAGATGTGCTGGTTATATTTTCAGATATCTGAATCATTTTTTATCAATTGTCTTGAAATAATTACATTGTAATATAGTACCTATAATATACCCATTGTAGACTTAATAGTACTAACATAAGCATGTAGTGAACAAGCAATCATTCTTAAGCTGACATTAAAATAGCTATGAAACTGTGAAATAGGATTATGGTTAGTTCTAAAATGATAAATGAAAGAAATTTATATTTCAAAATATTTTTATTTTAGTTCATTTTTACTTCTAATTTTTGAAATGAATACCACTTTTTTATTCTGAAAGATAAAAAAGACATTTTAATTAAGTTTTGTCATTTTAAAATTTTTTTTAAATTAAAAAACGATTTATTTATTTACTTGAGAAAGAGAGAGACAGAAGACATGAGCAGGAGGGGCAGAGAGAGAGGAAGAGAGAATCTCAGTCATACTCCACCCTCAGTGTGGAGCCTAATGTGGGGCTTGATCTAATAACCCTGGGATCATGACTTGAGGTAAAACCAAGAGTCAGACACTTAACTGACTATGCCACTCAGTTGCCACTAAACTATGTCACTTTAAAAAGAAATTATTTAATAGCTTACTCAACCAAAGTAAATAACACCTTTTGTATTTTTAAGGCCATGTAGTTTAAGTCCTTATGTTTCTAAATCTCCAAATTTATTTTTAAATATCCTCTATAATGTGGAAGATGAAGTAAGCCTTGTGTGTAAACACTATTAAGAATAAGTATAATAGTGATTTAAAAACTTGATTTTTTCTTTTTTAAATTATGTTCAGTTAGCCACTGTATAATACATCATTAGTTTTTAATGTAGCATTCAATGATTCATTAGTTGTATATAGCAGCCAGTGCTCATCACAACATGTGGCGTCCTTAATACCCATCACCCTCTTACTCCCTCTCTCCATCCTCCTCCCCTCTGAAACCCTCAGTTTGTTTCCCAGGGTCCATAGACTCTCATGGATCATCTCCTGTGGAAATACTTTTGTGTCTTCAAAAAAAAAAACACTTGCAGAATGAACAAACTTGAACGAGAATGGAAAGCACTGGATTTATACCTTGGTGCTGCCATACTTGCTGAGAATCTCTGATCACATATGTGCACACATGTGCCTCTTCTAAGACATTTGCAACATTGTGTATTTTACAATATACATTCATCTGCAGTAATGAAATTGATTCTCAGAGCAATGATGTAGAATTGGCAAGATAGTAAAATAATTATCTCCAATTTATAATACAGAAAAAAAATGGAGCTCAGATGTTAAGCCTCAGTTTTCTCTAACATTAAATTGGGATGAAAGAAGTTAGTGGAAAGAAGTTAGTGAGGATTTAATATAAGGCATCTGTTCCCAAATTGCTTTCTTATCTCACAGGAACATTTTTGAGTAAGTAAGTATCCATGTTCTTCTAGGATACCCTTCTCTAAAATTAGGCACAAAGCCACTAAAGGCAAAATATTTATGTAAAACATATCATGCTTATTAACATGACTTTCCCACCTGTGCACTAAGTTCCAAGTGAGAAAAAAAAAAAACCCTCAAGAAATAGAATTCTTTTAAGGGTAAAATGAAGCAATCTATAGAAAATATTATATAAAGTGAAATGTGCCCAAAGCTGAAATTGTTTTATATTATGCACTTTGTAACAAGGCAGAACATGGTTCAACTCCTCAGTTAATTACTTATTAGCTGTGTGGAACTTGGACATCTTGGAGACTCAGTTTTTCTCTTATGGCAAATAAAATTTAAATGATGTCTTCCAAGTTATTATGGGGAACAAATGAAATAATATATAATGTTCATATAGATCAACACAGATCCCATGGCATAATTTGTACTAAATAAAGGACAACCATTATACTTACAATAATCACTTGGGTGTAGATTTCTCAAAGAAGAGTTATTATTAACTCTTATTATTAATGGAAGAAGAATACCATAAGGAGGAGATAGAAAGATGTTCTCTCCTCTCTTTCTATTTAGATAAATGATAAAATGCCAACCCTCCTCTATATGATTTATAGCAGATGAAAAATCCAAACATTACATGATTACAATTCTTGTTTTTCCTGCTAAAATACATCCAGTGTTGACCTATGAATTTAACTTCTCATGTAACTCATCAGATGATATTAACTTGCATTACCATCTGCTTTGCCAAAGATTGTGGTGACCTAAATGAATGATTTTAGATGCTATTATCAGGTCCCCAAGACACCTAATAAAACATTTACTAATGGCATTTCAAATGATGACAGTCTGTTTCTCCATAAAAATGTATCAGTTCAGATCCACCTAAAAATTATCTTCCTCTTTGGATTTATGGTGAAAGGCAAGTGTCTAAAATGAATAAGAACAGCAGTATTCAAAATTTTTTCACACATCTATCACATTCTTAATTTTTAAAGATTAAATAGTAAAGAAAGAATAAAGGCAGATTTGTAATCCTATTACTCATTTTATAGCTGTACTACAGATAAAACAAAAGAACATACCATTACAAAGTAGATGTGGGATCATTATATACAATTCACTATGAAATGAACATTTACTGAGATTTGGCTTTGAATAGTACATAGAAGGGCTGCTGGGTGGCTCAGTGGGTTAAGTGCCTGAATCTTGGTTTTGACTCACGTCATGATTTCAGCATCCTGGGATGTAACCTTGTATTGGGCTCCTGACTCAGCAGGGAGTCTGCTTGTTCCTCTCCCTCCTCCCCTGCCTACACATACATGTGCATGCATGTGTGTGTGCATGTTAGTGCTCTCTCTAAAATATTTTTAATATTTTAATAAATATTTTTTATAAATGAATAACAGGAATGAGAATACAAAGGTGATTAAGATGGCCTACCAGAGGAAACACACCTATTAACAGAAAATTACACCCAATTTCAGTGGTTTAAATAAAATGTTATTGAAACTGAGAAATAAAATATTAAATTTTTCTTTGCTGATTCAAGAAGAGCCTCATCAAGGAGGAACATTCAAAATAAATATTGAAAGAAGCGCAAGGATTGTCCAGTAATAAAAAACCCCAGCTGGAAGAAAAATTCAGCAAGTTGTTTTAGAAATAGCAAAGGCACAAACTCATGAACATGGTAATGTGAGATGTCTGATGTTGCATTTCGGGAGGTGGTGGGGAAGGAGTATATATGAAGATAAGACAAGTATGGATGGAAGTAAAACCCAATAGGTTGTAGTTAACTAAAGAGTGATCCAGTTACTTGGCAGCCATAACCATGTGCCACGCACTGTGATAAATGTGTTATATTTGGTATTATTAATCCTCACAACTGTTTAAGGTAAACAGTGTTATAATTTATTTATAGTTGGAAGAACCAAGGTTCAAAGAGCTAGGTAAATCAGACAAGGTCACACAGTTTGTAAATAGTACAACCTGGGATTCCTACCTAAGTGTTCATAGACTTTAGGCCATGCTTTTTAACTGTGTCTTATTGCTTTTCCATTATGATTGTCCTTTTCTGTCATTTACCATTCATTTTTTATCCTTTTTAGTGACTTTTCTTTCTCCATCTTATCTGTTCCTTAAATATTGGGGTTACCACAATTCTGTTTTTGTAGAATTGAAGGGAAGTATATAAAAGTATATAGCAAATCTGTGGGAATTATACAAGCATTGTATTTAGAAATAAAACAATGTGGGGAAAAAATCTGAATACCTTTAAGAACTATCATGATTTTATTAGTGGGCACACACTAAATTATAGGATAAAATATAGAAAACTAGGTAAATAGCCTATAGGTACACATCTTAATTAGTGAGAGAATAAAATGATTAAAAATTAAAATTACTTAAGCAAGTTCTCAGGCATTTTCTATTTCTTCCTTAATGAGTCTTTAATTAGCTGAAATTACATTAGGGAAGTTTTTCGCCTTTTATATCTTTGCCAATATACAAAATACCCTCTTTATTCACAAAGGATGGGTGTAAGTGGATAATGAAACATATTCCTCAGGAGAAAGGGAAATTGTAGTCAATTTAGTATTATTGAATATCAACTTGTGTATATTTTTGGCTGAATAAAATTAAAGTCAACAGCAAGCAGGGGAAATTTTGTTTAGAAATATTATGTTATATTTGTTTCCTACAATCCCACTGCAAAATATTTTGAAGGAAGTGTAAAAGCTATTTCATTTCGAGTATTCAATGTATTTTTTGTAACATTACCACAAACAAAGGAATTCCCTATGCTTCATATTAAAATTGTCATCCTCCAAATTATAAAATAAGCACCAGGCTAAAATTATAGACTGACTTTATCTTTCTTCTATTACAGAATCAAAGTAGATGCTAACTTTCTTATGGTTTATGAGAAACTGATATGAGATAATTTTCAAACTAGTGATTATTTTGTGCTTATGCTTAAAGACAAGCACAATAGACAGGCCAAACTTTTCTAAAAATAAAACATAAGGAGGTAATAAAAATTTGTGAAATATCTAATGGCTTGCAATTCTTGAAGTAATTTTGTTTCTAAATAAAATATAGGAAAATTTTTATTATCTATAATGAGATGATTGTGACTCTTTTGCTACTTTTACAAACCCAGTGAATATCCAGCTGCATCTTTTATGCTTGTGGCTCTAAACCACAACCTGTCTTATAAACCTCAATCAGTCAGCATCTTTTAAGATTTCGTAAATGTTAATAAATGTAATGTTTCACATTGGAGTTAGAGTATAGGACATTTAAAGTTAACTAGACATAAAAGAGGTTACTCTCATTAGAGAATGATATATATTAACCTAAAGAACAAACAGCAAAACAATCAAAACTGATTTTTATTCTTTTTTTTTAAATATTTTATTTATTTATTCGACAGAGATAGAGACAGCCAGCGAGAGAGGGAACACAAGCAGAGGGAGTGGAAGAGGAAGAAGCAGGCTCATAGCAGAGGAGCCTGATGTGGGGCTATCCCAGGACTCTGGGATCACGCCCTGAGCCGAAGGCAGACGCTTAACCGCTGTGCCACCCAGGCACTCCAAAACTGTTTTTTATTCTTAACTGGAGAAAAGCATTTTCAAGAAAACTTCTTCTGTCATAAATTCAATGTACATTT
Source organism: Ailuropoda melanoleuca (assembly GCF_002007445.2). Taxonomy (NCBI): domain Eukaryota; kingdom Metazoa; phylum Chordata; class Mammalia; order Carnivora; family Ursidae; genus Ailuropoda; species Ailuropoda melanoleuca. The sequence goes on along the minus strand of NC_048225.1, from coordinate 31,768,495 downwards.
AAGGCTGCTACAGATAGCCATCCCAACAATAAAATGATAAGCCTCCTTTCATGTTTTATTTAAATAATGAGAAAAAAAAGGATAAAGGAATAACTAACTAGGAATGTGATGTAACCTTGAGCATGTTAGAAAGGATTAAGCTCCTGGCGGAGCATGAAGGAGAAGGAAGGAGAAAACAGGTATCTATTTAGTGCCTCCAACATTCCAGGCATTTGCTAGGTCTTTTAATTACATTATCCCATTTAATATGAAGCCTGGCTTTGGCTTAGATGTTGTCACTCCAACTTTATAAATGAAAAAAAAAAAAAACCCAAAACAAAAACTAACTATCTGAGAAAGTTTGACAATTTGTATAAGATCTAAAAGCTAGGAAGATACAAAGTCAATATTTAACCCCTGAACTCTGATGCCACAGGCCAGACTCCTCTAGATTATGAGTTGCTTCACCTTTCCTAGTTGTTGATGACCTTGACCGTTTGTTGGTTAAGTGTTTTGAGGAATATCCCTGAATTCAGATTTGTCTGATGTTTTCCTCATGATGAAAATGGGGTTCTAGATTTTAGGGAGGAAGACCACAGAGGTAACATACAATTCTCAACAATCTTGTCATATTAAGAATACATATTATACAAATTATCAACATGATATATCTATATCTATATTATATCCCTATATAAAATATATTATATATATTTATATCTCTCTGTCTGTCTAGACAACCAGTTCCTATAAGAATCTGAAATAAATATTTGCCAAGTTCCTTTCTTGGTAAAGCATCATGTGTGGTCCTGAATAGTAGACCAACCTGTGATTCTCTTTAATGTACTTTCTGATTTCAGTAATACTGAATTATTCCTTTGACGACAGTCTGATTGTCATTCTTATTTGTTGAAATAATATAGTTGATTTATCCAGTAATTTTCATTATTTTGTTCAGAAACAATGTTTAGTCATCATCTTCAAATGGCACTGAGATAAATGTTATTATTCTAATCAGATAATCTTTTTATTTATTTATTTATTTATTTATTTATTTATTTATTTTTTGTAGAGAGAGAGAAAGAGAGTGAGAGAGAATGCAAACTGGGGGGGTGGGTCAGATGGAGAGAGAGAATCATAAGCAGGCTTTCCACCCAGCTTGGAGCCCAACACGAGGCTTAATCTCAAAACGTTGAAATTATGACCTGAGCTGAAATTAAGAGTCAGATGCTTAACCAACTGAGCCACACAGGTGCTCCTGATTAGATATTTTTTAAGTTGGACTGAAGTTTCTCTGTAAACAGATAAATCATGAATTGATAGTAGTTGTATTTTATAGATGGGGAGACATAATAAAGGAAAGAAGAATTTCATGAAAAATGCAAGATTGGGCAAAACAAAGTTAGGAAAATATTGCAGTAATAATTGTTAAAATGACAGAAGTGAGTGAATTCAATGAATTTCTTGTACAGGTCATTGCAGCTACCAAGTATAGATTACATTTTAGTAGTGTAGCAAAATGACCCCACAAGTGAAGCAGAAATGGAAGTTTATTTATGAGAATAATATGATTAATTTATCAAAAAAATAAAAGGAATAATATTGGGAAAGCATAATAAGTTGTCTTTAATAAGTATAGTCAGCTATTATTTATTGAGTACTCACTATATTCCAAGCCCTGTGTTTAGTGCTTTCATATCTCACGTAACTTCACGTAACTTCAAGAAAATAACTTTATAGTAATATATATTTCCTTATGATACAAGAGTCTTATTTACTCATCAAACATTTATTAAGCTCCGAGTTATCAGGTGTTGTGCTAGGGATATCATAATTAAAAAATTATATCCTTGATTAAGGCCTAGTTGTCCAAACATATTTATAAGCAGATAATAACAAAAAGGGAGATAAATGGCTGTTAAAATCACATATATGTGGGGGATTATAGGAAGAAGTAGTAAACTCTGATTTGGTTGTACCTTTGAGTTTTCTAGCTAGAAAGTGAGACAGATAAAATTTCAATTCAATCCACAAACTACGTGGTCTTTTGTTATTTGTCCCAATTTATAAAAACATGGGAAATTCCCTTACAGTTTATAGAACTGACACAGTTAAGGCAATAGATAAAAATAATACAAAAAATTACCTTGTAGAAGTTAAATAAATATACCTTACCTTTTCTTCATGAAAGGCTGGAAAGCTAGATCTATGTTGCTGGAGCCATGAAAGAGTGCTCTAATTAATATAGTAGATGCCTGATGTGAGTTCTAACTATGGAACGTTAGGCTTCTAAAAGTAATTTCTTTATGAATATTTTTCTCAATGATTAAAGGAAAGAAACCCAAAACCAGCTGTAATTTTCTCCAGAAAGTACTACTCAGATCCTCCTTAATTTTCCCTGGGCAACAATCAGCAAACTTCTCATTAGAAAGAACTTTAAAAAGTTTGCTGATTTGCAAAATATGGCATGAGTGATGTGTACGTTCCTTGCATAATTGGTTTTGTGCGTACATATGGCACATGCTATTTTGGAAATGTACCCCCTCTGTGTTCATTATAGCTATTGCTCATTCTATTCCCTGATAATCATTTATAGTTACTCATCATAGTTTATTATTAGAAAAGTAATGAATCAGCAGTTTTAGGCACTCTCTTTTAACAACCTAATCTTAGAATTTTCCAAACTACAGTAGGCAGTAATAGAAAGCAAGCAGTTTGCCCAAATATAATTCTAGATATTGAGCTATACATTTGACAGAGATTATTAAAATTTTAATAAATAAGTCTTTCCTTTCATTATCCTTAATGAATTCTATTATACTCAAGCAGTATGGTTTATATAATAATACATGATAAAATTTCAATAAATCTGTTTGGTAAAATGTATTTATTTTTACATTTTCCCTAAATTTTACATAACTGGATTTTTTCCTAACTGTGGAGATTTTCAGAATATATAGCTATATTGTTTGACTGGAGAAGCCGGTATCAAATAAGTAGGAAGAGGATTCAGCACAATTCTCAGGCTTTTGTTGTGGCTTGGAGATGAGCTCAAGGAAAAGTACCACCCAGGAGACCCCTTGCATTTAAATGTTTCTATTTTAAATTACCCCTTTTTTTGTAGGTTAGAGCCCAAGAAATTAGGATGTTTGCCCTTGAGAGGTTCTAGATCCTTAGACAAGGATTTTAAGCCAGCTACTGTGCTAAAAATTAGTCGCATAATCCTCACAGTGATTCTACGACACAGATGTTATTTTATTTCCATTTTACAGAGGAAGATACTGAGCCTTGAAGAGGTCATATAAAATTTCCAAGGTCACCAGATGCAGAGTCAGCATGAAAACAATCCTGGTCTTAAGTAAAACATAATACTACATTCTCTATCAAATTTTCCCATTATATAGTAATCGATATTATGTGATTGTTTTAACACATAAATTAGGTTGTATTATTGTTGCCCTTTTCTATAGATAAAACGCTATGTTTAAATTTGAATTAGAAAATAATCAAGTAATCAGAACAAGATAACTACTTCAATTGTTTTTTATTGACTAAAACAACAAACTGACATCAATAACAAATTGCACATTTGACCTTATGACTTACTTTAAGTACAGTAGCATATGGATTCCAAGACCAATGACATAACTTATCTTTTTGCACCTTGTTAAGCTTTAATTTCACTGTTCCTTAAAATGAGAATTCAGAAGTCAGAGAAGCATCTATCTCTGCTGTTTCTCTGTAGGCAAATTAATCTGCATCAAAGCATCCTGGAGAAAATATCTAGAGTCAAATATTAATGGGGTAGATATAACTTTGAAAAGAGCAAGGAAAAAGAAGACTAATGCACAATGGAAAACCAAACCCAAAAGAAGATACTTAGTCACAAATATCCTGGTATGACAAAGGGTAACTGTTATACAACAAATTATTACTATAGCATTCAGCAAGGATAAAATATCAGTAATGATATTTTGAAGCCACCAAAAATTATCTTTCTCTGTGAAGTTTAATTTTTCTCATAAATCTTTATTGTCCTGACAATTAAATCTATATATAATCCATGACTCCCTTATAAAATGTTTATAGAGTTGGTAAAAGTAACACTGTAAGAGACTTCTCCATCTTCAAGGAAAAATACTTATAATGTCGACCCTTTCTGCCAAAACCAATTTTTCTGTCTAGAATAAATTGGTTTTTGCTATGCATAAATTAAACGTCAACACATCTTTCACAAATCTACTTACGGGCAGCCAAAAACCAGGCTGTTGAGCTAGAAAATAAGTTCAGTGCAAATAACTGGATATCTGTTTACTCAACAAATAGATACAAAGGAAAAGGAGCTTTAGTGATCCCAAGTATGTCAGTGTTAATTAGTTGATATCTGAAGACAAATTCTGCCTCCTTCTTTATCACCATGGACCAGAAAAGCTGTTACACATCTTTCTGTCCAGCTATGTCTTATAATGCATTAGCTCCAGCTGAATAAACACTAAAAGAAGAATAAGAAAATACTCATAGAGTAGTATTGATGTCACTGTGTGAATATATTCAATTTAAATTGACTGACCATACCTTTTAGAAAGGGTTGAGCTGAGTGCCTGCAGGTGATCCTCTTCCTCTACCCCACTAAAAGAGGATTGTGTGTGTGTGTGTGTGTGTGTGTGTGTGTGTGTGTGTGTGTGACAAAAAGTAACTTTATCAGGAAGAAGGATGTCCAGAATCCTGAGACTGGAGGAAATTTGAAGTTCTCAAGGAATGGCAAGGGGCCTTTGTGTTTGGACTAGAATGAGAGATGAAAGAATGGTAGACAATCTAAGGAGTAACCAGGTTAATAATATTTAATTTTATTTCTTAACAGAGAAAGGAAGCTGTTAGAAGATGGTAATGTCAGTGGTTGTAATTGCTTTTGGTTCAGTGTTACGAATGTCTGAACTATAATATTTTTCAAAAATTCAAATAAAATTGATAATTCAATGTTGTAATTCTCAAAATATTTGCACTCATGGGTCATGTCAACAAAGCATGGAAAAAGGTAAGTTCTGTGATACCTGGCACCACCACTGGTATTTTAACTAGTTAACAAATAGCTGCACAATCAGCCCTTCCAATTATTGGCAGTTACATAATTCTTCAACATTTTAAATTGGAATGGGGCATCAAAAGAATATTATAAAGTAAGAAACAGATCCATGGAAGTTGAGTGACTTGCTCAAACTTCAAAAGTCAATTAATCCTGCTGTTGATTTTTGTCAGTTTTTTCAAAAACGTAAGTTCCACTAAAACAAAATCATGCAATACAGAGCATAACAGACAATGGCGTACTGGAACCAGCACATATCTGATTCACATTTCTGTGAGCATCTCTTCCAACTCCAAGTTCAATGACAACACACTGGTTGCTTGAAATTAGCCATGGTGACAATATTTCTGCCATGAGGACTGGAAAATGCTACAAATCAGGACTTTATTTTTCTCCTTTTTTGGAAAACCTAATTACCAGCACATTGGTGATTACAGATAATATGATTTATATGTTCCTTTGAATGAAAAAGGAACATTCTATTATTAGTTCTGTATTGCACTCACTACATTTTATTGAAAATATGGCTCATGAGACTTTAAATTGGAAGAGGCAGTGACCGACCTAGTCATCTATGTATCCAACCTAGAATATAATGACAAATGTGTTTGTTTAAACACTATTACCTTACAGAGAAAATGTTTGATGAATTTTCTTTAAAAATATAATTACAGTTCTTCCAAGTTAAAAAATGGTCTAATATATCAAATAGCAGCTTGATTAGGCTTATAGATTTCTATTTTATCAGTAAGTCATTTGCATATAAGGTAGACCTGTATATAATTTTAGACTCATAATATGCAAAGTGATTAAACATATGTATAGGTTTGGCAGGCGAAGTTTGATTTGTTGAAAGTACATATTGTTAAATTCCATTTTTTTATTAACCAGTGGTTATATCTAGGGTAGGAATTATAAGTATATAATAATATTAACAATGAGTGAATATGTCAATCTACATTTATTATCCAAAACACTGTCCACAATATAACTCAACAGTAATGCTAAGTTTTTTCTAGAAATGCATGTAAAGTACTTCATTAAGGGTTAAAGTGCATTTCATTTGCAATGTGTCTAATAATATTTGTTATTCCTACTGTCAAGTTGAAGACCTCAATTGTTCTCACCATTTTATCTTAAGTTTTATTATTATCTAGGGAGATAAAAGGTTAGTTGAAGAATTTAAGTACTTTGAAGGGAACAACTCTCTTCATTCCCATTCTTTTGCAAATTCATAGTACCACAAATGGAATTTTCATTTATTGCTCTTAATTTTCAAAAAATAAAATTATTAATCACATTCTGTGAATACTTATATCATAAGTAGGTATTGCTAGACTTAATAGACTTATTCCAATTTTGGTAAAATGACACATTTAAACAAGTAAGATGAGTAGTATTTATTTGTGGTAGCAGTAGAAAACCTTTGTGTTTAAACCATGATCTCTGAGAAGTTACTTTATGTAAACTTTGTTATGCTGATATTAGCAATGATTTTTCTTTTAGATTTATGAAAATATACCTTTGGTCACAGAAGTAACTTAAAGATTAAATTATTCAGGGTTTTTAAAGTATCTGATGCCCTGCTCTTAAATTCCTGATGGTTACGATACTGCTAGAAAAGTCAGTCTTGCCAAGGTAACACTTGCAGTTTCTATATGACTTCAACCAGAATATCCGGGGAGAGCATTGAAAGAAGCCTATCTGAATGAAGACATTGCTTAAAATAAATAGTTTCTATTTTCTGAATAAAAAGAAAAATATTAAAGAATGCATCTGGAAACAACTTTAAAATGTGTAGAGCTAGTTCTATTTTGTACAGAAAGGGAATTTTGTGAAGAGTGTTTTTTGTTTTTTGTTTGTTTTGTTTTGTTTGTTTGCTTGCTTGTGTGTGTGTTTAGCTAGATCCATAGGCAAGAAAAAATAATCTCAAGTTGACATCAAGCCATTAAAGATCTGGAAAGATCAATTGTGCTAAAAGCTCAGATGTGGTGTCTAGTGTGGTGATACATACTGCAACTGTTTACAAGCTATGAATGGAAAAGATCATTTGCATGTCTTCACTTTCTCACATGGTAACAAAAATAGCGCTATGAAACATTTTCTAAGTAGTTCCCCCCCCTTCTCCTAATGACCTCCTAAAATATAAATCCTACAATACATGTCAGTAAGGTTTGCACTAGTATCAGATTTAGAGGAAGAGACACATGCTAGCAGTCCTAAGGAAAGATGCAACAATCATTTTGCTGATATTCAAATAGTTCTGGGGGTTGGGACATTCTTCTAATGCTTATGTTACTGGTGGGAGAGTCTGGCATTGTGTGAATGGAGGTCTCAGTCCTTGGATTCCCCACAGAAGATTTATATGGGGATCCATACCAAATAAAGACAGCCAGAAGGAAAGTAGCAAGCACAAAGCAGTTTATTAAAGGGAAAGTACACTCTCCTGGTGGGAGAGCAGGCAGATTCCAGAAGGTGGAATCAGCCTTAGGTTGTTTTGGGAATGGATATTTGGGGAACCTCTCCTACAGGTTGAGAGGGTGAGTTTTTGACCCTACAAGGTTTGTACCAGAACACTCCTGGCAGCCTCCCTCCCCTGGAAAAGGCTGAACAGCAATGCAGATGTATTCTAATGAGTCTAGGGGTTACCCTGGGACAAAGGTGGAAGAGGAGAGCACTTGCTCTGCACCTGTGCCTCTTAATTTGTCAACCCCAAGGTCTTAGAAGCCACAAGGTCAGGATGTTATGCTGCCCCGATACTTTTAATATATAGCTTATCATTGTCCTTGCCTCAAGCTCATGTCTCTATCATTCCCCTTCAAGACCTTAGAACTGTTCCTTGGGGGTATTCCTTCCACTGCTGCTATCTAGCTTCTACCTAACACTTTCACATTCAGATATCTCTGCTTTTCTGTCTCTCACTTCTGCATTTCCCAGGTGGACAACATTTGATTGGATTATTTGTTCTTCAGCCAAAGTTTATTTTCCTATTTGAAGCTTTGTCACAAACAATTACTGATTATTGAGACTAACTTGATACACTTGGTTATGGAAGCCACATCACCTGCCTTCAGAAATAATTCCTTAGGGTTTCTTCCTTTCTAAGACAGTAGTATAATTGGTGGGAATTTTGAGGCTCCTTGGCCTTTCCAGTAAATTTTTCCCAATACCTATTTTACTTCTCTTGCCAGTTATTTCTCTAAAATATCTATAAAATCATGTTATGATCCTGAATAAATCTTGTGTCTCCTTATAGCCTGTACACAAAGTTCATACCTAAGTGCATGACTTGCAAGCCCTTTAATTGTTCCACGTGAATTATGGAATATTTTAGGCTGTGGAAGCAGATGAATCACATAGGTTAACATATGCTTTGCCACTTAGATATCTATGGCAATTTACAAATTCCTTCCAAAATTTGGTTCCTTCAATCATAAAATGTGAAGATTATACATGACAAGGAATACAGAGAGTCTACATAACATAGTGCCTGCCATTAAGCAAGCATCAAAGTAAAGAGCAACAAAGTTTGGTTCCACTTGCCCATCTCCTGATTCTCAGAAAATCTTTTTTTTTTTAATTTATTTATTTGACAGAGATAGAGACAGCCAGCGAGAGAGAGAACACAAGCAGGGGGAGTGGGAGAGGAAGAAGCCAGGCTCACAGCGGAGGAGCCTGATGTGGGGCTCGATCCCTTAACGCCGGGATCACGCCCTGAGCCGAAGGCAGACGCTTAACCCTTGTGCCACCCAGGCGCCCCTCTCAGAAAATCTTATCAACTACACAGAGATGGAGATCCTGCCACCATCACCTTCTACGTCAGGGCAGCTGCACTGCGCAGCCTCAGGGATGCTCTTGAAACTGATGTCAATATGAATTGCACCCCCTGGAGATATGAAAAGACCATGTTACCTTATGTGGGGCTCTCACTCATTTTCTAGAGCTTAGGGTATGCTTGTTGGTTGGTCGAAAGGGTAATGAAACAAACTGACTTTCTCAGAAGTTGAAAGATTTATTTTATATCATTAAAAATTATTATACAAATTATTGCAATTCTTCATTTCTGGGTTAAGTGGTTGCTTCCACTTTTGACCTCTAACTCCAAATGAATGTTGAAACCATGCTGTGCATAGAAGGACTAATTGGTTGTTAGCTTATTAGGGCTGGGAGTGTTAAATACAGAGTCCAACAGCAATGAAATTAGGGACAATACTAAAGCAGTGTTACATGTACTGTAGCTAATAAATGGTATGTATCATGCCGAGTTTATAAATCATGTATTTTACTTACAGTACTTTGGTTTGTGCAGTGGAGGTAGAATGAGGGGAGGCTACAGGAAGTGATGCAAGTTTTGGGGAAAATTTAATTTGGCAGTGGGCTGGTCATTCTTGTTTTAAGATCTTTCTATTATGGTATTTCTCTTGACAAATAAGCAGTTACATTAATTTTTATTCTTCTTATTATTCTTATATCCCTTTCTATAATTCATAGACACTTGTTAGTTAATTTTATTAATCCAATAAATATACAGCAAATTCTATGCACCAAGCATAGTGATCTTCACTGGGTATGTAGTAGTGAGCAAAATGGAGTCTCTGCGCAAAGACACTCCAACTGTAATGATGGACACAGATAATTAAAATAGAGCAGGTTAAATAGGGTAAATACAAGGTGCAAGGAAAATGTGTACACTGCTAAAAGTTAAAAAATATATGGAAAAGGACTGTTCCCAGAAGGTTATATCCAGTGTATGTCACAGTTTGGATAAATATATTGTTTTCAGTGTGCATACAAACAATGAGATTTTAGAAATTTTAGCTAGAAGTGCATAATAATGCAATTAAAAATTAATGGTAATATTTTATAGTAGTTCATATGCTTGCTGCCATAGCCATCAAAAGACTCTAGTGTTGTAATAAAAAGTGCAAACTTCTAGAGCTTAAATCCTAGCACTTCCAGAACTTGAACAATGTATAGAATCTTACTTAGCCTGAGAATCCTTGTCTGAAAAGGGGCACAATAATGCTCACATAATTGAGCTATGAAGGGGATTAAATAAGATAATGATGAAAAAGTACCTTGTTAAATGTCCACTATGTTTAAAGCAGTCAATAAAATCAGTTTAAAAAGAATTGCTATTTAACTGGTAATTGTCAGGTCTTACAGTTACATAAGAAAATATGGGCAAGACAGAGCTTTTCTCCATTTAAAATAAAATTCTGGGGACACCTGTGTGGCTTAGTTGGTTAAGCATCTGCCTTCAGGGGTGCCTGGGTGGCTCAGTTGTTAAGCATCTGCCTTCGGCTCAGGGTATGATCCCAGAGTCCTGGGATTGAGCCCCACATCAAGCTCCTTGTTCAACGGGGAGCTTGTTTCTCCCTCTGCCTGCTGTTCCCCCTGCTTGTGCTATCTATCTCTGACAAATAAATAAATAAAATCTTTAAAATAAAATAATAAAATAAAATAAAATAATAAAATAAAATAAAATTCTGATAGTATTTTTAATTTCCAACTTGGATTTTACCCTCAGAGTGACCAAGAACTTGGGCAATTCTCAGTATTTTTGTCATTTTTTTTCATCTAAAGGTAAGCACTGATCCCCAGTTGCACTGTTATAGAACATAGCATCTGGGAAGCATGGATAAGAAGACTTCTCTTTCAGATCCCTCCTCATTCTTTCTTCTCCATCCTTCATTGACTGAAAAGTGTAACTGATTCTTTTCATCACAATTATTCTTTTATCTGAAAGAGCTCTCAAAAGCGATATAGGAAGAACTTTCTTTTGCAGTCAGGGTATTATCCCAGCTGTATATTATTCATTGAAATTTTTCTTCCAGAATTCCTACTATGTGTTAGGCACTGTTTCAAGTCCTGGGAATGTTGGGGTGAACTAAATACCTCAGATCTCTTAACAGAGTTTATGTGGTATTGAATAACAGAAATGAAATAAATAATCAGAACACAGTTTTTTAAAAATATTTTATTTATTTATTTGAGAGAGATTGATAGAGATAGCAATAGGGAGCGAGTGGGGAGGATGGGACAAAACAGGCTCCCCGCTGAGCAGGGAGCCAGATGCAGGGCTCTCAATACCAGGATCCTGGGATGATAACCTGAGCCAAAGGCAGTTGCTTAACTGACTGAGTCATGCAGGCATCCCTAGATCAGTTTCTAATAGTGAATATTCTGACATTAATTCAATGACCATTGTTCTGATTTCACTTAAAGAAGCTACCAAGGGAGCTGGGAAGAAAAGTATATTCCGTATATCCTTATGGTTGAAGGAAGCTGTAGGAACAGGAACAGAATTCAGGAGCAAAATCATCTTCTTTCCCTTCTTGTTGCAAGTAGCTACCTTAGAAACTCCCCAGGTGGAACTGATTTCATATAAAAAATTCTAGAATGTTTAAATTTCTAAATAATGTGCATTATGTTGTATGATCTTATGACAATGTTGAGGTGTGAAAATCATTTGCCATTTCTATGACTGACTTTTTTCCATTCCTGGGTGATAGTGCATTGCATGTTTCAGGATTTTATGACCTTTATAAATACATATTTTGGTGAAATTTCTGTAAGATTTTCTTAGTCCAGTAAAATTACCTTAAATGCACTCTGCTTTGCAAGTCTGATTTAGAAATTTGAGTAAATCTTCTGCTTTCTCCAAATCCAATTTTCTCCCTTATTTACTTTGCTTTTTAGAGGTATGGCTTTTAGCGGAAAGAGTAGTTGTCCTACAAATCTTGCAAATAAGTCAACAATTTATCTTAGATTTTACATGCTTCACAAATTTCCAGAGTGAAATTTTGTGGTAATGATGTTGTCCTGAAAAGAACTGCAGCTGTCTGTTCAGGTGTGTTCAGTCTCTACTTGATAGGAATAATTACCTTCTACCCTCAGTAGGTAATTGCCTTTTGATTGAGGTCATCAGAGCAATCAAGAGAGTGAGAGGTGGAAATATTGAGTAGGATAGGAGACAAATGGAAGAATCATAAACAGAAATTTAAAGGAGAACAAGAAAAAGGAAATTTAATTTGTTTATAATATTTTACTCTGCAGTAATAATTTGAATAATAGAAGTCATTAAAATCACCATAATATACAAACTAGGTTAATTAGTTTGATAGCTTTATTTTTTGAAGTGAAAATCTAAACGTTTTTTACGCATTTGATTAGGATCATTAACACATTCATATGCATGTCAATTTATTCTGTAATTTAGTTTGCAAATATTTATTGCACACATCTCATAGAAAGAGTATGTTTCTAGGTTCTGGGCTAAAGAGGATGGAACACAATAAAGAATATTTCTGTCCTAACAGAGTTTATATTCTGATGATTGAAAAACAAAACAAAATATATTTATATGATTTTAGATATTTAGGATCATAGAAAATTTAGCAACAAAGGGAATGGAGAGTGTTTTTATAAATAGAACACTGAAGAAATCTTTGATGAATTGACAATCTTTTTAAGGAAGTAAGACTCATCTTGGGGATGAGTTTGCATACAGAGAAAACAGTAGTTTAAAGTATTTTGTATGTTTAAGGATCTTAAAGGACGCTGGTGTGTCTCAGAGTAGTGTGAGCAAAGGATACAAGTTTTAGATTTTTGCAGATTAGTTTAGATTTTGCAGATTTGCAGAGTGAATCCCCCTAAACGTCCAAGTTAGGACTTGCAAATGTTGATCAAATACAATTAAAAACAAAATCTTTTCCCTACCCACAAAGTATCTCCCATAAAGGCCTTAAAAAAAGAAAACCCTTTTATTATTGAATAAGCATTAAACCAGAACTAAAATTAGAACTAACCTAGTGGGTAGTCAGGGAGGAGATAGCAAAGACAAAAAGGAACACCACCACTTACAGACAACAAATATAACTCATCATATAACGAGTTTTCAAGAAAAACTAATTAACCCTCATGTAAGAGGACTTGGCAGCACCTTTTGTCGTACATAGTTCATTCTGACTAGTAATGCCAGTGACCATCTGTGTTAGCTTATTGGTTTTATGCAGAGTAAAATCAAACTTCTATTTTTATGACAGTGGGTAGTTTTGCAACTTGGAATAAGATGTCCACCGAAGTTAGGCTCCTTCTCTCCTACAGAAACTGGAAGTTAATGGGACTATATTCCTTGATACTTATATTTCAAAGAAATGGCTCCCAGATCCTTGAGAAGAATGGATAGTCATAAGTCACAAAGCTGACATGTCTTCATTAGTTTCTGAAAGATTCACAGGCATCTCTTTTTAATTTTTTAAGATTTTATTTATTTCTTTATTTGAGAGAGAGCATAGGGGGCAGAGGGAGAGAATCTGAGCCAGACTCAAGGACTTAGTGTGGGGCCTAACCCAGGGCTCGACCTCCTGACTGTGGGATCATGACCTGAGCTGAAACCAAGAGTTTGTCACTTAACTGACTGAGCCAGGTGCCCCCATTGGCATTTCAGAGACAGAGAAAGTACTTACATTTTCAAGTTTTCTAGGGTAAATATTCTAACAAAAAGTGAGGAGAAGAAAATATCTTCCCTTATTTTCAATAGGGGGGGAATTAAGCCTCTTATTTTTCATTGGCATTTGTCCTTACACAAGTAATACTTATATCCATGCTTTTCAAACTTGAATGTACATACAAATTATCTGGTGATCTGGTTATCTTTTTAAATTTTTTTTTTTAGATTTTATTTATTTATTTTATTTTAGAAGGAGAGAGAGAGAATCTCAAGCAGACTCCACGCTGAGCTTGGAGCCTGACACAGGACTTAATCCCATGACCCTGAGATCATGACCTGAGCTAAAACCAATAGCCAGATGCTTACCTGACTGAGCCACCCAGGTGATACTATCTGGTGATCTTTCCAAAATGCAGGTTCTTCTTAATGGGTGTGTTGTGGGGTCTGAATGAGAGTATCATAACAAGCTCCCTGGTGATGCCAGTTCTACTAGTCAGAAGAACACACTCTGAGTAGCAAGGTTAGATATGGAGCTAAGACAGGCAATAAGGAAACAGTGACTAGGACCAGGGTGTGGGTGCATGGGGAGGATTAGGTCAGGTAGTGTCCTGTACACCATTTAAAATACTTTTGGTTTGAGTGAGATTGAAGCTTTGGAGTATTTAAGCAGAAGAAAGACATGTTCTGGTATAGATTTTAAAGGATCAATCAGGCTGCAGCAGGGAAAATGCACTGTAGTGGGACAAAAGAGCATGATAAAAGACTATTGCATACTACAAATGAATGTAGAGCATGGCTGGGACAAGGTGATGATGGAGGTGCTAAAATGTAGTATAAGCCCGGATATATGATTTGGGATATGACAGAAAGAAGGAAGTCGAGGGTGCTCACAAGGAATTAGTCTGAAAACCTCAAAAATAGTATGTGCCATTTATTTCCCTCATGGAAAAAAAATATAAGCAGAGGGAGCAAATTTGGAGGAGAAAATCAAGAGATATACAATAAAAGATGAATATAGGATTTGGGGTCTCTGTAGTTTCTTTCTAGACATCATCAGCTGGCACAGATGCAGAAAAAAGTAACAGGATGGAGGATTTTCCCAGAGATGGGGCTCAGTAGAGAGGAGAAGGAAGGACTACATTGCAAATGTATCCAAGGGAGAATTTGTACAAAGAGCCATATTACCTAAGTTGGCCATGGATGAATGAGAACAGGAGAGGGAGAGGGAGAGTGGTAAGTTGTTAGCATCAATAGATAGAGTTTTTTTCTGAATTTTGGTACTAGAACAAGTGAGTCAGAAAACAAAAGGTGGAGGTTGGAGGATGACACCTGTAAGATTGCTATGATGACGTGAATGAGGTTCTGGGTAATGACATAATGATATAGAGTTGTTGTCTGAAGTACAGTAAGTAAGTAGCTAGCTAGAACATTAGAGAAAAGGAAGTTATGGGACTGAGGGGCAAGGGTATCACAACAAGGGTGCTTGGGTGACTCAGTCAGTTAAGCGTCTGACTTCAGCCCAGGTCATGATCCCAGGGTCCTGGAATCAAGCCCCATGTCTGGCTTTCTGCTCAGTGCGGGGTCTGCTTCTTCCTCTCCCCCTGCCTGCTGCTCCATCTGCTTGTGCTCTCTCTCTGTCAAATAAATGGATAAAATCTTTAAAAAAAAGGGGATATCACAATGATCACTATATCGATAGTCATATCTGCAAGGATATCCAGATTCCCAAGGGAAGGAAGAAGCAGTAGCTAGATGTTGAATATTTTTATAAAGTCATCAAGTCTAATTTGATCTTTAATGACTGCCATTATTAAATAGAATGATATAATAATATTCAAGACACTGAGAAGAGACTATTCTTTTTCATCTTAAGAATAAAAAATAGTTTGGAGAAGTATCTATTCATATCTTCTGCCCATTTTTTGACTGGGTTATTTGTTTTTTGAGGGTTGAATTTGAGAAGCTCTTTATAGATCGTGGATATCAGCCCTTTATCTGTAATGTCATTTGCAAATATCTTCTCCCATTGCATGGGCTGCCTCTTAGTTTTGTTGACTATTTCCTTTAGTGTGCTGAAGGTTTTTATCTTGATGAAGCCCCAAAAGTTAATTTTTGCTTTTGTTTCCCTTGCCTTTGGAGATGTATTACGTTTTTTTCTCATTGGATATTGTTTCCTGCTTTGTCAAAGATTAGTTGACCATAGAATTGAGGGTCCATTTCTGGAGTCTCTATTCTGTTCCATTGGTCTATGTGTCTATTTTTGTGCCAGTACCATGCTGTCTTGGTGATCACAGCTTAGTAGTATAGCTTGAAGTCAGGCAACATGATGCCCCCAGCTTTGTTTTTTTCTTTTTCAATGTTCCCTTGGCAATTCAGGGTCTTTTCTGGCTCCATATAAATTTTGGGATTATTTGTTCCAGCTCTTTGAAAAATGCCAATGGTATTTTAATAGGGATGGCATTGAAAGTGTAAATTGCTCTGGGCAGGGTAGGCATTTTAACAAAGTTCGTCCAATCCATGGGCATGGGATGTTTTCCCACCTTTTGTGTCTTCCCCAATTTCTTTCATAAGTGTTCTGTAGTTTCTAGAGTATAACTAATAGACACATAAAAAAATGCTCAACATCACTGGCCACCAGGGAAATGCAAATCAAAACTACAATGAGAAACCACCTTACCGCAGTTAGAATGGCAAAAACTTACAAAATAGGAAACAACAAATGTTGGAGAAGTTGTGGAGAAAGGTGAACCCTCTCACACTGTTGGTGGGAATGCAAGCTCGTACAGCCACTCTGGAAAACAGTATGGAAGTTCCTCAAGATGTTAAAAATAGAGCTACCCTATGACCCAACAATTGCACTACTAGGTATTTACCCCTAGTAAATACCTAGTAGTGAAAAGAAGGGGCACATGCACCCCAATGTTCATAACAGCAATGTCCACAATAGCCAAACTGTGGAAGGAGTCGAGATGCCCTTCAACAAATGAATGGATAAAGAAGATGTGGTCCATATATACAATGGAATATTACTCAGCCATCAGAAAGGATGAATACTCACCATTTACATGGACATGGATAGAACTGGAGGGGATTATGTTAAGTGAAGTAAATCAAGCAGAGAAAGACAATTATCATATGGTTTCATTCATATGTGGAACATAAGCAATAGCATGGAGGACCATAGGGGAAGGGAGGGAAATCTGAAGGGGGAGAAATCAGAGAGGGAGATGGACCATGACAGACTATGGACCCCAGGAAACAAACTGAGGGTTTCAGAGGGGAGGACGTCGCGGGGAGGCAGTAACAAGGTGATGGGTATTAAGCAGGACACATGTGGTGAGCACTGGGTGTTACATACATCTAATGAATCATTGAACACTACATCAAAAACTAATGATGTACTCTACAGTGGCTAACTGAACATAATAATAAAAAAAGAACTAGTATGAAGTGAATTCAATATACACAGGCAAATTGATAGACACTAACAAATGCGGTTGATAGAACAGATGGTTTCCTGAAGAAATTTTTAAAAGGAGGGGGACAAAATTTGAACACTGATTATAAATACCTCCGTGCTTGATGACACAGGGATGTTCTTGTTTTATAACTTACCTAAAACATATTGTGCTTTACTGTCTTATATGACTAAAAGAATTGAAAGCAAATCAAATAGAACTTGTCAGAAAATACTGTTATCATTATTACTATTGTTTATTATACATTCAAGTGGTATAATGTGCTCAATGCCATACCTATCATAAAGTTTCAGACCCAGACAAATACAATGCTAGGCAAAGGGAAAAATGATCTGTTTTATCCTTTAATTAACTCATTAAAGAAGGTAATGAATGAAGTGGGCTTAGGAGTATATGGTGATTTAGCTCCACAACTTTGATTTCCTCTCCAATGTTAGGAGAAAATTTAAAAAATACATTTTGATGCAATGTCATTGTCCTATTTGTCATGTAGTATATCACTGATAAAACAATAGATAGCATTCATTCTTTTGGTAATATTTTGCTGTTTCTAAAATGATGTATGGAAACTGACTATATTCCATGCTTAAGTTAGCATAGTAAATCTGCTTTAGTCTAGTGAGCTGAGGTTTGGAGGTGTTGTTTTATGAAACAATGTACACAGTATATTGTATATTGCAGGTAAAGTTAAATCATTTAAATCATTCCCTCTGGTCCTACGAAACAGAAAGTAAGATGCATAGCTTTTAATTTTCTCTGCTATGCTCAGAAGACTTTACTAAAATTCTAGTTTTCTCACACATTTTGAAGTCTGTGTTAAGAAATAGCATAAGGCACGTTTATTTCAACATAGGGCACGACTTCTCTAATTAGAATCATTTTTTTTTATTTTTTTTTAAAGATTTTATTTTTATTTATTCAACAGAGAGAGAGACAGCCAGCGAGAGAGGGAACACAAGCAGGGGGAGTGGGAGAGGAAGAAGCAGGCTCATAGCAGGAGAGCCCGATGTGGGGCTCGATTCCATAACGCCAGAATCACGCCCTGAGCTGAAGGCAGAGGCTTAACCGCTGTGCCACCCAGGCGCCCCAGAATCATTTTTAATACCTTGTTTTTACCAATAGGAACTTTTAAAACTCCACTGATAGAAAGTGGAGAGATAGAGACTTGTCTTTAACAGCTGTTTTTGTTATTCATTTTTAGAAGCCTGTTCCTATATAACAGGTGCCCCAAAATTGCTGTGGAAATGGTTTACACATTTACAAAGACCTTATTTATACTGGGCATGTTGTTTTGACAATTATGATAAATTTCATTATTAAAATTAATACCATACTCCTCATTTTTTTCAGCAAAGTAAGTAATGGAGAATATTTGGTATATAATATTTAAAATTGAATCTCATGTTCAATTTCAGGACCACAGTTAGTATATCTCTTAACAAAGAATATAATCTCAACCATGTAGTCAAAATGCTTGAAACTGATGTCGCTTAGGTCTAAATAAACTTGATACAATCGATTCTAGATTATCTTTTTAGAATCAGTGCCATCTTTGAAAGTTTGAAATGAAGCGTATGATGAGAATATTATAATGTGGTATGGGAAAGACAAATATATTCTTTTAATTGTATGAAAGACAGTTTGACAATTCTCCTGACATGAGTCAAAAAGTTTTTTTCTTAATACCAATATTAATAATTATTATTTTTGCACATGCTCATTTTGCTGGTCTGTTTATGTACATTGTCTATTTACAGCAACCCCTGAGAAACATCATCTTGTCATAGATGAGAAGTACATTTGTTAAGATAGCATAGATATGCCATATTAGTAAGTGATTTAAGAATAATAAAATGTATTTCTTGCTCAAGAAAATTCTGCTGAGGTCTAGGAGACTTATCAGCTGTTCCTTATGAGGTAATTCAAATATTAAGTCTTCTGGGATTTGGTGGTTTTACTCTCTTAAGAGGAGGCCTCCACACTAGCAATAATGGGAAAGAGAACACAGAAAATCTCATACTAAAACTCACACTTAATCTCTCTCTGCTTCAGCCTAGAAATGAAAACTCTGCAGTTCCCATAATTGCCCACTGTATCTGTTTAACTGGAAATGGGGCTGGAAATATTAGATAAAATATGAAATACTTGGTAAGCAGATTATCTACTCTGACAATTGGGAAGAACACTAAGACTCAGATCATTCAAATAACTAGTCTATAATGTACAACCAATGTCAAAAGTACTTGACATTGAGGCCAGTTCTATTACCAAACCTACACTATTTCTTATATATTGGGGAACTATCCTTTATTAGAGAATGATAGACATGAAGAAGTTTGAATGGTCACTTATTTTCCATGGTATTGGCATATACATATAGGCAATGTAATTAAATATGAGGACATGTAGGGGAAAAACACAAATAAAATATTTCTGTGTCTCTGTGTGTCACAGAAATATTCAGAATTACAGTGCAAGATTCTATAGTAATTAGAAAAAAGTGACTCATTATTTTTTCAAATTGTCATAGGCATTTCAGGTCTGAACATGCTCTCTAAAGTCTTGTAATCCAACTAATACATGAACTACTATAACAATGCTACCAAAGGTCCCAGAGTTAGAGACCTGATTTGAATCCTGATTGACTGTAGTGGTGGCCATCATTTTGATTACTACCTATTGAGTGCTATGTTGGGGATTGTGATAAGCACTTTGTGAATATTACTTTAATTACTCCTACTGAGAACACTAGGAGGTAGGTATTATAATTATCCCCATTTCACATGTGAGTAAATGGACACTCAGAGAAATTATATTACTTGTGTTGAGATTCATAAGAAGATTGGTAAGACATTATGGTCTTGGCTGTAACCGTGCTTGAGTGTCCCACCCACTAATTAATTTCCTGACATCTTGCATAGCTTACTTTACATTTCTTAGTCACTTCACAATATTTGTTCAGGATGTTATGCTAAGGTACATTTTTCCCATCTTGTATTTATTTTTTTAATAGTGTTTGGTATTCTTCTCATGATTGTGTTTATCACTGGCAAATATCACCTCGTTAGATTTAGGTCTCTGATCCATTATCCGAAAAACTTTACTAGTATTTCTAGATCCTTCTGGCAACATGTCTCTTCTTTATTTAATGAAGGCAATTTTAATTTTTATGTATATCATATCTATAGAGTATTCTCATATTCAACACTTTATTTTCTCCTCACAGTAATCCTCATAACAGCTCCCTTCACCCCCTCTCTTTCCTCCCACTTCACTAGTCAGTTTTTCTTTTTTGTAAATTCCCCTTCACATACTCACCTCTAGATGTTTAAGTATCTGAAGACTTCATCTAAGGCTCCCTTTTCATTTTTTTTTAAGATTTAATTTATTTTATTTAGAGAGAGAGAGTGATGGAAGGGGCAAAGAGAGAGGAAGAGAATCAGACTCCCTGCTGAGAATGGAGCTCCACAGGAGCTCAATCTTAGGACCCTGAGATCACGACCCGAGCCAAGATCAAGAGTGGGATGCTTAGATGACTGAGCCACCCAGGCACCCCTCCTTTTTCATTTCTATTTATCACTTCTTCCTAAGAGATTGTCTCTACCTCCAGGGTGTTAATTCCATCCATATGTTAGAGACTTCCAAATTTGCTTCTTTAGCACTCTCCGTCCACTTAGCTTCACTTCTACAACCAGCTTCTTAGTTAACTTTTTCTTTTGGATGTATCTCATATTTATAATGTCCAAAAGTGAAGCCTGAGTTTTCCCTCTAAAGGTTTCACCAATTCTTTAGGTGTGTAATTGAAAATAAAAAACTTAAAAGGTTATATAGGCCCAGGGATCTGGTAGTTTACAAGACAAAGGGAACTCACTCTTAGGATGCCAGATAAATGTTGATGATCTTCAATAACTACCTTAAAGTCACAAAGCTAGCAAATGCTAGCATGGAAATTCCATATGGATTTCTTGCTATGTATTTCTAAGATGGTTATCCCTTTACATAATCATTTAAATTAGATTCCATACATTATTATTATTAATAAATATGTGTTTTATGATAAAAATAATTGTGAAAACTAATCCTAGTCTGATTAAATTGCATAACATCAATTGTAACATCAGTAATATAAAATGCTTAAACATTATTTTTCATTTTATATGGCTTTTTCCTAAAGCTGATCATAAAATATAGCCAAAATAATGAATTTGAAAGATTAAGAGTCCTACAAAAACTACAAAACTTCCCAACTTTCTTTTTTTTCTTAAGTTTCTATTTATTTATCTGACAGAGAGAGGAGAGATCACAAGCAGGGGGAGCAGCACAGGGAAAGGGTTCTCCCCACTGAGGAGAGAGCCCAGCATGGGGCTCAATCCCAGGACCCTGGGATCATGACTTGAGCTGAAGGCAGGTGCTTAACTACTGAGCCACACAGGTGCCCCTGAAACTCCCAAATTTCTACCACTGTGAGGCAATCACTATTTAATTGCTGGTGTATTTTCTACTTTTTAAATTTTTAAAAATTTTTCATGAATGAGATCATGTTCAATATACAGTATAGCATTATATGTTTGCTGCTTAGCATAACAGTGTTTATATATCAAGTGCTCATAAACTAACACATTTTTGGCCACATTTAATTAACACATAAAGATTGAGTTATAAAAATAAAAATAATTTATTCTGGGTCCCCTTTAGATATACCTCAACTTCATAAGTTCTAGTTGATTCAATAAGCATTTAATGGGACATAAAGAAAATACTAAAAAATAATTTATTTCTTATTTCAGGATTTTTTTGTAAAATTAAGATTTTTGAATAATAAATGACAACATGTATTGATGTCTGCCAAAGGTTTGAATCTACTATAAAGAAGTGTTAATATTTACCAATTAAGATGATGAATGAAAACGAGAATGTGTCACATGCTTAATGTCTTATAGGCAGTAATTGTTGGATGTGAGTTGGGACCTGGCAGTCTGACTTCAGAAACTGGGCTCCTATTCTTTGTCCCCTGAAGGACCCTCAGATATCTTCTCACTGCTCTTTTATTGTTCTTTATTTATTATTATTTTTGTTTTGTTTTCTCTTATTCTCGCCATCTCCCTCTCCTCTTTCTCACAAACACATAAATATAGCTTTTAAAAATTCATTTCATTTATTCAATTTCTGAATATATTATACATTAGCATGGTTTAAATATCAAAATACTGGGGTGCCTGGGTGGCTCAGTTGTTAAGTGTCTGACTCTGGATTTCAGTTCAGGTCATGATCTCAGGGTTGTGAGATAGAGCCCCTTGTTGGGCTTTGTGCTCAGTGGGGAGTCTGCTTGGGATTCAGTCATTCCCTCTTCCTTTGTCCCTCTCTGTGTGCTGTCTCTCTCTCTCTGGAATTAATAATAAATCTTTCAAAATTAAATAAAATAAAAAAGTAAAGAATAAAAATATTTAAAAAAATATAATCTGATATATTTTCTTCTAAAACTCTGATTCTTTATCCCTTGAGGCGCCACACTCAATGTCATAGTTAATTATGCATTAATTTTTATGTATCAATCCAGAATTTTTTTGTATAGAAAAATATACATATGCCTCTAGCATTTATCAAAGATCAGTATTATGTATTAACTGTTATGTTTTAGAGATATGTTAACCTTTATGCAAAATGTCAAAATATAGTCTGTGAGAGCTTTTTTAAATTCAAAAAACTTATTGCATTATTGATACATAGCATTTTATTATTTTTAGGTGTATGACATGATTCTATATTTGTATATACTGCAAAATGATAACCACAATAATCTAGTTACCATCTGTCACATAGTTAGAATTTTTTCCTTCTCATGAGAATTTTTCAGATTTAACCTATTAGTGACTTTCAAATACACAATACAGTATTATTAACTATAGTCATCACATTGCACATTACATCCCCATGTTATTTATTTTATGACTGGAGTTTATACCCTTTGACACTTTTTACTTATTTTGCCAACCCCTATTCCCTTCCCTCCAGTAAACCACCAATTGATTTCTGTATCTATGAGCGTGGTTTTTTTGGTTGGTTTGTTTGGTTTTGATTTGTTTGTTTGTTTTGGTTCCATATATAAGTGAAATCATATGGTATTTGTCTTTCTCTGTCTAACTTATTTCACTTAGCATAATGTCCTCAAGTTCGGTGCATAGTGTTACAAGTGGCAAGATTCCATTCTCTTTTTTATGGCTGAGTAGTATTCTTGTGTGTCTGTCTGTGTGTGATCTTTATTCATTTGTCCATCAATGGACACTTAGAAGACATACAGATGACCAACAGGTACATGGGAAGATGTTCAACATCACCAGTCATTAAGGAAATGCAAACCAAAACACTATATCACTTCACTACTGCCAGAATGACTACCATCAAAAGGACAAGAAACAAGTTTTCACAAGGATGTGAAGAAAAAGGAACCTCTGTGCACTGCTGACAGCAATGCAAACCAGTATTGCCACTATGAAAAACAGCATAGAGGCCCCTCAAAAAAATCCAAGAACAGGATTACCATGTGATCCAGAAATTCTGTCCTTGGGCATCCATCTGAGAAAAATGAAAACACTGCGTGGGCTTTAATTATAATAAAACTGCACTGAACTGATGATAGGTAGTGGACAAAATAAACAATAAAGATATATGCATCATAAATTAAATAATTCATATCATAAGTTAAATAATTTATGATTGTAATAAGCACTATGAAATAAAATATATAGAGAAAATGGTGTAGATGGTGATCTTACAAGTCTGTATTTTACGTAGAGTGACTTAAACGATAAGGATTAGAGGTGTAAAATTTGCAGAAAGAATATCTAAGGGAGAGAAATTAGCTTGCATTAAGAGTCCAAAAGCCAAAACAAGTTCTATGAACTCAAGAAACTGAAAGAAGACCAGTATGGCTATAGCACAGAATGTTGAGGGAGAGGAGAGATAAAATCAGGAGTCAGATGGGAACTAGTTCATGTAGATGTAAGTCACCACATACAGTGAAGATTTGGGGACTGAATACACACCCTCAATTTATAGAAATGTTAAGATAAAATTTGTGGTCTCAGTATTTACATATGCCTGATTAAATGTGCTAAGTATTTAACATGTAATAACATTGCACATTTGTATCTAAATATGTGTTTATATATGTTTAGGTATAGATAAGATATATGCATCATGCTTTTGCTTGCTTGATTTTAACATCAATGTATACAAGGAAATACACTAGCATTTCGAATAGGATTTTTAAAATACACAAAACCTTTCGATCAATGCAGATATGGGTGGAATGAAAAATAAAATATATATAACAATGTAGATAATTTGTATAAATTAGAAAAAGAGCATAAATGTTAAAGCATTAAAATGATTGAATAGCAGCAATGAAAAAATTCATTTTTCGTGATTGTGCTGAGGATTTAATTCTCTCCAACATATTTCCTTTAGTTAAAAAAAAAGTTTCCTTCACATTTTTTCCCATAACTTTCAATAAATGAGGATAATTACATCTAGAAGTGATTCGTCTTGATAAGTGCTCTTATAAATTACATCAGCTAATTTTTAGTGAATTAGGTTTATTGGGAGACTGCTGAGTTAAGAGGGATATGTTTTTCTGTTGAAATTCCTTATTACGTTAATGACTTCTTGTGCAACTGAAATGGCAACTGAAATTATTACTAACATTTAAAATCTGAACTGTTTTGTTTGAACATAAAACACAATTTCATGTTTTCTTAGTTTGGACCCTTATAACTGAGAAATCTATTTATTTAAAATGTTATTAAGGGAATATTTGTGTACCATTATATCTGACATGAGTAGGCAGCTTAGTTTTTCTGATTCCCTGTGCTTTCTCCATAGATGTTCACAAATTTTTGTCATTTACCTATTTGGATAGGTAACTTACTACTTGGGTTGGTTGCTTAAACCTGCAAATTTAATGTTCTGTTTCTCTTTCAGCATGCTTCATATTTAGTAAAGTGAAGTGAGCAACTTGGAAAGATCAGCAAAAAGGGGCAAAAGCCTGGAGAAGCAAGTTTGGTAGACCAGATATGTGTAGGCTTGGAAATTACAATCCATTGCTAAAATATGATATAATTAGCTATGGGCTCAAAAGAGAGAGAGAGAATGCAGATTATGGTGAATCACTTGTACCCTCTTGTACTACCTAGATAAATATTACAGCAGAGTAAGACAGACGTTATTTTGTCTTTGATGAGTTATTCTAAGTTGTGTAACTCTTGTGCTTTCTGCGCAATCAACTTATAAATGTTATTTTTGACTGACTGTCCCAAAAGGGCATCAAAATATTGAGAGAAGATTCAAGTTACAACATTTAAGTCTGCTTATCTTTGCAAACCTCTTTTAAACAATTGTATGTGAAGTTCTCTTCTTCTTAACCAGAACTTTATACAAAAAATAAAATGATCTCTAGCATCAAGCAAAGTCTAGTTTATCCTCATCTTTGTGTAGGTCTTCTCCCAGAACTTTCTAGAATATGTCAACTATGAATCTTTTCCACACTAATGTGTAACATCTAACATTGTCTATTGCTACTTTCACTGGAGATATGAATAATGTTCTGGAATAGCCCATAATTCCTCCAACTTGAATCTGTCAAGTCGTCAGCCCCTATTTAAGGGGCAGACTTAAACTAAAATCTTCCTTTTGCTGCTGTTGATTGGATTCAGGTGAGCAAAAGTAACATCTCAGAGCTTGACACAAAATGTGAGTTAAGTCATTCAGATTGTCTTCTCAAGAAATTAAGTTGTAAAATTTAGAGAGAATAAAACACTTGGGTATTAGCAGAAGAAATCTTGACTATATAAAAACTATGATATACTTTGAAAATCTTACATCTTGACTCTGAACTCTGATATTTCTTTTATGCATTGCCAGGAAAAGACTAAAATCTTTAAAATCATTTTTTTAAAGATTTTATTTAGTTATTTGAGAAAGAGAGAGAGAGCAGGAAGAAAGGCAGAGGGAGAGGGAGAATCAGACTCCCCACTGAGCAGGGAGACTGATGCAGGCTAGATCCCAGGACTCAGGGATCATGGCCTGAGCAGAAGGCAAATGGTTAACCTACTGCGCCACCCAGGTGCCTCTTTAAAATCATTTTTAATTTCATTTGAGATCTGACCCCACATTCTTTTCCATCAATGCCCCCAGACAACTGGACTATCAAATTGAGCTTCAGTTTAGCCTGCCTCTGGTTGGATTGGAGAGTTGATTTCAGGAAAACAGTCTGTGTTATCTCTCTATCAAATGGTAGGCCAGCTACTATCTCCTCTAGGGTTACTACCTGATCTACCTAGGTAGAACGTTTCTCCTTCTTTAATGGCATTTTCACAGTTTCTTAATATTATAGTTATTTACATACATAACTTACTAGCCTTGTTTTGTGACAAGTTTTGGACTCATTTAGGCTACCCATAGTTATTGGGGTTATTGTTTAAGGGTACCCAGGTCAGAATTTTTGTGGATATTGTTGGGGCAGAGCTCAATGGGTTCTTTTTATTCCCTTTTACTTTAATCTCTATTATTTGTTGTGACTGTGTCAGTGTGTGCTTGTTTGTACTAATTATATGAATATGATACCTAATATAAGGTTAGACCAAAGACATTAAAAATCACTTTTTTTTGAATTTATAAAATCTAAGCTTCAGCTTGTTCCCCTTTGCCTATTCCTACCCCTAAAGGAAAAAAACAAAAACAAAAACAGCACACTTCTGCATTTTAAGCGTCTGTGGCAAGGGGGAAAAGGAACCAGAGGAAAGAAAATTTAACCAGTAGTAATGAGAAATCAGTGGCCAGGGACCAAGTCTCTGAACCAAGTAGTATAAATCATAACTTTTTGAGATTGGTCAGAGGCTGACGTGGCCAGGAGTTGAACCATATGATGGCATTATGATTGACCAGTCTCATTGCCTATATAAGACATTAAGACTTCCCCCAATTTTTATTCTTTTATAGTGTCTAGGGTTGTGCCACTAATATAGTAAGCGTTCAAAAATAATTGAATGAACTGATGAAGTAATTCATAAAAGAATGCTTTGAAAATGAAAACAAATAGACAAAGGCAATAGACAGGAAAAAGAAAGGTGATGATTAAAGTCCCTAGTAGCTTGTTGGACAAAAGAATATCTCGTCTACTCATCAAAATGCTCAAACAGATGAAAACATGGAAATATTTCTTTGAATCCAACACAGGTGGATCTGAATTACAAGTTATTCAAGAAAGATTAGCTGCTGGCCTTTTTCATTTTATCTCAGTATGCAATTGTGGTGAAGTATTCAAAAAGACACTGTGTAGTCTCAAGCAAATTGTTGTTATTGATGCTTTATGATGTAAATGTTTAAAAATTATTGTTTAGTAGTAGGTAGCTTGTGTACATTTAATGGCATTTTGACAGAAACTTCACAATGTCACAAGTCAGTTTTGCAGTCAAAATCAGAACTGCAAAGTAAATGCAAATCGATGTCATTTCTCATTTGTAAGAGACTTGAGAATTGTAAATTTATAAAATAGAAATGTGTTCTTCCCATTACAATTTATGCCTTTTTATGCATATAGTACATATAGAGAAACTTTCGTGAATGAGTACTACATAGATTAAAAAATTAGAAATAGGATAATATTAGATGGTTTTCTAGGAAGTGGTTTATTGTCTGGTGACCTAAATATTGTACTTGTAATATCTGTTTATGGATCATTAATTTTCTCAGTCTGAGACAGGTAGGACTGCCAGCAATTTTAAAGTTTATCCAATTTGGAACGTAAAAGAGAGTGACTATTTAGAATCTTTTATATTTAGATTTAAAAAATATTAAAATACTTTGTTTATTCACTACAGAGAATTTCCCGTAAAGTCAGAAGTTATCTGTCAGAAAACAGTGCTGAAAATGCAGAAAATAAAGAAGCAAAATATGTAGGCTAAATGATATTGTGGTGTCTAACAAGCACTTTTCAGAGTCTGTTTTTTCCTCTTTTTTCTTTGATCATTTGTTTTGCTTCTTAAATTCCACATATGATTGAAGTCATACAGTATTTTTCCTTCTCTGACTTATTTTGCTTAGTATTATAGCCTCTATATTCATTCACGTTGTTGCAAATGGCAAGATTTCATTCCTTCTTATGGCTAATATTTGATTATATATATATATGTATATATATATATATATATATATATATATATGTATACACATACACACACATATATTTAGCACATCACGTCTTTGTCCATTCCCCTATGGATAAACACTTGGGTTGCTTCCATACTGTGGCTATTGGGGAAAAAAATGATGCAATAAATATAGAGCTGCATATATCTTTTTAAATTAGTGTTTTAATTTTCTTTGGGTAAATATCCAGTAGTAGAATTACTAGATTATATTTTAATTCAATTCAAATTTTTTGAGGAACCCCCATGCTCTTTTCTACAATGGCTGTACCATTTAGCATTCCATTGACAGTACATGAGAGTTCCTTTTTATCCATATCCTTGCCAACGCTTCTTATTTCTTGTGGTTTTGATTTTAAGCATACTTACAGGTCTGAGGTGGTATCTCATTATGGTTTTGATTTGCATTTCCCTGATGATTAGTGATAGTGAGCATCTTTTCTACCTGTCTATTGGCCATCTATGTTTTCTTTGGAAAAATGTCTGTTCATGTCTTCTGCTCATTTATAATTGGATTATTCTTTTTTTTTTTTGGTGTCTAGTTGTACAAAAAAGCAGATTCTCTTTTTTTTCTTTCAAAAAACAGGATACTTAAATATTGATAACAAACTGGTGGTTGCCAGAGGTGAGGGGCCGGGGGAGAATGGGTGAAATAGGTGAAGGTGATTAAAAGTACACTTGTAATTATGAGCATTGGGTAGCTCATTTGTACATAACATACAATTTGTACAATTATGTACAATTATGTAATCATTGTACACCTAAATCTCATATGACACTGCATATTAATTATGAACTTAAAAATAAATAAATAAGCAAACTCTTTTCATAAAGGATAGCACTACTGTGGGAAAAAGTGAAGAACTGAAATGCTTAACTACCATTTTACACTTTCTAAGCCCTTATTAGTTAGAAAGTATATGAAACACCTAATATACTCTTCTTCAATGATTGTCTATCCTATATTTCTTTGCAAGCAGATATGAAGTTTATTATTTACGTATCTCCACAATGCTTCAGAGGGAGAGAAAATTTAAGTGTGCCTATCTCAATGCATCACCTTTAGCTTATTCTGAAAAAGCATTGCAAAAGGCTGAGTGTAGATATAGATATAGATACATACATTCACGTATTTGGTTTGCAAATATATATATTTTCCTACATACACCTATCTGGGTTTTTTTTTTTGGTCTAATATTTATATTTGAAATATTAGGATCATTTAAAAATCCATTCATATTTTAATCCTTTGACTTGATTTTTAAAGTTTTGTTGAATACTTAACCTAAAAAAAAATAGAGTACTGGGGCATCTGGGGGGCTCAGCTGGTTAAGCATCTGTTTTCAGCTCAGGTCATGATCCCAGGGTCCTGGGATTGTGCCCCACATCAGGCTTCCTGCTCAGTGGGGAGCCTGCATCTCTCTTTTCCTCAGCAACTCCCCTTGCTTGTGCTCTTGCTCCCCCCCATCAAATAAATAAATAAATAAAATCTTTTAATTAAAAAAAAGAATACTATTTAAGATGAATTTACACCCAAGATTTAAAGAGTACAGAAAAAGAAATGTGGGAAGTTTGGATCATCTGAATTAGTTTTATAAATTGCTGAGAAATTCAAAGTATCTTGAAACAAAGTGGGGTAAAATTCAGTTTATCTGTTCAAGAGGAGTGTGTGATGTGTGTGTGTGTGTGTGTGTGTGTGTGTTTAAAGTTCAGGTATATTTCTAGGATCTAATATAATCTTTTAAGAATATTTTGCTTTAACATGGTCAAATCTAGTCCCATTTTTTTCCCTGTAAATCTTCATAAAGCAAAGCTATCACTATTGATGCTTGATAATTAATATAATTTTTCCTTTATTTTATACATGTGTCTGACTATTAACATGCAAGAACTCAATCAGAAAATAATTAGTGAATTTGCTTTACAGTTCATGGTTCATTTTTCCACCTTGCAGGGTATAATACCATATATATTTTTTCCCTTATTTTATTATTTGGTTCAGTTTTCCTGCTGTTAATGAGGTATGGTGTAGTCATAACATAAACAGCAATAAGTTTTTAATAAATACTACTTTATATTTCCAACAATTTTTCAAAAATGTTCATAATGCCTAGGAGATAGTCCTTGCTAGATAAAGATTGGTTTCCTTCATCTCTTTTTTCTTTTTTTTTCTTAATGAGTGAATTCTGTCTTCACAAGAGTGGTTCAAATTTCTTGTTTTTTATTTTATACCTTTAGTAGCAAAATCTTTACATATTAAAGTATATTTCCAAAATGGAAAAAGATAATTTTTGATCCTTTATAATTACATCTGCTGTCTTCATCTTCCACCTTCAAAGAATCAGGATGTTGCCAGATGAAGCATGAGAGATATTAACCAAAAAAAAAAAACCAGACAGTGTCCTCCATTCTCCATCCATCTGATTATTTTTTTTTCTACTTTCAGAAGTAAAATTATTTAGTTGGTATGCAGTTCAAGGGACTTTCCTTCTTTAATATACTCCCTAGGATTTGCAGAAGCCTCATATTCATGATTCCTGTGACAGTACCCTATACAGGTTTCCTCCCTGCCTCTCAGAATTTCATTACTCAGCTCCCTTTGTTGACTCTTCTTCCCACATTTTAGCTGTGGACATTTCTGAAGTTTGGGTGCATATTATTCTCCATCTATGGCATTTTGTTTTCTTAAGACCTCAGCTTTGGAGAAGGTGCTATGGATATGATTTAGGTTCTGTCTGTTTTCCGGGATCTAGTTAAAAGTCCCTATACTTTTTAAAAATATTTTTCACTTGGTTATCTCAATATCTCCTCAGTCTCAATAAATTTACCACATATTTCATTATAACTTTTACTCACAACTTATTTTCTCCTTATAATTTCTCTATTTCAGTCAGTGAAACTACCAGTTTGTGTGTAATAAAGATTTAAAATTAACTTGAAATAACCCAGTCTTTATTATTCTTTTTCACTTATACATTCAGTCAGCCAATCTGGTCTGTATTATATGAATGTGCATTTGGAAAGTGCTTTATTGAAATAAGGTTTTGTCAGGATGATTGTAATTTATATGTCTCTACCTTTCTTTACTATTTCTGTCACCACAGATCTTTAGCTTATTAATTCACTAGTCTTTTAGCTGACTACTTTGCTCAAATATAATCAATATAATCTAGGCTAGTCTATTTTTAAAAAAAATCTAATTGATCCTCATCCCCCTCTTCATAAATATCCAGTACCTAGCTCTACTTCTCAGCCTGGTCTTCAAAACCTCCTTTTTTTTTCTGGAATGCCCTCCTCTCTCTTATATATATAATAGATTATTATATCTTCTATTATAACTTTTCCACATTTAAAACCAGGGAAAGTCCCAGCCCATCTTTCCCTAGGCCCCCTTTTATTATGTTCCTCTCTTCTGTGTGCTATAATAAGGAAACACATATTCTGAGACACATGGATGAAAGCTTAGACACCAACATCATCTCTTTTACTGACTGTTTAGCCCTGAGTAAATTTACTTATACTCTGAACTTCAATTTCTTCACTTATTAAAAGTTGATAATTTAATCTACCTTATAGGATTGTTGTAGGCATTAATGTTCATATACATAAAAGAAATGCTGTTGCTTAGTTCTGATGAGAATAATTTACTATATTCTCTACCACACATCCTAGCATTAAAGTTAATGCTTTCTTCTATGTATGCTATTTCTCACATTCATTAAGCACAAATGCTTGTCTCCCTGACCCTTTAAACTTAAAAAAATCTTATCTTCCAGTTCTCCTCTATCTCCATGAGTGTTTACCAAAATGCTGAAAACAGAAGACAACTCAAGTTGCCTGGGTTCAATTTCTAACTTTACTACTTATCAGCCCTACATCTTTGAGAAGGTTACATTAAGTCCCTGTGTCAATTTTTTTCATTTTTAAAATAGGGATAATACATTTCTTTTTTTAAAAATAATTTTTATTTTGTTATATTAGTCACCATATAATACATCCCCAGTTTTTGATGCAATGTTCCATGATAATACATTTCTTAACTCAAGGGTTGTTGTGAAGATTAAATTAATCAATAAGTAAAGTATTTATAAAACACTGATTATGTGGAAATTACAGTGTGGGTATCAGCTCTTATTATCATATTACAAACTGCATGAGCTGCTTGAATGAATTATACTATAATGATTTTACACATTTATTGTAAAAATAATTTTATAATAATTCAAAAAAATAATAAAAATAATTTTAGAATAATAAATTATATACACACACTTTGAAATTTATTAAATTTATGTTTGAATATGTTGGGGGAGTCATAAGTACGCAAAAGATGAAGGGCTTTAAAAAGTCGTCCCATATGGAAAAAACTAACAAGAAGACATCATGCAGAATCCCACAGTGTATTACTACAAGAGATTTAAGAAATGATAAATAAAATCTCTATGTACAGTACCTACAAAAACCCAGGAATTTGTTTGACCACATTAACAAATAAGAAGTTTGGTTGATATAAGCTGTGAAGGGTTAAGATCTGTAAATGTATTCTACTGCTAATAGCTCATGAATACATCATAAATATGTGTGATTTATCAGTTTTTAAAGGAACTTTTGAAGAAATAGTTGAAAAAAGAAAACAAAAAGAAAAAACAAATGAAACCAGTGAAATCCTAGAAAACTTCCAATTTTATAAATATTATATCATTTATCAAGTTAAAAATAATAATGTTTAAAAATAATCAGATATTATTTTACTAATATAACAAAATAAAAATTACAAAAAAATAGTCAGATATTATTACTCCTTCAAGAAGCTTCCAATGGCTCAATAGACTTTAATGAATTTTCACAGTTTTCAGAATTATATTGAACATTTGTGAATTTTCCTAACTGAACTGAAAGTTCATGGATAATGATCTTGAACATTAATTTTAATGATGATTTAAACAGAAGTCATTAGCTAGATAGAAATTATTGAATTTTGTTGTTCTTCAATCTGTTCCTCTGGAAAAAAAAGAAAATGTTTTAAACATTTAAGAACTTTAATTGCTTCCTCAAAATTTATACTATTGGTATGGTTTGAAAATTGTTAACAATATTTGAAATGTCCTTTCTAATACGATCAAAGAATATTTGAGGAATTTGCTACATTTAAGTTAATTGTTTATTTCATTTACCCTTTTCTGTATAACAAATCATCCCAAAACGTAGTGGTTTAAAACAGTAATTTATTTGTTCACCATTTTGTGGGTTAGTTCAAGTTCTTCTCCAGTTCCCACATGAACTTTTGCCTGTGACTGCCTTCAGCTGAGAGGTTAACTGAAAAGTAGCTCATCTGGAACAGCTGGCTTATCTGCAGCTCTCTGTTTTTCTCTCTGTTTTCTCTCTCTCTCAAGGTGGCCACCCTGGCTTTCTCCTGTGGTGACAAGGCACCGGAAGGCAATATCCCAAGCACTTATCAAACCTCTAGTGGTATCACTTGAGTTCATATCTAATTGCCCAAAATGGAGACTGGTTCTAGAAATTTTCAAAATCTGAGATGATGATCTTTTACATATTTAACTACTGAAGATGATTTTTTTAAAAGATTTTTTAAAGCAGTTTTGGGTTCACAATGAGATTAAGAGGAAAGTACAAAGATTTTCCATAGACCTGTTGCTCTAACACATGGGTTGCTTCCCCAATATGAACATCCCCCACATAAGTGGTCATTTGTTACAATCAATGAATCTACATTGACACATTGTAATTGCTCAAAGTCCATGTTTATATTAGAGGTCACTCTTAGTGTACATTCTGCGGGTTTAGACAAATGTGTAATGGCATGTGTTCATCATTATAGTATCATACAGAGTGTTTTTACTAACCTCAAAAATCCTCTGCTCTTTCCCTCTTCCTCCTTGCCTCCCACCCCCAATCTCTGGCAAGCATTGATCTTTTTACTGTCTCCATGGTTTTACATTTTCCAGAATGTCATCTCATTGGAATCATGTGGTATGTAGCTTTTCAGATTGGCCCTTTCATTTAATAACATGCATTTCATTTTCTCCGTGTCTTTTCATGACAATTGCTTTTTTTTTTTTTTGGTGATTAATTTCATTAAAGTGTCTACTTGGGAGTAAAACTATTTATGAAAACTCATCATCTGATAGAGTGGATATAGAATTACTTTTTAAAATATTGTTTGAATTTAAAACAAACAAGTATTCCAAGAAAAATCAAGATTAATAACCCGATGTTGATATAAAGAAAACACTTATAAAAAAAGTCAGAATAAAGAGAAATACTTCCATATTAGGTAAATAATCCAGAAGTATTTTTAAAAAGTTAGTAGTAAGTTTAATTTAAAGTATAGAGAGAGAGAGCCTAGTGTGTCAGAAAAAATGTGACTACTGGAATCATAGCAATGAGATTAAAACTCCATTACTCACTTGCTGTGTGTTTTTTGGGCAAGAACAACATCTCTTATTTGTATTTTTACCCTTCCACAGAATCCTATATATTGTGGCACTGTAGTACCTAGCACAATTTGAAATTTTACATTTGATTAGTTGATCTATTACTTAATATCTGTATTTCCTAATAAGCAGGAAGATCCCAAAAGCTAGGAATACTTAGTTTCATAGCACATTACTAGTATCTAGTATAAAGTCGAGAATAAAGCAGATAATAAAAAAAATTAAACAATAACTTAACTAAGAAAAAATTTAATGGAGAGTGTAGTGAAGAAGGTTAGTGATTCAAAATGAAAAATGACCAATGGTTTGAATACAGACTGGTTTTAGCATGAGTTTTCAACAATTAACTCATGAATTTTTAATACAGTTCAACTACCTCTAAAAGTAGCATCTAAAGAAGCTTTTCTTTTGTTATATCTTTATACCTGCTTCATTTGTTGAGTAAATCACCCATATGATTAATTTAGATAACTACAACACTAACAATGGTTGGTGACTGCTTACTCACCCTTAGCCACTCTATAGATATTTAATTTATATTGATTATTTAATTTATTCACCAGTAATCTTTGAACAAAAATGTACTTCTGATAAATTAAGGAACTTAAACGTGGAAAATTAACTTTACCTACAGTCAATGCAATTTGAGATATATGATGTGGCATTGTGTGTGATATTGTATATAGAATTAAATATCACAGATAGTAGATGGAAGAGCAGGGTTAAATTTAAATATCTTGATTCTAGTGCTGTGTTCTATTATACTGCAAATTTCTTATTCTGCTATATCATAAGAACATAAGAAGCAAATATTTCCAAGGAAAGCTGTATACTAAACTGGAGTGGAATGTACATCAGTATAAGACAGACTTTTTATAGAGCTATAGTTCCTTTTTTAAAAAATTTTTACTCAATTTATTTAAAATAACAACAAAAAAATAGTTCACTCATTCCCCCCATTCCTCTCTATCCCCACAAATCTCTTTTCTGTATCTATGAGCTTGGTTTTTAATTTTCTTCAAAAAATTTTTATTTTACTTTATTTTTTAGATTCAATGTATAAGAGAGAGCATGTGGTATTTGCATTTCTCTGTCTGACTTATTTTACTTAGGAAAACTCTCTCACAGTCCATCTATGTTGCTGCAAATGGCAGAATTTCCTTGTTTTTTATGGCTGACTAATATTCCATTGTGTGTGTTTTCTGTGTGTGTATGGTATATTTTTTTATTTATACATCAATGACCACTTAGGTTGTTTCCTATCTTGGCTATTGTAAATAATACTGCATATAACTTTTTGAATTAACGCTTTTGTTTTCTTCAGACAAATAATCAGAAGTGAAATTGCTGGGTCATTGGGTGGATCTATTTTTATGAGGAAGCCCCATATTGTTTCCCATAGTGTTTGCACTAATTTACATTTCCATCAACAGTATACTTAAAAAGAATAATAAGATTCAGTATATCTTTGGCAATCTATAGTTTCTTATACATATTATTGCATTAATACTCACACACGCACACACACAAACACACACACACAAAATCACACAAAAATAAGTTTGCTACTTATGAAGTTACTAATGAGCAGAGAGTTAATGTGACTGGCGTAAAGTCACACTGCCAGTAAGTGGAAGTTCCAGGACCTGGTCTCAAAGCTGTTTATGTCTATTCCTACTTTCCATGATATTAAGCACTATGCCACATTTTGTAGTACAGATATTTAGGTAGAGATTAAAGTATTAAATTTGTTGTAGAATAAACAACGCTTAATAATTTGGCAGTGTCTTAAGTCTGGCTTTAGATATGAAAATCCATGAAGTCCTTGTAAGACATTCAGGTAAAGGTGTCCAGTAGGTGGTTAGAATTAAAGAGATGATCCTAGGTGAGAGATCAAGGCAGACAATATAAAACTTTCAGTGTTACACTTAGAATAACTTTAAATTTTTCTTAACAGATTATTGAAAAGTGATTCTTGCAGGAAATCAGAGAATAAATATTTCTCACTCTCTGACAGAAAAGCATTGCAGTTAGAAATATATATATATATATATATATGTAATACATATCATATGGCACATATATAATATGTATGTATATAATGTGTATATGTATATAATATGTATATGTAATACATTTATATGTAATATGTGTGTCTGTAAGTATATACAGTCAATTCTCATTATCTATAATATGTTCTATAATGCCACTAAAAACAATGAATTGGTAAATGCTGAATCATTCATTTCTTCAAGGATAATATACATATATATCTCACATATAATCTTAATTCCTACAAACAACTCACTCTAGTTCTAGTTCTTTATTTTTCAAAAGAGAAAACTAAGTTCAGAGATGTTCAGTGATTTGTGCAAGACAACCCCATTAACAGATCCCAGAGTAAGGATTCAAATACCATCTAACTAACCCCAGGCCCAGAGCTTCTTTGACTGCATTGAGCTCTCATCTCCATGTTCTGGTCATTTCTGTGTGAGAGTTGAAACAAGAAGACAAAGCATCACCTTGTTTAACCTTAGCTGGGAATATGCTTATGGGGTGACTCAAAATTTTTGCTATTCTGCACAAGTCTGTGAATAACTGGGAAAGCACTTTGAGTATTGATTTTAGTATTACAAATAAATTTTAGTGAGCAGGAAAATTTTTAAATACAGGGCCTATGAATGATGAGAATTGACTACATCTGGATAATAGTGGTTGCTAGATCATGAATAAACTCAATAGAGCAGAGCTAAGTGTAAAGGTAATGACAGGGAAGTCAGAAGCATGCACTATGTTCCTAACATAGTCTCAGAGAATTGCCTCAGTTTTCCATACTCAATCCATAAAGTAGCATTAATTTATAGAACAAGTTGCTTGTAGGGAAAGAAGTACATCCTTCTCAGTGAAACATGAGATCATAGCCTAAAATCAAGGGAGATGATAAGCAAATTAAAAAGTAAGCATATTACTATCTAAATGCAATGGCCTGGAACCATTCCATATTGGAGCAACTAAATGTTTCCACCTCAGTATTTTCTTTTCTTAGAATAAAACTGAGCCAGAGCATAGCATTCAAAAAGAATAAAGTAAATAAAGGTGATTCCATGTGACATTACAAAAAATTGTACAGTTGAATTTAGGTTAACGTATTCTAAGAAATTAAGGAGATCCTAAAAATGTACAAATAGTCCACTGAATATTTAAAATTTTAAATTTTTGGTCTACGCAATGGTTAACCATTCTATATTAAAAATTCTCTTAAGTAGATTCTTAAATTTCAAAAATTCCAAACAAATTCTAGCAAATGGCAAATATGTTAGTATCTACTACAAATCAGGTTTTATCACATATCAGTTTTTCTTAAACAAAATTATTTTTATATATTAAAAACATTATAATGCATATTTTTTGTTGTTCTGCCTGACGAGATGATAGATACAGGAAATTAGACAAGGTTTGGATTTGATACAAATATTTATGAATATTTTATTTATCCTTTAGATAAATAAAGATTAAATTAAATATTTTACCTAGATTAAAGCCTAACATACTGCACATACTCAATTTTTAAATTTGAACTGAATCAGTTTTGGAACCATAATCTTCCTATGTTTTAATCATTCTATGTAATAAATTTTGCAATTTTAATGACACATCATTAAGTGAGAGAGAGAACTGAGAGCTATGATGGAGAAAACACTTGAAGCAATTCCTTTAATTCATCATTGAAATCATTTCCTGTAAATTTCCAATAATAGAGAGAGTTCATTAAGGCATAAACTTTGATTTAATAAATGGAAGATTGAATCTTTATTACAAAATTCCTTTTACCTAATACCTAAACAAAAAGCTAAGAACAACCCCAAATATAGAAATAAGTGAAAATTATTTAGTAACAGTACCAAATACAATTATAAGTGAAACCCAATGCAAGAGACTTCAAAACTTGTGAGCAAAGAAACAGAAGATCCTGAAGTAAAATGAAACATCAAAATATTGAAAATTACTTTTATTACTCCAAACCTGGAGAGAAGCTAATTTTATATACTTAGGTTTCTTTTTTACAATGGAGTATAATGGAATGGCTCTGAGAAAGAAATGAGAACAATTGGGAGTGACCAAAGGGAATGTCTGTTTCTGGTATAAGCAGAGATTGCAGGATTACCCAGTGAATTGAATAACCCTTGAGCATTCCCCTTTGGGAATGACACATACCTCCAAGCAGTGTGGATCCTAGTGTGGGACAACTAGGAACTTCTCAGGAAAGGTAAGACAGTTCAAGTTTTCTGTTAAAGTTTGTGTATTTCTTCAGTTGCTATAATACTCTGACCTTCACTCAGGCTATAGGAAGATAGACAATATGATGCACCTGGGTGGCTCATTTGATTAAGTGTCCAACTCTTGGTTTTGGCTCAGGGCATGATCTCAGGGTCATGAGATCAAGCCCCATGTTAGGCTCTGTGCTAAGTGGGAGTCTATTTGAGATTCTCTCTCTCCCCCTTCCTCCACCCTTCCCCATCACTCTCTCTCTTTCTTTCTCTCACTCAAATAAATAAATAAATCTTAGGAATAAAAAGAAAGATAAACAATATGAAATACCCAGCTCCAAAATTTAGCTTAAAGAACTAAGATGTATAGATAATGCAAGAAATTACCCATATAGATTTGATCAAAAGAGATGTCTGAACAGAGTTTCTGAGGACAGCCTGATAAAAAGAAATTACATTGATTGCAATGTACATTGTCAAAATACACCAAGTAGAGATAGGAGAAGAGAAATAAAAGTAGAATATAAAAAAATATAAAGATTCCAAGCTAGCAAATAAGAAAAAAGACAAAGGGAAATTGACACAGTTGTTTCATTTTATAGAACTATCTGTTAAAAATGGTTAAATAGTCCCAGGTTCATGGTGTTCTTTGGCTCAAGCAGAAGGAAACTCAAATCCTTTCCTAGAGAAAAGTAACTCTAAATTTAGCCCTAAAATTTTTCATAAATAAAGATCAATGAAATATGACCACTAGCCCTTAAGAAAAAGCTGCCAGGATTAAAAGGTGGTTAAAAAATTAAAAAAAGTTTCAAAGGTTTTAAGTACCAATCTCAAAGACCTTTAGATATTGGAATAACCGAGATAGTATATAAAATTTCCACTTTCAGGAGGCAACTAGACATAAAAAATAATCTAGGAGACAAGATTGCATGAGTAACAATGATTTTTATTTTTATGGAATAAATCCAGGATTAAAAGAAAAATATAAGAAATAAGTGCCCCCCAAAAGAGCAAAAACAAAAAACAAAACAAAACAAAAACTCCCCCCCCAAAAAAAAAAACAAGTATAGCTGGGGCAGAGTATAGTGTTGCTGAATCACGGGAGGAATTTCAAGAGGCAAGGCACAGTCAGTAGTGTCAAGCAATAGGAAGTCAAGAACACACAAAAGCTCCTGGATTTAATATTGAAGTCATATTTTAAGCATCATATTGCTTTGCTTTGTAAACGTGATTTTTCTCAGTTTGTCCTATAGCCTCTTTTGGAGGCCAGTGATTTTGTTTTTGTTTTTGTTTTGTTTTGTTTTTTAATTCTCAAAGGATGGTTTTGACTCTGCATTGCTCATAGCCAGAGCAGTTACCGTGGCAACCAGGGACTCTGTCAACGCAGAAGACTTCTTGTTTTAGAAGTACATTTAATTCAGAAAGTAAATTCTCTAGTTTCTAAAGATAATTTTCATTGCTTTCCTATTACTGACTTTTCTTAACCTTTTTGATCCACATTGTTTCTGAAAATCTTTTATCTCAAAACTCTTGAAATGAAATAGTTATGTTAGGTTGGATGCAAACTTTTCCAAAGCTAAAAAGAGAGTGAATATGAAAAGTCAACTGAGAGTACACTTTAAAGGATCATAAAGCCACCTACAGGATAGGTGCTCCTAAAAGCAACCACAACATAGTTTTATGTGGCTCATTCTAATGAAAATTGCCAATCTATTACTTTCTAATGTAATTTCTGGAATATGAAAAAATGCTAAATATCTAAAAGTGAAGCACATTTGAAATATTAAGAACAATTTGTAGAGAATTATTAAGAGAATAAATTATTGCCTTAATTACGGAGCAATCTAAATCAATCTCCAGGACTAAACCAAAATCTTTCTGTCGTGTTTCTAAGCAAGGGATTCAGGAGATAAAATGACAGCTTTAATTGACTATTGTGACAAAAGAACTCATTTCAAAAAAACAAAAACAAAACAAGAAACAAAAACGACGTAGACTTCTCTGGCGCTTACATTTTCTTATATTCTCTTTCCAACTATTCTTTTAGCATTTGAGATTGAAAGTCTACACTTTGTTTTAATACCTATTGATAAAAATAAATGCTCCTGCAGTATTAAACTATATCAAGTGAATGAATCAATATCCTTAATTACTAATGTATAGCAATAATATCTCTGAGTTACTTGTTATTATATTAAAGTTGATAAAACTAAATGCTAAGACATTCTCAAGCAGCATTCTGGATATCTTAATTTAAATATTTTAATAAAATAGTCATTGGCTTGTTTTATATATTCAACAAATGTTTAAGTACCTCCGGTACATGATAGTCAACTTTGATAGAATGGAAAAAGAGATGGTCAAAGCCCTTCTCTACTGGAAGTTAAATTCTAATCAATATGAGATAATATATTTTCTGTAGATTTGCAAAGTTATTTGAGACTAGTAGGTGATACTAATAGTGTGAGTAAATGATTGAGTACATGTGTATGTCAATGTATAGACAAATAATGAAAAATGCATCTGTGGTGAGACAAAATGGATACTAGTGAGACAGAATAGATCCTGTATTTATTATCCCCGAGTAACACAAATACTAGTGATCAACAGAGTTTAAAGGAGAAAGCTGTTGTCTTACCTGAGGTGATCAGAGGTAGTTTAAAAAGAAGTAGAATCTGATATGTCTTTCTAAGAACAAGTAGAATTAAAGTACTTGGGGAAAAAAAGAACAACTAAAATGAAAACTAAATAGGGATAACAAGGTAGGGGAATAAAAATTTATTACCCCTTCCTCTAAGGCAAAAATTAAATAAACCCATTAAAAGATTTTGTAAAAGTGTATTATTCCTTGAATATGATTAAATTAAAATATGCTTTTTAAAAAAAATTGTAAGTTTATAAAACTTCAATAACTATACTATCTAAAGATTATAAATATTTTTATTATTAAGTTAAACTGCAATATCTTCTAAGTAAATATGGCCAGTGGAATCCAAATATATTAGCACTTTAACACTGTTATCTATCTAAAAAAATAATTAAGCTATCTTTAATAGTTAGAAGGTGTTAATAATTTATTTCCCTTCAAATAACATTTTCACTTAGATGAATGTAACATATTTTATTCTTAAAATTCTTCTATTGATGATCTTTTTTTCTTAAAGATTTTATTTATTTGACAGAGATAGAGACAGCCAGCGAGAGAGGGAACACAGCAGGGGGAGTGGGAGAGGAAGAAGCAGGCTCATAGCAGAGGAGCCTGATGTGGGGCTCGATCCCGTAACACCGGGATCACACCCTGAGCGGAAGGCAGATGTTTAACTGCTGTGCCACCCAGGCACCCCCGATGATCTTATCTTAATTGTAACTCTTTATTTAAATTTCTTGTGACCATTAGTCCCTAAATGTTTTTATGAATTGTGCAATCATTGCAGTGATATTAGTGCATAACTGATAAAATATATAAATATATGAAAATTGTGAAATTTATTAACAATAAAATATTTGCAATGGATCGCTTAAGGACATGAATGTGGCTATATTTAGGTGTTTTCAGTATTCATGGGTGAATATTAATTCATCTAGGAAAAAAT
The DNA here is from genome assembly GCF_002007445.2 of Ailuropoda melanoleuca. Lineage (NCBI taxonomy): Eukaryota > Metazoa > Chordata > Mammalia > Carnivora > Ursidae > Ailuropoda > Ailuropoda melanoleuca. The sequence continues at coordinate 31,725,979 of NC_048225.1, read as the reverse complement.
AGGTTTCATTATTAATTCTACCCTTATTTTTTAATAGATTTAAGTGCTAAGGAAAATTATATAAATATGTGGGTGAAAAAAAGGAATTTTGAAATATCAATACCACTTAATTCTTTGAAATCCTTCAGTGTTATGTATTAAAAATCAGACAGAAATCTGAGACAGTCAGAGAAAGACAAATGATTTCACTGATATGTGGAATTTAAGAAACAAAACAAACAAAAAGAGACAAACTCACAGACCCTTAAAAACAGAAAACAAACTTGTTGCCAGAGGCAAGGTGTTTGGGAGGATAGGTGAAGGAGTATTAAGAGTGCACTTATCTTGCATAAATTTACATTAGAATATTACATCTAGATCTTATGCAGTATACAAGAATTTTTTTTTGCCTTTCAACACATTTTTGTGGAAGAAAGAAGTATATTTTAAATGGACAGTGGACTCTACCACAGTTACTTGAAATCCTGTATCTGTCCTCTGTGTAAACATGTTGCAGATAAATGAGTTTAATTAAAGATTTGAAATACAAAAAAAAGTACACTTATCCTGATGAGCACTAAATAATGTATAGACTGTCAAATATCATTATATTGTATACCTGAAACTAATAAACACTGTATGTTAATTATACATCGATTAAAAAAAGAAAAAAGTCAGAGATCTATAATCATACATCATTTTTAATAATCAAGCAGATTACACTCAGCTTACATAAATTGTGTGCTATAGAGAAGATTCAAGATGGTGAGAGGTAATGCACTTCTTTCATACGGGAAGGAAAAAGAGAATGTGAATTGAGAAATGGTGAAGGAAACTCTACATCTCTGTTATTCCTGTGTTGTCATATGGACCAAATTTAGTAAAAAGTGTACCCGTAAGTTGAGATTCTAAATACTGGTTTCCTTTAAGCAATCTGTGTAAATACTACATACTTCTTGAAACATTTTTGCAAACCCACAGGGTTGCCTATACTTGAATTTGAAAACCATAAGCAGCAAATAATTTGAGCAGCAAATAATTCCAAGAGAAAGTCAATAAAAGGAAGACTTGAAGTCTCTGAGGGATTGGCCAAATAAACTTTGGGTTAAGGGATGGGTAACTTTTTAGAGAGTGGAGATTGCATTTGCAAGTCTAGCAACTGAGCAAAAATATAATGAACTGTAAGAAGGAAGTGTAAGAAGTCCCATGTCCTCAGAGATAGAATATTGAGTTGAATAATGTAACCAGCAAAGTATTTGGAGACCAGATGATAATGAGCTTTATATGTCAAGCTGTGATATATACTGACTTAGCCTGAGGGACAATGGTGAGCTACTAAAAGGTTTTTAACAGAGGAAATAATTATGTGTTTTCATCTGTTAATTTTAAGCTTGGTTAGGGGCAATAAGGAAAATACATACCAGTTAATATGGGGAGATACCTTAGAAGGAGCTTGGGGTGACCAAGGAGGAAATGATGTTTACTTGAAATGAGTTGAGGGCAAAGAGATTGGAAAGAAACAATCAAATTTGAGAGATATTAAGAATATAAAACTGACCAAACTGAAAATTAATTGTAGAGGGAGAGGAAAGTGCATTTTTGTCATTATTGAGAAGTTAGAATGAAAGCAGATTGTGGAGTTTGGGGATGCAAATAGAATGAATGGGAATTCTGTTCCCTAGGTATTTAGAAACATTTGAAACTTAAGCAGTAAGAGTAACATAATGGAAATGACATTTAAGAGCATTAGTGTTATTGGAATATGCAATTAAAATTGAACTAGAAGAATGCATGAGGAAGTGAGCATCTTTTTAAGTGGTAGTAGCCTGAACTATGGTAGGTGAAGGGTGTGAAAAGAAGAGTTTGAATTCAAGAGATGTTACACATCAGTAGTCATCAGGGAAATACAAATCAAAACCACAATGAGATACCTCCTTAAACCAGTTAGCATGGCAAAAATTAACAAGGCAGGAAACAACAAATGTTGGAAAGATTTGGAGAAAGGGAAATCCTTGTAAGAGGACATAAGGAATAGCTTGGAGGAACACAGGGGAAGGGAGGGAAAACTGAATGGGTAGAAATCAGAGAGGGAGACAGACCATGAGAGACTCTGGACACCGGTGGGGGGGGGGAACCCTGAAGGTTATAGAAGGGAGGAGAGTGGGGGAATGGGGTAGCTGAGTGATGGGTATTAAGGAGCACTTGTGGTGACGAGCCCTGGGTGTTATACACAACTAATGAATCGTTGAACACTACATTAAAAATTAATGATGTACTATATGTTGGCTAATTGAACATAATAAAAAAAAGAGTTGTTACAAAATAAAGCATGAAATAATATGATAAACCCAACTCTTCATCATTTTTTTCCTATCCTAATTATGTGCTGGTCACTGTGTTCAGACAATAATGAACAAGAAAGAGTCTCTACCCTAACTGAGCTTTAAGGTCTAGTAGAGAATAAAACAATGAAATATATGTGTGGATATACTTACAATGGTGATGTCTTAGAAAAAAAAAGAAGTATTAATAAAATTTTCATAAGAATTGATAACAAAAAGCCATAAAAATTTTGGAGATGTGAGAAGCATAATTAAGGAGGTTAAATAATGAGATACAGTGAGTGAGATATGGACTCAAAGTTGTCTTAAATCATACCAAAGAAAAGGAGCTGATGTTACTAAAAAGAGGGGAATTAGAGGAAGTGGTTATTTTAAAGGAAAAAAATGGAGTAATTTTTGTTCTGTAATGAAGTGGTATCAGTGCATCAAAGGGGAAATATTTATTTGATAGTTGGATATGTAGGAGAAGAGCTTAAAAACAGTGCAGTTATATTACAAATTAAAAGATGTGGTACAAAACAAGAATATGCAAATCTCAGGAAAAATATGAAAGTTTTAGTGTAAAATAATGAAAATTACTTTAACAATGAATTTACAGTAAAATACATATTTTGTAGTAGAAAGCACATCTTACGTGAACTTTTGAGAAGTATTATTTCTTTGTATTAAGTCATTTCTTTAATAAGCAAAAACAGAGGAACATCAAAATTAAGACTTATTTTTAAAGCTTAAAGTCTAAATCAGGAGATTAGATAAATTGAAAATATTTTGAAAAACAAAAGAGTTATAAGGTAAAGTAAAAGATACCTACTTCTGGCCAAAATGTTGTAACTGTAGTAACTTATAAAGAGAAACAATTACCAGAAACAACTAAAAAGCTGTACAAAATATATAAACCCATGTTTTTTAGTTATTGGATTTGAGATAACCTAGAACAGTGAATTCCAAAAAACAGATACCTGGAATTCTCCTACTGTGCTCCTGGAACTGTAAAGTGATAGAAATTTGTAATATGTTCAGTGAGAAAATGAGGAAGAAAGAATAGCAAAGAAAACAGTGAAGATTTTCCTTTTCCATTCCTTTTTTCACATTTGCAAACTACTCTGCAAGATAATTTCAAGAGAAATATCTTTAGTCCTTTAAATGATATGAACAAATATTACATTGATATACCCTGGAAGAAATACGAACTCACTAAGTTTTCACTACCGTAGGTGAATTCTTACTAGCCCCAACTAGTACTGTGATCAGCAGATTATAAATATTTGAAGTTTCCACTCTTCTTGTTTTGAAGAATGAGATTGTAAAAATGTCATTGTTACTTGGCGAAGACAAGACTGGAGTTAATGTCTTCCAAGGAAACTCAGTAGTGCTGAATATGCCCATCTCCTTGCTGCTACCTGAAACTTAAAATTATCACTTATTGCCTGATACTTACTTAGTGAAACACTGATTTGAAAACTGAGACTGCAGAAACATGGAAAGAAATTCCAGACTGCAGAAACATGGAAAGAAATTCCAAACAGAAAATGCATTTAGAAGAATGAATGAGGAATCTGGCTTTCAGTGAAGAATTAGACTCGTTATACTTAAAAAAAAGTCTGATATTCCAAGCTAGTGCATTATATAGTGAGCATAGAGTTTCCAAGACAGAATCAATCCTTTATAGCTATAAGTAGAAAAAAATCAGTGTGTAATATAAGTTGCTTTGCATGACTTATAATATTTGTTTGCATAGAAGTACTTATAGCATCTAAAATGGAAAATGTAAACTTATTTGAGATATTACAAATTAATTTTTATCCTGTGAATAAATCCAAATATATAAAGACAGAATAATCAAAGAAGTAATTTTATACTCTATTCAGAACGTGGCCTTATTATAAATATAACTATATACTTTAAACATCAGTTTTTGAATAAAAGTAGATTTATTGATTTTTCTGAACATAAAAATGATTCTGCCCACTAAAAGGCAATTAAATAAAAACTTAAACTGCACTGTATCCCCCAACTTATAATATCATGATGAACATGGTGCCATTTTAATGCTCTCTTTACTAATTTCTTTAACCAGGCTTGTAATTTTCCTCTACATTATAGCAGAAGGATGCAGCTGTTGAAAGAGGCTTGGAGAAAGCATGTGGCTTAACTGGCAGAAGTGGAGTAAACATTTCTTGTACTCTCTATTAGTGATTTCTGTATTTAGCATATACATTTGGGGAGTATAATATTCTGCCTTTGAGCATAATAACAATTTTTTTTAAGTGTGCTCATTTTATAAAACTAAACAACTATTCCATCTGAGGGAATTGAGGATAAGTGAGCACATTTCTGCATTGGAAGTAGTTGACATAGTCTTAGACATTCATCTTTTTTGAAGAGATAGCAGATTTTCATTTTTAAATCACAAATCTACTCATCAAACACTTCCATTGATGATCTCCTTTCAAGGTATTCAACATGAACACGTGACAGATCAGCAAATAGATTAAATATATTTATAGGTCAAGGTGAGCATTGAGAAAAAGAACCTAAGTTCTTTATGTATTGTGGCTATGACTTGTTGGTTCCTTGAAAGATAGCAGAAAAGAAGGTTGTTTCTTTAGATTAGAAGCATCGAAATCCAATCATACACTTTTGAGTGTTTTATACGCTTGAACAAAGTTTATTCATATACTTTTACTATTACTAACATATAGGTTTGATATGGAAATTGAAACTATAGAAATTTGGATTTATGTGAGAAAGCTGGATTGAAACATGGAATGGTTTTTCTCCCGAAACAAATAGTAAATTATGGAAATATGTCATAACATTTGTTTAAAAATAATTAAATAAATTATTACTACTCATTTTACCTCAAAAGTCCAACTCCTAGATTGACAATGTGGACAGCAATGATCTTGACAGCTGCAGTAATTTACTATTTCATTATGGTAAAATTTGCATTCAGAGTTTTGCCTTATTTTTTTATTTGGAATATTTGGAAATAAACACAAAGCCATGCTTAAGTCACTCAAATGTTTGTTAGAAGTTCTTAAAAATAAGTCATAATACTGTTTGAGGAACAAAAAGCATGCAGAAAAATGTAGGCAAGAGAAAGGAAATATGAATGCACGTTATGTAAAATAAGTCAAGTCTTTTAGTAAACTACAGAGAAGTCTTAACCAAAAGTAGGGAATTTGAGGGTCAAGTTAAAATCTGGCTCGCAGATACTTTGCTTGCTTGTTTGCTTTTCTTCTCGCAGCTGGTCTGTGTTCTTCAGTTGGTGTAGGTCCCTAAGCTTCCTTTTGTCTCTTCAACACTGCAGTCAACTAACATTGTCTTTTAGTGTGCTTAAATTGTTGATTTTGATTTTAGTGTGCTTAAATAGTTATTTTTATCTAAAGAAAAATTATTTTTCAAGAAAAAGAAAGAAAAAACTATTTTTTCTAAGCCCTATGAGATAATAAATTATATTGACACATTAAATTCTTCCTATACAGTATATATTTTAATATTTACATATTAAATTATACATATATTTAATCTATTAATTTCATTATATTTAACTTCTGGGTTCCAAGTAATGTATTAGTCCATTGTTTCTAGAATTTGAGGCTAATGCATTGTATCCTTCCATAGATTTCATTCTGTTGCATTAAATGCTATATGACTAATTTCTAAAATATCACTTGGTACATAGAAGAAAATGAGCACGTTTTTATTAAATAAAAGAGTTATTTTGGTAGAGCACCACTTCTGGAGGCTTCTGGATTTTTATTGTCCTAAAATGCACTTAGCCTCTTTCATATGTTTGACATCCTTTTTACAGAACTCCATGTTGTATTCTTTCTTGGTGTGGTCATCTTTCTTTCATTTGAGTATGGTTTCTTCTTATATAGTTTCTTGAGACAGACTGCCAAGGGAAGTAAATTTTTTCATTAGAGCAGGCTCGGCTATGTTGAAATAAAAAATATATCTAAATTCTTAAATCTTATAATATCACAATAAAAGTTTATTGTCCCTGCCATAGTCTAAGCCAAGAAGAGGGTGGGGGAACTCCAGGTCTCTGTTCTAAACAGTCATTAAAGAACTGACGCTCCCTCTGACTATGCAGCACAATTATGGTCTTCAAAACCACTCACTGTTCAAGGGAAAGAGAGATCTTGGCTGATCGCAAAAGGACATTTTATTTAATTTTTTTAACACAGGGATTTTATATCTAGCCAAGGAAATGACATGTACATCATTGCCAGCATACTGCATTGGCCAGAACCCAATTACTTGGCATTGCTTAACTGCAAGGAGGAATGGGAAATAACAGATTTCCTACACACCTGGAGGAAAATGAATATATCTGTTGAATACATAGCATTATCTATGCCACCACTCAGCTCTCTGACATCTTTATTCTTCTTACACTTGATGAATAGTTTGATTAAGAATAGAATTTTAATTTATAAATAATTTTTCCTCAGAATTTTGAAGGTTACTTCCTCCTTCTGTCAAGTGGAATGTCATTCTTATGTTTCACTCTTGTTTGTGAACTATTTGACCTCACATTTCTCCCCCAGAGCTTTTTGTATTATTTTTAGCTTTTATTCCAAAATTTCATGAGGATATGTTTAGTGTGGGCCAGTTTTAATTTACTATGAAAGGAACTCTGTTGACAATTCTGCATTCTGGAAAGACATTATTTCTAGAAGTCTTTCTCATTTTTTTCTTCTTTCTATATTTTCTTTTTTTTTACTCTATCCATTAAGAATTGAGATACTGAACTGCTCAGTTCATTAAACAGTCTTATGACTGACCCATTGAGAATACTCCCTCCATTGAGAAAACTCTCTCGTGTTTTTATTTTGTTATGTTTTCCTTCCACCTCCATAACCTCCTCTGGCACCCACCCTAATGTATTTGACATATTTTTCTATGTGCGTATGCATTCTTTGTTTTGTTAGGTTTAGAATCAAGATTAGGGTTAGGGATAGAGGTTCAAATTCCACAACAAATATTCTATCATGGAACTCACTTTTTTAAAAAAATTTTTAAACTAAAATGTTGAATTTACAATATACTTATTGCTTTGTTATTACCTGGCATTCAACTGCCAGATATTTCTCAGCATGCATTCATCATCTTCTAGTGATAGCCACCTAGGTTTACTCCATCACCACAATACCAAAAGCAATGCATCACTGAGTATTTTAAGACATACCAAGTTACATGCCTATGCAAGATTTTCTTTATACTCTTCACTCGGGAGGCAATTACTAGGTTATACACACATTTGAGTGAGCAAATTAAAGTAATTTAATTGAACATAAAGCTTCAATTTTGATACAACCATGTCAAAATAATTTTGGTCCTATATTTGTGATTTTTCAGGTCTTGCACAGTAATTTTTACCTGTAAAAATGTGATAAAAAATGTTCTTACATTTTTTACTTTTTTCTGTATACTTTAGTATAATTTATAATTTAGTATTTTAATTCATTAATATTTAGTATTTTAATCCATTTGGAGTTTTCCCTTATACATTGTGCAAGATTAAGATCCAATTTTATGTTTCTCCTAGAATACTAGTTTTATGAGTAATGTCCTCTAAACAATGTCTTATTTAATCCCTAATTTGTGATACAACCTTATCATGAATGCTTGATCCCTGTTCAAGTTCTTTTCTTATGTGTACCCTTTAGCTGGTTCTCCCTTCAATGTCATTGATTTCTTTGTTCTTGGTCCAATACTAATCTTTTCAATTTTTTTTTGGTTGTTGTTGCTTTGTTACATATTCTTTATTGATAAGGCAAGCTTTACAATCTCATCCCAACTTTATTTATCTTTCTAAAAAAATGATGTAAGTGCTCATGGAATTTTTTATTCTTTCATGTAATTTTAGGATTAATATATCAAGTTCCCCAACATTTTGCCAAAAGTTGTAATTGGACTGGCACTGAATTTATCTGTTAATTTATGGATAATTGATATTTTTGTAATATTAATTTATCTTGTCCATGAGCAAAGTATATATTCCTAAATACTCAGGTATTTTAATGTTATTTTACATTTTAGAGATTTTACATGTCTTTCTAGTCACATTCCAAGGACAAGGCTAGTATGAGCGGTACACTTTGGGCAAAGGCAAAAAATATACTGCATTTTTGTGGACAATTTCAAAACAATATAAAGCAAAAATAATATGATCTGCATTTTTAAATCATGAACTGGCAATTCTAAACAATGTCAGTGAGAGAATGTAATTAAAAATGATCAAATCTTCACTTTTTTCCCTGATTTGCACAGTAATATTTTCTGTTTGTTTTTTTAACTTGAATGGTTGTCTATAGGTAGTCCATCAAAAGAAAATGTTCACTGCCTGTGTTTTTCCCTGCCCATTTTTTAAATTCTTAGTGTTTATTTCAATTATATTTCTTCTGTATTTACAATCAAGTTTTTGTTTTCTTACTTAAAATACTGTTTGTTCTGAAGTGTTGGAGAGGTTCTCCTATCTTTTCATTTGTAATGCTTATGATGAATATTCTTTCATTCTTAAATAATATTCTGTCCTTAAATAGTAAAAATACACAAATATATTTTTAAATGTTGATCATAACTTTTTACTTTCCTTAAAATGTCTCATTAACTCTTCTTTTTCATTTAACTTAAGTTGATGGTTTTAGTCTCTGTATTTTGAGTTCCTCCCAGGCTGTTTTCTTCACTTTTTGCACACATTTTATCTGTCTATCATCTAGCTATCTAATCTATCATCTATTTGTTACCAGGTTGTTTTGCCTTTCATATGTCTTGTAATTTTTTCCTTGATAGCCAGATATGATGTATTGAGAAAAGGAATTACTTTTGTTCTCATTTTAAAATCACTATGCATTTTTACATTATACTGAGAGTGGAAGATTGAAGATTTCTAAAATTTCCTTTTGATTTATGTTATAAATACATTTCTAAGTTATATTTAACTCCCGAGTCTTCAAGGTATTGTTGAGATATTTTTAATGATCATTTTATTATTATTTTCTTTGTATTCTTTATGATGTATATACTCTAGTATCCTGTTGTAGATAGAGAAATGTAAAGAGTGGATTTTCTTTATCCATGCTTTGTATGCATATTCAGTAAACTCCCTTCTCAGATACACTGATAACAAAAAATAGTATACATAATGATTAGTTCACTTTCTAGTGTCTGATAAGCATCCATGCATCCATCCTGTGAGTCCTTCCTAGACTTAGGTAAGATCTCCTGTCCCCATTATCTAAACCAATGGAACATATGACATACTATAACACCCAATAAAAACTATGTACCGGAGCCCATACTGTTTCTTTCTCAACTGAAAATATTGTTTATAAGAAATTAAGTCCAATTAGAGAATGTAATGAATTGCCCCAAGTCCTCCTCCCCCAATTCTCAAAAAAAACACTATCTCTAAGTCAGCACCTTGAACATCAGTTCCTCAAAACAGCCATAATTACTAGTTTATATGATGGATATTTACCAAATGTAACCTATATAGCCACAGCAATATTTGCTTACCTTCTTTCCAGTCACATTCTTTCTATCTTCTGGGTTGTATATTAATCTTACTTTATGTGAAAGTATGAGTTTTCATCTTGTATTTTCATAAATGTTTTAGTAGAGATTTTTGAGAGGTTGAATTGAATGTTTATTGCTAGAAACCATGGTATATAAATATTTCATTGATATTTTTAAGAATGATGTTTTTAAGAATTCTTAAGAATTTTTAAGATATTTTTATGAATCTCACAGCCATTTATTTGAGATAACTTGGACAAAAGGAAGGAAGAGACATGTGAAATTCAAACATACGTTTGCTTATCTTTGGTATGTATTCTTTGCCTTTCTCAGAATTAATACCATGCTCTTTACATGAGCTTTATAAAGTTTAAAATTAATTAATCAGGAGCAATTATTTTATTTATCTTTTTTCAATTTATATTCTCCACACAAACTTTTCCAAATTCTTCATCCAAGCACCCAAACATTTTCACCACCTTGGGTCCCACTTTAAGGAAATTAGAAAGTTGGAGGCCTCAATTAAGTCTCAAAATTCAAATATTTGTCTTTAATTTTATACTTCTGCTTTTTCTTTTCTTCCCCTCAATCAAAATACAATTTCTCCTCTTTTCAATGTGATTGTTCATTTGAACTCTTAAATACACCATCCAAATCCCTTTATGTATTTATTTTGTTAGAGGTGAAAGAATGAAAAGACAATGAGTCGCCAATTTATTTCATATTCTTATTCTTCCTGTCCATTGGTTTATTTTCCATGTAGAAAATTTTAAAAGTCCTCTTATTTACCACTTTGTATAATACATATTAGAGGGTATATATCTTATCTCTATCAGTCAAAAATAATGCTCACTTCAGGTCCTTGCCTATAGCAGGCACCAAAATTGATTTTTTTTTCAAATTATGGATATAAATCTGAGGAAGATCCACAATGTATAAGCTCAGTCTTGGAAATGTTCTTTTTTTGTTGTTTGTTTTTAAAATTAGGCTCCATGCCTAGTGTGGGACTTGAATTCACAACCCTAAGATCAATAATTCAATGCTCTACTGACTGAGCCAGTCAGGTGCCCCTGTGCTTAAATTTGTAATTAAAAATTGAAATATAAAAGGAAAATCAAGGGTTTAAAGGGTTTTTTTAATGATTAAAATTATATCTAAATTAGGTTTACAGTTGAACATTTTAAGAAATTTTAATGAATATAGAACATGGCAGAATTTGAAATAAGTAAAACGTTGGGTAGATCTAATTTGTTGCTCTATGTTTCCATGAATTAAGGACTGTTGACATTGCAGAAAGAGCTTTCATTGACATGTTCAAGTCTGGGTTCAAACTGACAGCTATCCATACTGTCAAGATGAGGCATACTGAAATCACAGAAAGCTCCCATTCTCATTTTACAAACTCCTCAGATATATTTTTTTTTGAAATACAAGAAGAAGTGCATTTTATCTTTACGGTAGCAAAAATGTAGGGAAAAGAAAAAAGATAATAAATAACATCATGAAACTGCAATAAAAAGTAACATAATAACTCACAATGAATTTTATCCCTCCATAAAATATCCATCTGCTTCCAGATTATAAAACGTCTTCTAAACCCAATCAAATGATACAAGCAATCTGCAGATCCTAAATTTTCAATTATAGGTGTATTTTAATCTCGTTAGAAATAAAGTCAATTTTTACATTCACGCACTTTCTTTTTTTTTTTTTTAAAGATTTTATTTATTTATTCAACAGAGATAGAGACAGCCAGCAGCGAGAGAGGGAACACAAGCAGGGGGAGTGGGAGAGGAAGAAGCAGGCTCATAGCGGAGGAGCCTGACGTGGGGCTGGATCCCATAACGCCAGGACCACACCCTGAGCCGAAGACAGACGCTTAACCGCTGTGCCACCCAGGCGCCCCAACATTCGTGCACTTTCTGTGTGAATCCTACACCACCTCCTTCCTTTTTGCTTAGCTAGATACTACCTATCTTTAGTGTTTTCCTTCCCTAGGAAGTTCCTTCCTGATGTAAATTAGCCATTTCATCATTGGAAAGGCACATTAAGAGATTAAGAGCACAAACCACTCTTTACTCCAACTCTGAAATTTAAAAGTTATGCCACTTTGGGCAAGTTGTTTAACATCCCTATATCTCATTTTCCCATCCTTAGATGGAAATGATTATGCATTTCTTTTCTTTTTTATTCTTTTCTGAGGATTACACTACTTAAGGCACAAATGCTCTTAGAACAGTGCTTGGAGAGGCATGCTGTGAGCTAGTAATAAATTATGTTCTACAGTACCCTGTATTTCCCTATCATATCATTAAGCTCTCTATAATCACTGCTTGTTCAATTGTCCCTTTTCCTAGAAAGATTATAAATTCCTAGAATTCTGGCAGGACCTGTATCTCTTTTTATTTGCCACAATATCACCCAGGGTTATCATAGCACCTAATACACAGTAAACAATCTATGTTTGTTGAAAGAATTAAATCCCTACTATGTTATAGGAACTGTTGCTGTAGCTCAAAACTTTTTTTTCCTTTTTGATTGATTCTGGATTTATTCAAATTGAAATTTCTGACTTAAGGATTTTAACAATAATTCATCAACAAATTCTGTTAAAGAATTGTAGATTACCTCACACTACAAGTGAATGGCTATATCCCCAACTATTTTGTTGGATATCAAGTTTCTGTCGTATTGTTTTTTTCATCTTTGCTAGACATATGTATATGCCATCCTATGGCATATTTATTTTTCCTTTCTTATAACATCTCTCCATTCAGACTTATTATTATTATTTTTTTAAATTTCCTGCTTATTTCCTTCTTCCATAGGATCTTTTCATGGACTTAATCACTTTGAATACTCTATGCATTGAATTGATGTAATTTAAAAATATATATTTTGTAAATATTTTAAGATTAGAATATTGTTAAGGCATAAATTGGACTACCAAAGTTTGGAATATTTTATAGTTCTACTATTATGGAAAAAACTTATTAATATTACAAAATTGAAATCCTCCATTTGTTTGGATAATTTAGTAACCCTACATAAGATAAAGTTTTCTGTATTTGCCATATAACTTTATGGTTTAAATATTTTTAGGGGCGCTTGGGTGGCACAGCGGTTAAGCGTCTGCCTTAGGCTCAGGGCGTGATCCCAGCGTTCTGGGATCGAGCCCCACATCAGGCTCCTCTGCTATGAGCCTTGCTTCTTCCTCTCACTCCCCCTGCTTGTGTTCCCTCTCTCACTGGCTGTCTCTATCTCTGTTGAATAAATAAATAAAATCTTTAAAATAAATAAATAAATAAATATTTTTATAGATGTGTTCTTCTTAGGAACAATAATTCAATAAGCTTTTTGAAGCATGAAACACATAATTCTTTAAACTACATTAGGTTTACATTTTTTTCTCAGTTTTTGCAAACTTTGTATTTATTTATTTTTTAATAAATCTGTAAAATAACTTTTGGATTGGTGTATAAGAAAGGTAGTGAAGCTAAAACTAACATTTTTGTATTTGAAATGGCTTGTTAGTTCTTAGAATTTGTGTCTTTTTTACTGCAGATTCTGTGCAGTTATTTTCTAATTGTGATGAATGAAGTTTTATTTTATAGCAAAATTTGTTCTGTGCTGAGTGCAGAATTGTTTTTCAATCCATAACTAATTCATTGTATTTATTTTATTGTTTTATTATTTTATTATATGAGTGTTATGATTTCAATATTTTCTTTCTGGTCTTTAACATATATATATAATATCAGATATATAGACAGATAGATATAGATATATGTCTTTTTGTTCCATGTAAGTTACTACAAGCAGTGGCTTAAAACCAACATATATTTATTTTCTCACAGTTTCTGTGAGTCAATTGAATTGTTTGGGCAAGATTGAGCTTACCCTCTTCTTCAAAATCTATCACAAGGCTGCATTCAGTGTATGAGCCAGGACCGAGGTCTCGAATGAAGACTCAGCTAGAAATGACCCATTTCTAAGTTCACTTTCATGATTGTTGCCAGCGATCAGTTCCTTCTGGGCTGTTGGACTGAGGGTCTTTGGCCAGAGGCCACCCATGGTTTCTTACACATGGGTCTCCTCAACAGGATAATTTGCTTCATCAAAGCCAGCAAAAGAATCTACTGGCAAGATGAGTTACAATCTCTTTTAATATAATCACAGAAGTAGCATCCTATTATGTCTCCTGTATTCTATTGGTTTGAAGCAAGTTTCTAAGCCAGTCCAATCCTCAAAGGGAAGAGATTTCAAAAGAGTATGAATATCAGGAAGAGGGGATCATTGGGAGTCATCTTAGAGTTAACTTACTACAATGTTCTTTCTTCTCTCCTCCCCTTTCTCCAAAATGGGGATTTCCAACAATGTGAATATATGGATCATCTTTTCTGAAATGGTTATAAATCCAAATCAACATGTAAAATGCACAGTGAAGGTAGTAAGACTATTTTTGAAGTTCAAAATCATTACTAAATTGTTTTAAGATAAACTATTTTAGGAAAGTTACATGGCTTTAGGAAAATTACAGCCATAGAGTGGTGTTTCTTACTTTTAAAAATAGATATGTATTCTGGGGCACCTGGGTCGGTCAGTAGTAGAGCATGTGACTCTTGATTTTGGGGTGGTGAGTTCAAGCTCCACATTGGGTGTAGAGATTACTTGAATAAATAATCTTTAAAAGAAAAAGAAATGGGGCATCTGGCTGGCTCAGTCAGTAGAGCATGCAACTCAAACTCAGGGTTGTAAATTTGAGCCCCATGTGGGGTATAGAGATTACTTAAAAATAAAAAATAAATAAATAAAAAATTTAAAAATGGCTATGTATTTCAATGTGTCTATTTAATAAAAATCTTTATATTTCACAGAGCAAGTGATTGAATCCATACAGTATTATACATCTAAACTTAAAAGATTTCCTATCTAATATTTTATATTCCTTTGGTTGGTTTTAAATTGTGCTAGCTCCTAAACACTAAATTGTTTGAATGAATATAGAAAGAGAATATCACCCATTTATCAAAATGAACACTAATGCTAATGGCATATATTAAAATGTAAAGCGATGGATTAAAATTCTTATGGCTTTTCTGGATTTTGGGGGAAAGCAGAGCATGAAGAGTTCAACTGGTCATACTCTTCCAGTTTAATGAAACCCTCTTTTTTAAAAGCTATTTGGTTACAAATATGAATATGGGTAAGAATGGAAAAAAATTACATTTAATCTATGAAGTTTAGAATGCCCTTTACATTACTTTTTAAAATTTCATAGTGGGACCTTATTTATCATAAAAGATAATAAGAAATAACTTAGTAATTTAATTTTTGAAGCCATTTTTGGCTATTTACAACTTCTATTATTAGTAAGGGTAGATGTCATGTACTAGACTCAAAAAGGAGAAACTCCTTGACTAGTTATATTTGATTTTATTTTATTCTGCTTAACCTTTTATTCTAGGATTAAAAATATAAACATGTTGAAAGTAGGAAGAGGATTTTGTTTTGTTTTGGTTTTTTGGGGGAGTGAAATTTGAAGGTGGATGAAATTTAAATAATCTAAGTAGAAATAAGTAATACAATATTTTTCTTTACCTTTAAACTTTAAATCTAGAACTATATAATACTTAGCATGTCACATGGCAGAAAGGCATTTTTTTAAAAAAACAGTTTTGATTTGTTTTATATTTTTAAGCCTTCTCTTAAAATTTAAAGTAATGAAACAGGTTCTATTTCTCAAAATATGTATACTAAACACCTTGAAAATTAAATCTACAAACTGCAATTTTATTAATTATGACCTTCATTAAATATGTATTTTGAGATACAACAAAAAATCATGAATAGTCTGTACAGTATTTTAGTTATGCCATTTTACATTTTCATAGCAATTCACTTTTTTGTCTAGCTCAGTTTACCTAATTGGACTGAGTTCATTCCCAGAGGCAAAAAGCAAGCTAAACCCTTTTTTATAGGCCACAAAACTTTCATTTGGTTAAAAGGAGAAATACAGCCTAGGGTATAGAATATACATAACAGATGACATTTAAGACTTACTACTCAACCCTTCAGATGTGGAATATCTTTGACCTTGGCTGTAGATTGGAGCCATGATTTTTCCAGTACACGTTAATTACAAGATGGCATATGGATTGTGCATGGAATATGTGGATATAAAAATGCTCTATAGCAGTTTAAATATTTGCTCTCTCTTGTTTTATCTTTCCCATGCCTTTGCTATGCATTTTCACTATCTGAAATGGTGAGCCTTTTTCTGTAGAACTGCCAATTGGTATCAAACACTTGGCTTGGTAAAGGATATAGACTGTGGAACCAAGCAGCTGTTTCACAGCATTCAGGGCCATCTTTGGAAGTTTATTTGACCTGTCTCACCATCAGTTTCCTCATCTGTAAAATAGAGATATCAAAATTAGTAAGTTCATAGAATTGTTGTAAGGCCTAAATGATTTAATGTCTGTTAAGCATACCCAACAATGGTTTGCATGATTATAAGTATTATATAAGAATTTGCTGTTAATTTTACCTGGTTCTTGAACTTTTGCTTATTCTTGAGATTCACTATATGTTTATTCTTCTGCCCTTGTTTTATAACTTGTTCCCACAACATCTACAGTATCTCTAATCTCTGTTATTGGGCAGTATTAACTTTAATATATAAAGTAATTTCTATATTTTTCTACCTCTAAACTGACCCTTTTGACTCTGCCCTATTTCCATTCATGAACTGATATGTCACATGCAATGAAGTTATTCCTGTGGCTTACCTAACTAATGATCAACAGTGTTAGTGCAATACCAAAGATTTTTTACTCCACTAGATGCTGAAAGAATGCTCTATGGTAAGTAAGGGATGTTTTTGGCTCAATAAGTATTGAAACTAAGACAGTTGTGAAAATCATTTGCCTCGGTTCTTCAAACCTATGAGGAGAATATTCTGTGTGCACTTAAGAATAATGTGTATTCTGCTGCTATTGTGTTGAATGTTCTGTATATGACTATTAGGTCCATTTCGTCTTTTGTGTTGTTCATATCTGCTGTTTTATTGCTTTTCTGTCTGGATGATCTATCCATTTTTGAAAAGCGGAATATCAAATTCTCCAACTACTATTGTACTGCTGTTTATTTCTCCCTTCGGATCTGCAATGTTTGGTTTATATAGTCAGGTGTTCTATTGTTGGGTTTATATGTATTTTGTTTTATCTTCCTGTGGAATTGACTTTTTATCATTATGATAGTTTTGACTTAAAGTCTGTTTTGTCTGAAATAGATATAGCCATCCTGGCTCTTATTTGGTTACTGTTTGCATGGAATTTTATTTTGTCACTTCACTTCTAGCATATGTGTGCTCTTAAATTGAACTGAGTCTCTTATAGATAGCACATATTTGGATGATTTTTTTTAATTAGTGTTAGGCATTCTATATCTTTTTTTTGGTGAGTTTAATCCATTTATATTTAAAGTAATTATTGATAGGTAAGGACATACAATTGCCATTCTGTTCATTGCTTTCTGTGTGTTTTGTTGTTCTTCTGCTCCTCTCTCCTCAGTCTTTTTTGTAGTTTGATAATTTTTGTAATGATATCCTTTGATTCTTTTCTCTTTATATTTTCTGTGTCCACTGTAGATTTTTCATTGTGGTTACCCAGAGCCTTGTATAAAATTTTTTACAGTCATTCTTATAGTCATCACAGACTGTTTTAAGTTGATAACAACTTAACTTGAATTTCACACACACACACACACGTGCGCACACACTCATACACACACTCAACACACACACACACTCTATGATTTTTACTCTCCATATACACATTTTATGTTACTGATGTCAGGATTTACTTCTTTAATGATGAGTATCCATTAACAAATTTTTGTGGTTATAGTTATTCTTAATAATGTTGTCTTTTATCCTAGGTTAAAATTGACTTATGTACCACCACTGCAGTATTATATTTTCTGTAGTTTTCTATATATTTACCATTACCAGTAAGATTTAAACTTGTGTAAGTTTTTATGTTACTGTTAGCATCCTTTTGTTTCCACTTAGAGAACTCTTTTTAGCATTTCTTGGAAGGCAGTTGTAGTGATGAACTTCCTCAGTTTTTGTTTGGGAAATTATTTCTCTCTCTTGCATTTTTGAAGGGCAGCTTTGCCAGTATAGTATTCATAGAAGTTTTCTGTTTGTTTGTTTGTTTATGCTTTTGGAAATAGCATTTCACTTTCTTCTGGTCGATAACATATTTTTTGAGAAGTTTGCTGATGGCTTTATGGTAGTTTCTTTGGATATGACAAGTCACTTTTCAAAATTCTCTTTATCTTTGACTTTTGATAATTTAATTATAATGTGTATCAGTGTAGGTTCAACCTATTTGGAATGTTTTGTGCTTTAGGAGTTTGGATGTCTAGTTGCCTCTCCAGATTCAGGAAGTTTTCAGCCATTATTTCTTTGAATGAGCTTCCTGCTCCTTTGTCTTCTCCTTTTGGGAATTTTATAATGTGTATATTGATTTTTTTGATGATGTATAATAAGTTCCTTAGGCTTTCTTTACTTTTTTTATTTTTATACCTCTGATTGTATAATTTCAAATGATTTGTCTTTGAGCTTCCTCATTCTTCTGCTTAATCAAATCTGCTGTTGAAGCTATCTATTGAATTTTTCAGTTAAATCACTGTATATTTCAACTCCAGAATTTTTGTGTGGTTCTTTTTTATGGTGCCACTTATTCTTGAACTACTCATTGTGCTCATGTAGTGTTTTCCTAATTAAGTTTAGTTGTTTGTCTTTTGTAGCTTACCGAACTTCCTTAAGATGATTATCTGGAATTATCTGCCAGGAAGTTTGTAGATCTCCATTTCTTTAAGGTTTCTTATTGGAGCTTTATTTTGTCCTTTGCTAATGTCATGTTTCCTTGATTCTTCATGATCCTTTCTTTCTTACTTTGGTGGATTTAAACAAATAGTCACCTCTTCCAGTCTTTATCACCTGGCTCTGTCGAAGTAAGTCCTTCACCAGTCAGCCTGGCTGGAGATTCTTGGTGGGCCAGTGGATGGGATCTACTGGTGACCACCTGGAGTGCTTCTGGGATCTGTGGGTGAACCTGCTATTGGAGGCAGCAGGCCATCTGCTGAGATTCACGGACTAATTATTGAAACCTCTTCTAATTTCCTTTGTTCTTAGCTACTCCTAGACATTATAGCTAATAATTCCTCAGTGGGTATGGCAGGACAAAGCAGGCTTCTCAGATATGAAAATTCAAATGTCACTTTACTCTCTTTTCCCCCCACTTACTGGCTAAGAGTGTCTTTCTTGGTGCTGCACTATGCCAGTCTAGGTGAGGGGTGACATGGATAAAGTGAAACTATTCTTCTTAGTCTTTTGGAATGCTTCTTTTCTCATTTCTGTGCTCTACTGGGATGTTGTAACTTCTCTCCTGGGTTCCAGAACCTTCATGAAGGTATTTTCATCCATGGATGGTTGTTAAATCAGTGTTTCTGTGGAGATAAGAGCTGAAACTTTCAATTTCCCATTTTGTTGTCATTGCTACCATCTTGTGCCTTTTTGAAAACATTGTTTTTCTTTATCCTTATATATTATATCACAATTATCAGCATCTTTCATGCTAAGCAAAACTTGCCACTGTTAATTTCTAAATATTTGTCTTTTTTTGTCAAGGTTATCTTTCTTAGATGACCAAGTTTTACGAGGTATCTTAGATTCATTTTTTCTTAGATTGATATCTTCTGAGCTTTCTAAGCTTTTTGTTCAAATTCTGTTTTTCATCTAATTATAGGCCTTTGCCTTTTTCGGCATTGTTTTCCTAGTACCTGGCACTAGAGAACAAAAAACTACATTGAACTTAAATGAATTCATTTAGATTATTATGTGAAAAATCTTTTAAAATGAAAAGCTGATGTTGTTATTCCACTGTGTAAAATATTAAAACAATTTAATCAGTCAGTGTTGCCTACAAATTCATTATGTTGTCATAAAAGACTGCGAGCTGGCCCTGATTATTGCTCAAAGCTCCCCAATGATTTCCTCCTGGAAGTGTTGATAACCTTTCTTACCTCTTCTCAACCTGAATGACTATATTTGGTTTTCAAGACTCAGCTCAAATACTTATCTTCTTAATTCACCCAAGAGCTATTTTCTTTGTGCTAGCTGACCCTATTATAGTCACAGTTCTGTATACTGCCATTATTATATATCTGTGTCTCTCCTGAAGTGATCATTTATATAGGAAAGAGATTTAATTTCCTTAAATCAAATGTGTTGAAAACATAATCAGTGCTCAATAAATATCATGTGAGTAAATCAGGAATAAATGAATAAACTGATATGTTGGTAAGGTTTGACATCCTTAAGATAATATCTTCAATCCAAAATTCTAGGTGATTACATGTAAGAGACAAGGCAAATTTGGATGATTTTGAAAGGAATAAAAAGTCAATAATAATACTCTTAATTTCCATGTGAATTGAAAATCTAGTCAAATTCAATTCAAATGTGAATTATTATGAAAATTATATTACATAAAATTTAAGTATGGATTATTACACTATAGCTTTCCCTTTCTTTTAGATACCAAGGAAAATGATGTAAAAAGAAATGATGCCTATTGAACACACAACTAAGCATGTTAATAGAAATGCCACTTTTAATAAAAAGTTTCTTAGTTTCTCACAGTTACACATTTTAGAGCTGCAAAGATAAAATAATTCCATTTTCTTTAAATATAAAAAAGTTATAAGTAGCCCCTTAATGTT
The DNA here is from genome assembly GCF_002007445.2 of Ailuropoda melanoleuca. Classification (NCBI taxonomy): domain Eukaryota; kingdom Metazoa; phylum Chordata; class Mammalia; order Carnivora; family Ursidae; genus Ailuropoda; species Ailuropoda melanoleuca. The sequence continues at coordinate 31,705,331 of NC_048225.1, read as the reverse complement.
AGCTTTTCAGCCATCAATATAATTTAGAATCTGTAACTATTGTGTGGCATGGTAAAAACTAAGTAATTTTTTATAATTTTTATTTTGTATATTAGTCACCATACAGTACATCCCCAGTTTTTGATTCAATGATCCATGATTCATTATTTGCATATAACACCCAGTGCACCATGCAATATGTCCCCTCCTTAATACCCATCACTGCCCTATCCCAGGCCCCCACCCCCCTCCCCTCTGAAGCCCTCAGTTGTAAAAACTAAGTATTAACTGATATATGTAAATAGAAGTTTCAGAAAACCAGAAAAGTTACTTTATTTTTTTTCAATAAAAAAATTGCATATATTTAAGGTATACAACATGACCTGGGTATATATGTATGATTATAGCAAATGATTACTACAGTCAAGTTAGTTAACATATCTTCTTATAGTTGCCTTGCTTTTATTTTATTTTATTTTATTTTTATTTTCTTGTGGTGAGAGGGACTAAGATACTCTCTTAGCAAATTTCCAGTATACAATACAGTTTTATTGATTATAGTCACCATGCTGTACATTAGATCTCTAGAATTTATTCATCCTACATAACTGAAAGTTTGTACACTATGACCAATATCTCTCCATTTCCCCACTTTCTACCCCTAGTAATAACCTGAAGAGTTATTTTAGCATATGGATTGTGACCTTAGTCTGCTGCTTTTCTTTGTTAGTATTATTGATCAGGATGTAAGATGCAAAACAGTAAAACTTTTAGAAGATAATATAGGAGAAAAACTAGGTGACATTGGGTATGATGATGGATTTTTAGATACAATACCAAAGGCATCATTCATGAAAAAAATAATTGATAGGCTGGACTTCATTAAAATTAAATTTTGCAAAGGACAATGCCAAAATAATGAGAAGACAAGCCACAGATTGGGAAAAAATTGCAAAAGATATGCCTAGTAAAGGACTATTATCTAAAATATAAAAAATAACTCTGACAACTCAATAATAAGAACATAAAGAACTCAATTAAAAAATGAGCAGAAGACCTGAGCACACACTTCACTGAAAAAGATATGTAGATGGCAAGTAAGTGTGTAAAAAGATGTTCAAAATCTTATGGTATTGGGGAATGGCAAATTAAAGCAATAATAAGGTACCACCACACAACTATTAGAATGGCTGAAATAAAACACTCTGAACACCAAATGCTGACAGAAATGTAGACCAACAGGATATTCCTTAATTGCCAGAGGGAAGGCAAAATGGTACTACCACTTTGGAAGACAGTTTAGTAGTTTCTTACAGGACTAAAGATACTCTCAACACATAACCCAGTAATTGTAATTCGTGGTATTTACCAAAATGAATTGAAAAGCTATGTTCATACAACAAACTGTATACAGATATTTAGAGTGGATTCATATATAATTTACTAAATTTAGAAGCAACCAAGATGTCCTTCAGCAGGTGAATTGATAAATAAACCATGGTATACCCAGACAATGGTATCCCTGATTCTTATATCTTAAGCTTGTATTTAATATAAATCTTTTGTGTTTAGTTACCCCATTGTTGATTACAACTATCTACTGTTTCCCCAAAAGTTTATTGTTACTGCTTCATATTTTTAGGTAGTGTTTTACTTAATTCCTATAGTTCATTTGGACTTCCTGGCTTCCATGAGCCCAATTCAGTTAATAGGTTTTTTTTTAAATATCCATTGTCATCTCTTCCAGAAGTCTAGACCAAATTATTTATCTTATATTGAACATTATGTTAACTTTTTTTGTTTTTTTGTTATTTAATGTGAACTAAAATGATGATGCATTTTTTTCTGTTAACTATGTGTAAACCTGGAGCATATGAAATACAAAATAACTCATTCAAAATAAAAAATAAAAAATAAAATAGTTTGATTTTCAAAGCAAGTCTTAAAAACTGACTTTCAAAACAAAAACTGGGCAGTTGATTTATTTTTTGTGTTCCTTTCATTTCAAAAACTTTACTTTGATCATTAGTAGAGATCTTTGAAACTCAGTGCAGAATTTAACCAAAAATTATAGAATGGGGAAAGAATAGGATAGATAGAACTACTTTCTTATTATATAGAGAACATACTTAAAACAATTCTTCATTGGCTGTAAAATAAGTTAAAAGTAATTTTTGCTCTTCCATTTATCCATCAACCAAGAGGGCTCACTCAAATGTCACGCAAAAGTGGGAGATTTCCCCACACTGATTACCCGTCCACCTATGCTTCTATCTACACTCAGAAGTTAGTTGGAGGTTTCTAAATGTGCCATGTTTTGTCTTGTCAGACATCCTGCTTTTTGGTCAGTACTTTCTTATATAACTACTGTTTTCTTTAAGTCTTCTTTTTTTCTCTTCTCTTCCCATTACTATGTCTTATTAAAAAAAAAAGGAAGCAAAAAGTAAACATGCGTATGGTTAAAAAAAGTACCAAAAGCAATAATAAACAACAGAAGTCTATTGTCAAATTTCCCCATGCTGGGAAATAAACAGATATAACAATTTATTTTCTCTTCTTGCTTACCTCAATAATGTTAAATAGTATACCTACTTCACTATGCCTTGCATTAATTCTAGACATCGTCTATTAACTCTCAGCTATGAAAGATGAAGCTGTGAACCCCTTACATTATTTCCTATATCCTTCCATCAACTTCCCTTTACAACTATTAACTTCTTAGTTATCCAGCATCATTTAATTCATCTCTATATAAATATTAAGATATTAACAATACTATTCTTGTCCCTACCTCTACTCCTCCCTTTTATTTCCCAACTTTTGCAATTATATCTTTACTTCCACATCATCCAAGTTAAAACACTTATGCTCTGGCAATATTTTTGTCTTCAGTGTGTTATGCTAAGGTTAATTCTAAAAAGTGAAAAACAAAAAAGTATTTACAGAAGATATTTATTTTTGTTTATATTTATTAACTTTACGGCAGAACAGGTAGTGTACTAAGGTTTTTTTTTTCTTTATATGTTCAATGTCTCTATTCCTATCATTCTATATATAATATTCACAGTTTTTCAGTTAAATGTATTCTTTCTAAACTCCATCAGTTATTGTAATCATTACATATTTTACCTTGCCTCAAATATTTTTTGTAACTTTCTTGTATGCTATCTTTACAGTTTCTCCAGAATGCCTAATTGTTTTTCTTTTTTATTGCAAAAAAATATAGCTTATTTTTAGAATATCACTCATATTTTCAGTGTCTCCTCATACTGATTGTTAAAAATGGCTCTTCTCACAATAATCAACATCTCTATTTTCCAAATAGCTGAAAATTAATGCTCCACAATGACTAGGCAGAGTAGCAGTGTAAGACTACTCAATGTAACTCATTGCAGTGTAAGACTACTCAATGTAACTCATTGCCTCCTGAGAGGTAAATGACCTCAATTATATTTCTATGGTTGGAAATTAGAGAAGAAACTGGGTTTCAAGTCCCAGTAGGGATTTTGATATTCCATCGTTCGCATGTTCAGATTTTTATAGAACCCATCAGTCAGAGTCAAATATCTTGTTTCTGTTCATTAGGTGAAAGTATCTGAGATGACTGATATTAAATGAGGAGTTACACATATCAACTTGCCCTATTGTATAAATCTGATAACAATATTTGACCTTAGGATCACTGTATTTGACTCTATAATCATGAAAGCATTTGCCATTGGCTACTAAAATGAGTTTCCAAATTTCAGTGGATTAACCAAATGCAAGATTTTATCTTAATTTTTTTTCTGGATTTAACTGTCTGATGCTAGTGAAGAATTTTTCCTGAGAACTTTCATCTAGTAGTTATTCTGGACTCTAGTATCTTTCTACTGTGTGGCTTTGACATCTGAAATCCTTTACTTGTAGTCATGACGATGAGCCAAGGCTCTTACAGGAAATTTTAGGGACTGGATCAAGTAGGGTATACACTACTCTACACATTCTATTGCCCAGAACTAGTCACAGGGTACCAATTTAATTACATAGAATTGTGGAGAATATAGTTCCTCTATGTGCAGTAAATTAAGGACGAGATTGGTGAGAATTGATACAGCCATGTTACCAAAACTCCACACATCTTGATTACTGCTAAACGTCGTACTGGGAAGTTTCCTCACCCTCAACCCCCCATGATCAGTAATGTAATTACAAAAATGGTGTATGGGAATTAGTTGACAGATAATTAAAAATGGGAAAATGAGCACTATTATAAAGACTCAAAGTCTAAAAATGCTTTATTATAGAAAACAAACAAAAATGCTAGAATATCATTTGCAAATCTCAACAGAATACCATGTGATATAGCCTTTATCATACAAGAGCAAAAAGCCATAAAAAAACCTTTATGACTTGACAAGGATAAAAAATATTTTACTTACTCCTTTGTCTAATTACATTTTATTTTCCATTTTCTTTTTCTTTTAATGCATTGGTATAATTGACTACTTTGTTTTTGTTTGGATTTCTCTGAATTTAGAGACATTCTTTGTGGAGCATGTAGGTGCCAATCAAATAGCTATTCTTCGTATACTACTTGCTAAACTCTAGGTAAATCAGCCAAAAAGGTTAAATGATGTTTAGGTGAGTTTTCATTACTCAAGAGAGTCATGTAACTGGATAAAAATCTGCTCTCAAATGTAATAGAACATTATTTATTCTGGTGTATAAGCATGTAAACATGACAAAGTGAAGCTGTTAAAACAATGAAATATTATCCCTCTAAATATTTTGAGCACAATTTAGTATTTTAGAGCATCAGGCTTACTCTTAAGAGTATTTGATTTTGTCATATATATCTTTTAGCTTTTCCTCCTCTCTCATGGTTCCTGCTTTAGTGAACTTCAATGTTCCTTTATTTACTAATGGTGACACCTATGATTAATGAAAGCTTATCATCTGAGATAGTTTGCTCCCACTGGAATTCCCTGCAATATTGTAGAGCCTATACATACTTTATGATATGTATTATTTTAACATGGGGATTCAACTAAAGTAATATTTTTTTAATGAATTATGCAGCAAGACATTCACTCTGTAACATGGATTCTGCCAAGAGATGATACCACCACAGAAGGAATTTAGGAAAATTCTTGTGTTCTCATATTTCTACTGCAGATCCTTTGCCAGAGAAAGTGTGGTAGTGCAAGAGATCAAAGAACAAGAGTGAGAGGAAGAGCAAGTGAGAGAGGAAAAAGGGATTAATTTTAACATAGAAAAACCTTAAAAAAATAAGATAGACAATTTTTTTATGGCATGAAGTGTTTTTAAACAAGTGTCCTGATCTTAAATTTCAAAATGCAGGTTAAATTTTAATTATATCTAGGGATATTCACTCCCAGAACTCAGATATATTTTTTTCACTTCTTAGATTTCTTACTTAGTAATATAATAGAGCACACATGAAGAGAATTCATGAGGTTTTCTTTCAAAAAATGTATTGGGAAACTATATTTTTTATGTTCATAACTTTCCAAATAATGTTATTCCATTATGTTAATTGATTTTTTTTAAAGATTTTATTTATTTATTTGACAGGGAGAGAGACAGCCAGTGAGAGAGGGAACACAAGCAGGGGGAGTGGGAGAGGAAGAAGCAGGCTCCCAGTGGAGGAGCCTGATGTGGGGCTTGATCCCAGAATGCCACGATCACGCCCTGAGCCAAAGGCAGATGCTTAACGACTGAGCCACCCAGGCGCCCCAATTGATCTTAAAAGTATTATTAAAAATAGGTGCTAAATATGACCATCATTCACAAATTTTGATCAACAAAAGAAGCATAATGTAGATGCCTACTATTTGAGTTTTAAATTATTATATAAAGTAATAAAATTAGAAAAATAGCAATAATCTATTTAAAAGCAGAATGCTGTTCTGAATAAAAGTCCATACATAATCATTTAGTAGAGAATACCAGTGCTATTTTTGTTCACAACTTTTACATCTTCAAACTATATTTTCATTGCTCTCTTCTTACTTGAGAAATATCATGCAATTCAAAGAAGGATTTTTATCTTAGCCTGGGTTCCCCAGAAAACAAACCATTTAATTGCTATTGTTTTATTAGGTAGTGCTATCCCAGGGAACAGAAGTGAGAGACAGGAAAGTAAAGTAGGTTAGAGAATACTTTAATAATCTGGTTACTGCTAAATGATTTGTTTTAATCCCTTAGGATGCGCTTATAGAATTCAAATATACTGTTTCTCAGTTTATATGGGCCTGACTATCATGGGGTGAGAAAGGCAGAAGAACTTAACCATAGTTTCCCATCTCCCATAATAAAAGTGTTGCTCCATTGGGTGTTAGCACAAGACTACTTTTAGGTTGTGCATATGTGAAAACCAAGCAGAGTCCCATGGAGTCATTCTTAGGAAATCCCCTGGGTAGAAAATGAAAGCATGAGTCAAGGAATTGTAAGGTTGTCTTTGAATGGAGTATGTGAGATCCTACACAGATCAAATCACTATAATGGCAGCTACAATAAACAACTGGTAAGGCCTGGAAGATCTGAAGTACTGAATGGGAATTGTGAGTGGGAAGAATGATATGGTCCAACTCTAAAACCACAGAGATAGACTAATGCCTTTCATATCTGGCTTTCATACTGCAACATAGAGTCTCCATAATTGTGAGGACAATATACTTTCAATTCCTTTCTGAGCAGAACAGGGGAGCCTCCCTTAAGGTCTTAGCTTGCCTCAAACTGAAAGATTTAAAGAATAAGGATCTGTGAAGCAAGCAACAGCCTCAGCTTCTTCAACCGGTCTGTCCTGATACTGTTATCAATATTCATTGTCTCTCTACTCTATTGCTGTTCTACATTTCCCTCACTCTTAGCCACTACTTTGGCTAGTCTTTCAGCTTTACTAGTGGAGTGACCCCAGACCTTTATTCTTGAGAGGTCTAAAACTTTAGTAACCTTGCCTTTGTCAGGCCATAGTTGCTGCCATTCCCATATACTGGTTCAGTGGAACAAGCAGAGCAGGCAGAGTTGCCCAGAACCCCCTGGGCTCCAGGCAGACTCCTCCTTACTTTTATTGTCCTGTCTCCAGAACAGCAAGCCTAGTGCCTCATAGTAACATGACCGCTAGCTTACTGTCGCAAGGGACCCAAAGTGAATTAGTAATATTTACAGCTTCATGCTTAGAGGGATCCTTATTATAATCCTTGTTGGAAGTATTTCTCCCTTAGTAACTAGCCCTTTAAAATAGCAAAGTCTGAGTTGGTGAGAATAGTGGACTCATAACTTATGCAAGGACACTGGAAGTTGAGGTAGAAGAAATCAATCCTACTGAACCCCTTGTTTCTGAGACCCAATATGTTACAGGAGCTATATTAATCAATGATTGAGCAGATATAGATATCCAAAAGGACAGCATTTTAATTTTGATGGGTATTTCCTCTGAGATGGCATCTTAACTTAGGCTTTTGAAGGCTAATTTACTATTAGGCTGGCTGTCTTAATGAAGAACATAGTATTACCAGTGTATTCTGTGTTCCTGTGCTTTTGGTAATAGCTACTTTCTTAGAAAATAGGGTCTTTGGTCTAAGGCAATGTCATGTGGATTTACATATCAGTAGGTTAGGTATTTTGTAAGCTTTTGTGTGGTCATGCAAGCAGAGGCACCCCAGGCAGGAAAGAGAAATCCTATTCTGAATAAATACTGAAGCTGATAAAGATAAACATTTGTACCTTCCAGGGTAGAAGTCCTGTGTAAACAATTTGAGACCTGGGCTCTTCAAGGAATTGTGCCATACTGAAGGCTCATTTTTGGTCTCTGTTGTTGGCAAGTCTTATATGCAGCAGTGACAGTATCTCCACCATCTTCATTGAGAGGCTCACTCATTCCTTTTGAGGTCAGGTTATCCCTGCCACCATGGTCACTCTGTTCTTAGACCCATCGTGCAAACATGAGGATTAGGTTGTTACAGATTGAAGTTGGCTGACATCTATGGAATGGGTCATGTTCATTCATTGTTGAAAGTCTTCTCTCTGATAACTCTCTCTGATGAGCATTACTGTGAAAAGCAAATATCTACCTGTTTTGTGATCACACCTATAGGTACATAAATTTCCTTTTCTATATACCTCTTTGATCCCAATCCTTCATTCTTGTTTTCTTCAGGGATCTAAACTGGTAGAGCATTCTTCATTACTCAGGAATCCATGTTTATACCTACTTCAGCTATTTTTTTTCCCTCTGGCTTCTTTTGATGATTAATATAACATATATACATATATTATTAATCTTTAGAAAGTATATGGCTCTAAGGAAAGTGATTAGTACTATAGAGATGTGAGAAAGCCCAGTTTTTAAATATTTTCCAGTCTTTTTGTTTATATGTTTAGTTACATAGTTGATAATATATGAATTGAGTAAAGATATCTAAGGCAGTTAGGTTTGTTTCCTCCTTTTGGAAGACAGTTGTTTAAAGAATGTGATCACGTTCAAAGTTAGTTTAAGTCACTGGTTCAAAATGAAGTCAGAGCAATGATAATGATAATCTTAGTAAACTTGAGCATTGTATAGAGTACTCTCATTTGGGCTCACTTGATATGTTAAACCAGACAACCGTGCTAAATAACATTATTAATATTTGATTTTATAAACAATGTTATTGAGTATCAATAGTCTTTCACCTTTTGCCATTATTAACAGTCACACCAACCAATGTTGTCTAACTCCAAAAAGGGGCCCTTGAAAATATATTATCATGAATTTATGCATTCAGTTAACAAATATTGATAGAGAAAAGTACTAGAGATACAGTAGTAACTCAAAATCTTGTTCCAGTGAGATTCAGAATAAGCTAATTAGTATATAATATATTATCAGTAAAAATGAGCACTGAAAAGAAAATTAAGGCAGGGTAAGGGGATAACCAATGAGAAAGGAGGGTAATTGGGATTTTCAGGGAAGTTACCTCTGAGGAAATGAAATTTGAAGAAATAATTGGCCTATATATTTTTTAACAAATATGGAGATAAAAGATTCACTTTCCTTATATATGACCTATACCTCTCATTATTGTGATCATGGATTATAATACAATATTTAAATTCCATAAGAATTCAGTAACATTTATTAAATATACCAAAATTCAAAAAAATCTGTATGACTACATTAAATTTTTTTCTGGTATTGCTGGCTATGGATTCCTTACAGGAGACTTATTACAGGTCATTTATTACAGGAAAAAAAATATTGCAGGAAGTTATTTCCCCCAAAATTAAAATCTGTAGAGATGCTTACACATTAACTTAATTTACATGTAACACCATTCTGAGACATTTGAGTCAAAGCTTTAGAGTTTTCCCCTGGAATTGATGAGACTTACTCTGTAAGATTCTATCAAATTTAGAAGTAATCAACTCCATATGGCAAACCAAATACTAAATGAAGTGCTTCTTAATCTCTACAGGAATCTGTGTGCTTAGTATTTAAGGTTTAAAACCAAAATAATGTAATTGCAGTACCCCTTGCTTTCCTGCCAAGCTATATCATGCTAGCAGAATTTAAATAAATTTAATCCTAAAATATACCCATTTATCTAACATATTTAATGACAATGCTAAATCCTTTTAATTGTATACCTTTTATCTTAATTGGAATAAATAATTGCTTCACAATACACTAACATTCTTTAGATCTTGAGTTTAAAAGGTGAAGAAAATCTTGTTACTTTCTGGTAATAGGATCCAAAAAGCTGATGTAACTTTAATAGCCTAAAGAAAAACACTTCAGGGGTTCTGAAAAAAAAAAAAAAAGTCTGTGGAAAATGGAAGTTTTATACAAATGTTTCCCATCTGTTATCCTGAGGTAGTCTGTGAGAATTAGGTTACCACAGATGACTACGGTGAAGTCACATACTTTCTTTTATGACCAAACAAATGTAGGCTAACAGAATTGTTGGGCCTGTTCCCACTCCCAACACTAGGTATAGTTGTTACTTAATTTTCCAGAATTTTGTGTCTATCTTTTTTTCCCCATGATATTCACCTCAACATTAGGGAATATGAAATGTAAATAAAAGCCTATTTTTAAGACTGAAAAAAATGAATACCTAATAAATTTTTCACACATTTAAAAAAGATGTCAGGTGCTGCTTGTATTAGATGGTTATAATTAATTCTAATTAGTACAAAGATAAACATTTTCAACTTCAAATCTTACAGGGATGATAAAAATATAAAATGATTGATTCAGGTTCCTTGTATATTAAAATGATCATACATGTGATATATAATATGATATAATTCCTTTATTGAAATCATGTCTTCATATGTTTCATATATACTATACATAAGCCATTTGTTATGTACCTTTCTCATGAGATACGTTTTTTTCTGGATTTAGCAAATTCTGTATGTCTCATTCCCCTAGCACATTAGAGAGAAGGATAACAGCCAGTACATAAACACCATGTTATATTTTGCTATGCTATGTTATGTTTTGTCCTGAAGGCAAGAAAAGGTTTCTAGGAGTAGAGCTAGTCAATTAATCCTTTAGAAACAACGTTCTGAGAGCAGGGTGGGGGATGAATTGGAGAAGGGGTAGTATTTCAATTCCAGGAAGCAATTAAAAAGATAATGTATCAATCTAGGAGAGAAGTAACACAGGCTTGATTTTTAGTAGTAAGAAGTGTGGCGGGAGATTTGAGAGAGAATAAGAAGACAAAACTGATAGGATTTGGTGAATATATTGGGAGAATGCAAAAGAAGACTGAGTTTATTTTTACTGTATTAAGAGATCCTGTGGACTAAAGCTCCATTTACCGAGATGGGGAATGCATGAGGAAGAAGAACAATGTGAAAGAAGGTAAGAGTTTTCCTTTAGCTATGTTAGCTTGAATTGTCTGTAGTACATCTAAGCATAAATATTTTGGAAACTATTTAGTATTTCAGACTACAAATAGACTGAGATAGAGATTTAGTTGTCAGTTATTTATATATGCTTTAAATCACAATAGAAATGTGCACACAGGAATTTTTTGAGTGAGGAAAAAAAAAGGACTGAAGTCAAACTCTGTTAGTTAACATTTAAGGAATGTATAGCAGGCTAAGAACCCATAAAAATGATTTCTGAAAGTGGTCACAAGGTATTGTATAAAAGATAGGATTTGACTCCCAATAAATCAAAGAAGGAGAGTGTTTCTTTTCATCTTTTCATTCCTTTTTTTTTTAAAGATTTTATTTATTTATTTGGGAGCAAACAAGCAGTAAAGAGGGGCAGAGGGGAAGAGAGAGAGACAGAGAAGCAGACTCCCTGCAAGGAGCCTGATGTGGGGTTCGATCCCAGGACCCTGGGATCATGACCTGAGCTGAAGGCAGTTGCATAACCAACTGAGCCACTCAGGCATCCCTCAACTTCTCATTTGTAGTATTTAGTATTTTACTTGATACATTAAAAGTTCATTTTTATGTCTTTAAAGATGAAATTCAGTTTCAATGGTCAAGTCTTACTCAATGGAAGTTTCCTATGAGGTATACAGGGACAGGGAGTGAATTAGCATTTGCAAAGACATAAAGATAATTCTACAGATTTGACTAATGGCTGACTAATAAAAATCAGAGGAAGTAAAATCCAAGCATTAAACACATTCTGCCTATCTATGTGCAATCATACAGGATACTCCAGATAAGATATTTGAATGATGGATCTACAGCAAGTTGTTGGAAAATGTCATAAATAATTGAGACTAGATGTAATGAAAGCACTTCTTGTTTATCAATAATAACTGTGGAGTTTAATGTATATTTATGCTGTCTGAATTCAAAACAAGAACCTTAAATTTAGACCCTGTTAATCACAATTAAAAGAAGAAAACAGGGATGCTTGGGTGGCTCAGTCTGTTAAGCGTCTTTGGGTCAGGTCATAGTCCCAGGATCCTGGGATTAAGTCCTGCATTGGTGTCCTTGCTCAGCGAGGAGCCCGCTTCTCCCTCTGCTTGCTGCTCCCTCTGCTTGTTCTCTCTCCCTCTCTCTCTCTCTGACAAATAAATAAATAAAATCTTTAAAGAAGAAGAAGAAGAAGAAGGAGAAGAAAAAGAAGGAGAAACAAAATGCAGTAATTAAATATATCGGGTTTGTAGGTCAGAATTCAAATATAGATTCCAACACTTCCTAATTGTTTGATTTTGGTATTTTACCCTCATGGAGTTCAATTTATTCATCTACAAATGTGAATGATAGGCATATCTACATCACAGACATGAAGAAAGAAAAAGAAAATATTTGTAAAATATCTTACATAAAACATGGCACATGAAGCACTCAAAAAACAGTAAGATATACCAAAAATTAGACACACACTAGAAGAGTATAGCAATCTCAGATAGGAAAGCATTACCTGATGCTGGTCAATTAGTTTTTATGGAAACTGGTTATCTTTAAATAAACCTATACACTTTCTAAAAAGAGAATAGAGAAAACTAGGGGGGGGGAATTAAAACATCTTGACAAAAATTATTTTTAAAATTATTTTATTAAATTAATTTAATTTATTTTATCAAAAAAACTAGAGTTAGAAAACATGGAAGTAAAAAACTGAGTTAGATATTCAGGGAAGATTGGTCAGAATCCATTTATGAAAAGATACAGGGGAACACTGTCCTTCTTAAGAGGAAACATGAATGTAGTTGAAGCCAAGGAAAAAGCTAGTGATTACAGATTGAAAATTACTCTTTTTTTCTAGCCACATAGTAGTAGCAAAACCCAGAAAGGATTAACCCTAACACTCCAAGAAAAGTAAATAATGACATGAGCCAATGTGGGAAAGCAAAACTAGCTAATGAAGAAAGAGGGAACAAACAAACAAAACCTAAAATATCCTAGAAGAGCATACAACCCAACATACCATATAATCTTGAGACTGTGAACTTGGAAATGAATTCAACTAAATATTTATTGTTTGAAATTGGAGATTTCTTCACACAGCTGTAAAAAGTGGGAAGCACTTCTATGGCTGCAGTGAAAAGGTGAGGGAAGTTCAGAGCGTGTTCTAAATGGTTTCAAAGGCAACCAAGCTCTAGTCATCTGGCAAACTTTCCTAGAGTTGATTTTGACCAGAGATTTCATTTTCTACATTTCTAGTTACTGTGCATTCAGGTTTATCATCTTGGCCATTTTATACTAGCTGACCTTGTAATATCTTTATAGTTACCTAATAGGTCCTCATACAGCCATATTGACTTTAGAATGAAGAGACAATAAGTCACATTTTCCATGCCATTTTTTGATATTTTTGTTGCTTTTCTCTAGTTCTCTTAAGATTGTGCCCTGTAAACAGGATCAATTTTTATAATGAGGTATAATGTATACAATTATTCTGTCTTTTCATTTTATAGCTCTTAGTAGCATTATTACAATTCAGGGTAGATTTAGTATGCCATTTGTTGTTATAGTTTTAGGCCTTCCATATCTGTTTATCTCTTCATTACTACAGCTAACTTCTTGGTCAAAGCTTTTATAATCTTGAGTCTCACTTATTGCAATTATTTCTTACCTAATTTTCTTTATTCTAATTCACCCTACTCACAAGTATTTTTTCTTAAGCAAGTCTCTTTATGTTAACTTCTACTGCCCTCCTCCTAGCTAGCAACATTCTCCACTTTTCACAGATTTTCCTTTAGAAAACCTCCCCTCCACGGTAGTCTGACATGACATCTGTATAAGCTTGATTTCTTGCCAAAAATATAAAGGTAGTTTCTGAATTTCTAAAGCTACCCATTATATTCCATACCCAGGGCTTCTGGGGAAAAATGTTTCATTTCTCCCTGCAGGGAGGTAAAAGAAATATGATTTTTCTTACCGTAGACCTTACAGTGACTGTGTGAGGTCTGAAACCATTGCAGCCATTTTTCTGTTGTCATCCGGGGAACTAATTTTGGGATGAAACTGACATATTAGAGTGAGTAGAGCTAAGGATGGAGCTTTGATTGATGTAGCAAACTTCCGATGATGCCATGATTAAAGCCAATCCTACCTCTGATCTGTGAAATCACACAAGCCAATAAATTCCCTGGTTGGCTTAAAGTATTGACTTTCTGCCTTCCTTTCCTAACAAAAGGATTTTATCAGATAGAAGATATTTTTGTCAATCATATTACATCAAAAATTTTCCAATTCTGCTTTGAATTCTGTTTCTACTAAGGTAGTTAACACTCAATATTTCAAAATATGAACTTGGACTGCTATCTTGTAATTCATGTTTCTCTTGAATTTTTAACAAAATATTGAACCTATTTAGTATCAATATTGTCATATCAAATCCTTAGGGGAGAGGTTGACAAAATGGTTTTTATTCTAACAGCTAATTAACCCCTATGAAGAAGTTAAGTCAACTCAGTCCTGATATTTATTTGACACACTTGTCATATTTCTTTTTGTTGGCAATAACATTTTTTTCAGTTTTATTGAGATATATAATTGATATATAACATTGTATGTTAGGGTATTATATATATATATATACACACACACACACAAATGATTACCAACATGAGTTTAATTAACATCCATCATCTCACATGGCTACATTTTTTTATGTGATGAGAACTCTTAAGAGTTACTGTGTTAGAAACTTTCAAATATCCAATAGAGTATCTTTAGCTATGGTCACCATGCTGTACAATACAACCCCAGAACATGTTTTTTATCTTATAATTGAAAGTTTGTAACTTTTGGTTGATTTATCTGCCCTCCTCACCTCTAGCAACAACCAATCTGTTCTCTGTTTCTGTAAGTTCAGGGTTTTTTTAGACTCTATTTATAAGTGAAATCATACAGCATTTGTCTTTCTCTTTCTGATTTATTTCACTTAGTATAATGCCCTCAGGTTTCATCCATTTTGTCACAAATGGCAGAAAGAGAGAGAGAGAGAGAGAGGAGAGAGAGAAAGAAAGAAAGAAAGAAAGAAAGAAAGAAAGAAAGAAAGAAAGAAAAGAAAGAGAAAGAGAAAGAAAGAAGAAAGAAAGAAAGAAAGAAAGAAAGAAAGAAAGAAGAAAGAAAAAAAAGAAAGAAAGAAAGAAAGAAAGAAAGAAAGGAAGGAAGGAAGGAAGAAAGAAAGAGGAAATTTTCTTGTTCCATTTATCTATCAATGGCCCTTAAGTTGTTTGCATTTCTTGGCTATTGTAAATAAAGCTGTAATGAACATAGGGATGCATATATCTCTTCAAGATAGTGATTTTGTTTCCTTATGATATATATCCAGAAGTGGAATTGCTGGACCATATGGTAGTTCTATTTTTAATTTATTGAATCTCCACACTGCTTTCGATGGTGGCTGTACCAATTCACATTCCCACCAATAGTGTAGAAGTGTTCCCTTTTCTCCACATCCTCAACAGTACTTATTATCTCTTGTCCTTTTGATAATAGTCATTCTAACTGGTGTGAGATGATACTTCTTAGTGGTTATGATTGCATTTCCTTGATGATTAGTGATATTGAGTACCATCTCATGTACCTGTTGCTTACCTGTATATGTTCTTTGGAAAAATGTTTTCTAGACTCCGTCCATTTTTTTTCTTTACTTTTTTAGTTTTTATTTTAATCCCGTTAGTTAACATACAGTGTTATCTTAGTTTCAGGTGTACAATATAGTGATTCAACAATTCCATAGATCACCAGATGCTCATCACAACAAGTGCATTCCTTAATCCCCATCACGTATTTAACCCATAGCCCCACCCTACTCCCCCTGGTAACCATCAGTTTTTTCGTTCTAATAAAAGTCTGTTTCTTGATTTGCCTCCTCTCCCCCCTTCCCCTTTCTTCAATTGTTTTGTTTCTTAAATTTCACCTATGAATGAAAGCATATGGTATTTTCTTTCTCTAACAGACTTATTTTGCTTAGCATTATACTCTCTAGCTTCATCCAGGTCCTTGAAAATGGCAAGATTTCATTCCTTTTTTTGGCTGAATAACATTCCATTGTGTGTATACACACACACACACACACACACATCACACCTTCTTTATCCATTCATCAATCAGGGGACATGTGAGCTGCTTCCACATCTTGGCTGCAGTAAACATTGGGCTACATGTATCTCTTTGAAATAGTGCTTTGGTATTCTTTGGGTAAACACCCAGCAGTGCTATTGCTGTTCATGGAATCATTCTACTTTTAACTTTCTGTGGAAACTCCATACTGTCTTCCAGTGTGGCTGCACCAGTTTGTATTGCCACCAATAGTACATGAGGGTTCCTTTTTCTCCACATACTCGTTAACACGTTGTTTCTTAAGTTGTTGATTTTAGCCATTCTGACAGGTGTAAGATGATATCTCATTGTAATTTTGATTTACAATTCCCTATGGTAACTGATGATGAACATCTTTTCATGAGTCTGTTGGTCACATAAATGTCTTCTTCGATGAAATGTCTATCCATGTCTTCTGCCCATTTTTAAGCTGGATTATTTGTTTTTTAGGTATTGAATGTTATAACTTCTTTATATGCTTTTGATACTAACCTTTTATCACGTACATTATTTGCAAATATCTTC
This sequence comes from Ailuropoda melanoleuca, assembly GCF_002007445.2. Lineage (NCBI taxonomy): Eukaryota > Metazoa > Chordata > Mammalia > Carnivora > Ursidae > Ailuropoda > Ailuropoda melanoleuca. The sequence continues at coordinate 31,688,804 of NC_048225.1, read as the reverse complement.
TTCCATTCATTGGGTTACCTTTTAGTTTTTTTAATTGTTTCCTTTTTAATTGCTTCCTGTGCAGAAGCTTTCATTTTGATGTAGTCCCAATAGTTTATTTTTGCTTTTGTCTCTCTTGCCTCCCGGGACCTATCTAGAAAAAAGTTGCTATGGCTGTTGGAGAAGTTACTACCTGTGCTCTCTTCTAGGATTTGTATGGTTTCAATCTCACACTTAGGTTTTTAATCCATTTTGAATTTATTTTTGTGTATGATATAAGAAAGTGGTCCAGTTCCTTTCTTTTGCATATATCTTTTGCATATATCTTTTGCATATATTACTGTCTTTTTCCCATTGGACAATCTTTCCTGCTTTTTTGTCAAATATTAATTGACCATATAGTTATGTGTTTATTTCTGGGTTTTCTGTTTTGTTCTATTGAGCTATGTGTTCATTTTTGTGCCAGTACCATCTCTTTTGATCACTACAGCTTTGTAATAGAACTTGAAGATTGAGATTGTGATACCTCCAGCTTCACTTTTGTTTTTCAAGATGCTTTCACTATTTGGGGATTTTGTACTTCCATATGAATTTTAAAATTGTTTTTCTAATTCTGTGGAAAATGCTGTTGGTATTTTGATAAGGATTGCATTAATTGTGCAGACTACTTTGGGAATATAACATTTTAACAATATTTGTTCTTCCAACCCATAAGCATGGACTGTTTTTCATTTCTTTGTATCAACTTCAATTTCTTTCATCTGTGTTTCAAAATTATTGGGGCACCTGGGTGGCTCAGTCATTAAGCATCTGCCTTTGACTTGGGGCATGATCTAGCACTGCATCAGGCTTCTCCACTGGGAGCCTGCTTCTTCCTCTCCCACTCCCCTTGCTTGTGTTCCCCCTCTCGCTGGCTGTCTCTCTGTCAAATAAATAAATAAAATCTTTAAAAATAAATAAAATAAAATTATAAAGGTTTCAGAGTATAGATCTTCCACCTCTTTGGTTAGGTTTATTCCTAGGTATCTACTGGTTTTGGCGCAATTGTAAATGGGGTTGATTCCTTGATTTCTTTTTCTGCTGCCTCATTATTGGTGTATAGAAACAAATTTCTGTACACTAATTTTGTATCTTGCAAATTTACTAAATTCGTATATCAGTTCCAGCAGTTTTGGGGGGGAGTCTTTGGGGTTTTTTTTAATTTTATTTTATTTTATTATTTATTTTTTTGGGGGGGTTCTTTTTTTTTAATGTTTTTTTATTATATTATGTTAGGCACCATACAGTACATCCCCGGTTTCTGATGTAAGGTTCGATGATTCCTTAGTTGCATATAACACCCAGTGCACCATGCAATACGTGCCCTCCTTACTGCCTATCACCGGTCTATCCCAATCCCCCACCCCCCTCCCCTCTGAGGCCCTCAGTTTGTTTCTCATAGTCCGTAATCTCTCATGTTTCATTCCCCCTTCTGATTACCCCCCCTTTCTTTATCCGTTTCTTCCCCTACAGATCTTCCTAGTTCTTATGTTCCATAGATGAGAGAAATCATATGTTAATTGTCTTTCTCTGCTTGACTAATTTCACTTAGCATTATCTCCTCCAGTGCCGTCCATGTTGCAGCAAATGTTGAGTACTCGTTCTTTCTGATAGCTGAGTAATATTCCATTGTATATTGACCACATCTTATTCCAGTAATCTGATGAAGGGCATCTCGGCTCCTTCCACGATTTAGCTATTGTGGACAATGCCGCTATGGACATTGGGGTGCATATGGCCCTTCTCTTCACTACGTCTGTATCTTTGGGGTAAACACCCAGTAGTGCAATGGCTGGGTCATAGGGTAGCTCAATTTTAACTTTGTAAGGGACCTCCACACTGTTTTCCAGAGTGGCTGTACCAACTTGCATTCCCACCAACAATGTAGGAGGGATCCCCTTTCTCCACATCCTCTCCAACAATTGTTGTTTCTTGCCTTGTCTATCTTTGCCATTCTAACTGGCGTAAGGTGGTATCTCAGTGTGGTTTTGATTTGAATTTCCCTGATGGCTAATGATTTTGAACATTTTTTCATGTGTCTGTTAGCCATTTGTATGTCTTCATTGGAAAAGTGTCTGTTCATATCTTCTGCCCATTTTATGATTTGTTTATTTGTTTCTCGTGTATTGAGTTTGAGAAGTTCTTTGTAGATCTTGGATACCAGTCCTTTATCTGTGGTGTCCTTTGCAAATATATTCTCCCATTCCGTGGGCTGTCTCTTAGTTTTTTTGACTGTTTCCTTGGCTGTGCGGAAGCTTTTTATCTTGAAGTCCCACAAGTGCATTTTTTCTTTTGTTTCTATTGCCTTTGGAGTTGTGTCATGAAAGAAGTTGCTGTGGCCGATGTCAAAGAGGTTGCTGCCTATGTTCTCCTCTAGGATTTTGATGGATTCCTGTCTCACATCGAGGTCTTTCATCCATTTGGAGTTTATTTTTGTGTATGGTGTGAGAGAGTGGTCAAGTTTCATTCTTTTGCATGTAGCTGTCCAATTTTCCCAGCACCATTTATTGAAGAGACTGTCTTTTTTCCACCGGATGTTTTTTCCTGCTTTATCAAAGATTAGTTGCCCAAAGAGCCGAGGGTCCATTTCTGGGTTCTCTATTCTGTTCCATTGGTCGATGTGTCTGTTTTTGTGCCAGTACCATGCTGTCTTTGTGATCACAGCTTTGTAGTACAGCTCGAAATCCAGCATTGTCATGCCCCCAGCTTTGTTTTTCCTTTTCAACAGATCGTTGGCGATTCGGGCCTTTTCTGGTTGCATACATATTTAAGGACTATTTCTTCCAGTTCTTTGAAAAATGTCCACGGTATTTTGATTGGGATAGCATTGAAAGTGTAGGTTGCTCTGGGTAGCATGGACATTTTAACTATGTTAATTCTTCCAATCCATGAGCATGGAATATTTTTCCATCTTTTTGTGTCTTCCTCATTGTCTTTCAAGAGTGATTTATAGTTCCTAGAATATAAATCCTTTACATCTCTGGTTAAGTGCNTTTTTCCATCTTTTTGTGTCTTCCTCATTGTCTTTCAAGAGTGATTTATAGTTCCTAGAATATAAATCCTTTACGTCTCTGGTTAAGTGCATTCCAAGGTAACGTATGGTTTTTGGTGCTATTGTAAATGGGATGGATTCCCTAATTTCTCTTTCTTCAGTCTCGTTATTCGTGTATAGAAATGCAACTGATTTCTGAGCATTGATTTTGTATCCCGCCACATTACTGAATTGCTCTATAACTTCTAATAGTTTGGGCGTGGAATCTTTTGGGTTTCCCATATAGAGTATCATGTCATCTGCGAAGAGAGACATTTTGACTTCTTCTTTGCTGATTTGGATACCTTTGATCCCTTTTTGTCTTCTGCTTGCTGTTGCAAGGACTTCTAGTACTATGTTGAATAATAGTGGCGAGAGTGGGCATCCTTGTCGTGTTCCTGATCTTAAGGGAAAGGCTTCCAGCTTTTCCCCATTGAGAATAATGCTTGCAGTAGGCTTTTCATAGATGGCTTTTATGAGATTGAGAAATGTACCCTCTATTCCTACACTCTGAAGGGTTTTAATCAGGAAAGGATGCTGTATTTTGTCAAATGCTTTTTCTGCATCAATTGAGAGGATCATATGGTTCCTGAGTCTTTTCTTGTTGATATGATGTATCATGCTGATCATTTGCGAATTGTTGAACCATGCTTGCATCCCAGGTATGAATCCCACTTGGTCATGATGGATAATCCTTTTAATGTACTGTTGGATTCTATTAGCAAGGATCTTGTTGAGGATTTTGGCATCCATATTCATTAGAGAAATCGGTCTGTAATTCTCCTTTTTGAGGGGGTCTTTGCCTGGTTTGGGGATCAAGGTAATATTAGCCTCATAGAATGAGTTTGGTAGCTTTCCTTCTGTTTCTATTTTTTGAAATAGCTTTAGGAGAATAGGTATTATTTCTTCTTTGAATGTTTGGTAGAATTCCCCAGGAAAACCATCCGGGCCTGGAGTTTTGTTTTTTGGAAGGTTGTTTATCACTGACTCAATCTCTTCATAATTAATTGGCCTATTTAAAAAATCAATTTCTTCCTGTTTCAGTCATGGTAGTTTATAGGTTTCCAGGAAGGACTCCATCTCTTCCAGATTGCTACATTTATTGGCGTATAGCTGTTGATAAAAGTTTCTAATAATCCTTCCAATTTCATTGGTGTTGGTCGTGACCTCTCCTTTTTCATTCATAATTTTATTAATTTTGTTCCTTTCTCTTTTCTTTTGCATAAGTCTGCCAGTGGTCTGTCAATTTTATTGATTCTTTCAAAGAAACAGCTTCTAATACTGTTGATCTGCTCTACTCTACTTCTGGTTTCTAATTCAGTGATTTCTGCTCTAATCTTGGTCAACTGCTTCCTCGTGAGTGGATTAGGCCTGTCCCTCTATTGTTGGTCCAGCTTCTTGAGATTAGAATATAAAAACTGCATTTTAAATTTTCCATTCTTTTGAGTGAGGCTTGGATGACTCTGGATTTCCCCCTTAGGACTGCCTTTGCAGTATTCCATAGGTTTTGGACCATTGTGTCTTCATTCTCATTGGTCTCCATAAATTGTTTAAATTGATTTTTGATTTCCTGGTTTATCAAGCCATTCCTGAGCAGGATGGTTCTTAGTCTCCAAGTCTTTGAGTTTCTTCCAAATATTTCGTTGTGGTTGAGTTCCAATTTCAGAGCGTTGTTGTCTGAGAACATGCAAGGGATAATTTCAAACATTTGGTATCATTTGAGACCTGTATTGTGTCCCAGAACATGGTCTATTCTTGAGAATGTTCCATGGGCATTAGAATAGAATGAGTATTCTTTGGTTCTGGGATGTAGTGTTCTATATATGTATCTATGAGGTCCAACTTGTTGAGTATGGCATTCAAAACCTTTGATCCTTTGCTTAGTTTGCCAGGGTGTTCTGTCTATTTCTGATAGTGTGGTGTTGAGGTCCCCTACTATTAACGTATTTTTATCTATATGTCTTTTTATTCTGGTTAAGAGTTGGCTTGTGTATCTTGCTGCTCCTCTGTGGGGGGCATATATATTTATAATTGTCATATCCACTTTTTGGATACATCCTTTAAGAATAATATAGTGTCCTCCTGTGTCTCTAACTATAGTCTTTAGTTTAAAATCCAATCTATCTGATATGAGAATTGCTACCCCAGCTTTCTTTTGAGGTCCATTTGCATGAAAGATGGTACTCCATCCCTTTACTTTCAGTCTGAATGTATCTTTGGGGTCAAAATGAGTCTCCTGTAGACAGCAAATGGATGGGTCATGTCTTTTTATCCAATCTGCAACCCTGTGGCATTTTATGGGGGAATTTAAGCCATTCACATTGAGACTGAATACTGAGAGAATTTTAATGATGCCATATTGCCAGTAAAGTCTTTGTTTCTATTGGTTGTGACTTTCTGTTCTGTATCACTCTTGGAGCCTTTTTACCTTTAGAGAACCCCCCTTAATATCTCCTGTAGGGCTGGTTTCATGGTTACGAAATTGGTTAATGACTGGCAATTCTGGAACATCTTTATTTCTCCATCAATTCTGAATGACAGCCTTGCTGGATAAAGGATCCTTGGCTGCATGTTTTTCTCTGAAAGAGCTTTAAAAATGCACCCCCTCAACCCTTTCTCTCATTCCAGGTCTTTGTAGACAGGTCTGATGTAATTCTGATACCTTTGCCTTGGTACGTGAGAAATTTCTTTGCCCTGGCCACTTTCAATACCGTATCCTTAGATCTAATATTTGTGAATTGCACTATGACGTGATGTGGTGTAGGTTTGTCGTGGTTGAGCTTGGGAGGAGTTCTCTCTGCCTCTTGGACACAAATGTTTGTTTCTCTTGCTAGATTAGGGAAGTTATCAGCTACAATTTTTTCAAATATCTCTTCTAGACCTCTGTTTTTCTCCACTCCCTCGGGGATGCTGATGATTCTGACATTGGATCATTTCATTGAATTAGTAATCTCCCGTAACCTACATTCGTGGGCGNTCTCTTCTAGACCTCTGTTTTTCTCCACTCCCTCGGGGATGCCGATGATTCTGACATTGGATCATTTCATTGAATTAGTAATCTCCTGTAACCTACATTCGTGGGCATGGAATTTTTTAAGTCCAGCTTCTATTTTCGTTTTTTTCTTCTACTAACCTGTCCTCCAATTTGCTAATATGTTCCTCTGCCTCATTTACCCTGGCCGTGAAAGCCTCTAGTTTTGACTGCATGTGGCTCATAGAATTTTTAATTTCTGCCAGTTTTGCTCTCATTTCCACCTTTAGAGATTCTATATTCTCATTGACATTTTCATTAATACTTTTTTCAAGTCTACACATCATCTTGACCATTGTTACTCTGAATTCCATTTCTGATAATTTGGTTACATCCATATCCATTAGTTCTGTGGCAGAGGCCACAGACTAGTCTTTTCTTTGCTGGGGGTTACTTCTTCTCGTCATTCTGGTTTGGATAGGTTGCAGGGTGTCCAGTGTCCAAATTATTGACCAGGACCCAGGCCGTGCACCCTTGTTTTATAGGGATCTTAGGGATGTGGGCTTTTTCTTTAAAGTTTTTATTTATTTATGTGGCAGAGAGACAAGCAGTGGGAGAGGGAACACAAGCAGGGGAGTGGGAGAGGAAGTAGGAGGCTCCCAGCGGAGGAGCCCAATGAGGGACTCCTTTCCATAATCCTGGGATCAAGCCCTAAGCCGAAGACAGGCACTTAATGACTGCGCCACCCAGCCGCCCCGGGACATGGGCTTCTTGATTTTTCAGCCTGCCTTCTGGGGAAGGGCCTGCCGTGCCTATACTCAGATAACCCTGTTTGGGTAGAGTCTCCATGTCCCCTGTGAGGGGGGATGGGGGTGGGCAGACTGTGAGCCAGTATTTCCAGGTTTTTGTTCTCTGGCGGCTTTCCTTGGCGGTTTGCTGTGCCTCTTCTGAGAGTCAGAGCAGCAGTAGCCGAATCTCAGCCTCTGTCTCGGAACAGAGGGATCGCGGACCGTTCTCCACTGATGTTCTGGCCACTTTAACTCTGTTACTGTTGGTGCTGCTCAACCCTGCAGCGTCCTGGGATGTGCGCCCCACACCCAAGGTCCCAGCCCTCGACTTCCAGGGCTGGCGCGCCTCTCTCCTTTGTGTTTCTAATGCTGCCAGCCGCCAGCTGCCCCCAAGCGCTCCTGGAGCTCCTTGTCTCAGTCTGGATCCAGCGAGCACACCGGAATTCCGTGAGAAGTTTGGTGGCCCGCGCTCCCCGCTCACGGTCCCAGTCTGCTTTTTCAGAGGTGCTGGTCTGCGAGTACGGCAGCTCCCATGTAAGTGGCTACCATTTCCCGGCGCCCGAACGCGGTGGCTCCCTCCCTCTTCCATTTATCTTCCGATATCTGGGTGTGGTTTCACGGCTCCCCGCTTCATACCTCAATACCAGCACTGGAGATGTTCATTTGTAGAGATCCAGATGTTTCTTCCTGCTGGTCTGGTACCTCTCCAGCTCGACTCAGGAGACTGTCTGAAAAAGGGGTCCCCTATTCCTCCGCCATCTTAACTCTCTCTGGGGTTTTTTAATATATAGTACCATCTTGATTGCAAATACTGAAAATTTGACTTCATGCTTACCAATCTGGATGACTTATGCTTCTTTTTGTTGTCTCATTGCTATGGCTAGGACTTCTAGTGCTATGTTGGAAAAAAAAAATGGTAAGCGTGGATATCCTGTGTTGTTCCTGAGCTTAGAGGAATGGTTCTCAGTTTTTCCTCACTGAGGATGATGTTAGCTCTGGTGTTTTCATACATGGCCTTCAATATGTTGAGGTATGTTCCCTCAAAACCTACTTTGTTGAGGTTTTTTACTATGGATGGATGTTGCTTTGTCAAATGCTATTTTGCATCTATTGAAATGATCATATGGTTCTTATCCTTTCTCTTTTTGAAGTGATGTAACATGTTGATTCATTTGCAAATATTGAACCACTTTTGCAATCCAGGAATAGTCTCACTTGATCATGGTGAATAAATTTTTAATGGATTGCTGAATTCAGTTTACTAGTATTTTGTTGAGAATTTTTGCATTGATGTTTATCTGGGATATTGGCCTGTAGTTCTTTTTTTTAGTGAAGTCTTCAACTGGTTTTGATATCAGGGTAATGCTGGCCTAATAGAATGAATTTGGAAATTTTCTTTCCTGTTCTATTTTTTGGAGTAGTTTCACAAGAATAATATTAACTTTTCTTTAAATGCTTGGTAAATTTCACCTGTGAAGCCATCTAGTCCTGGACTTTTGTTTGTTGGGAGATTCAATTTCTTGGCTGGTTTTCAGCCTGTTTAAATTTTCTATTTCTTCCTCTTTTAGTATGGGTAGATTATATGTTTCTAGGAATTTATCAATTTCTTCCAGTTTGTTCAATTTGTTAGCATATGGTTTTCCATAACACTCTCTTATAATCCTTTGTATTTCTTTTTAAAAAGATTTTATTTATTTATTTTAGAGAGAGAAAGAGAACACCCTTGAGTGAGGGGAGGGGCAGAGGGATAGGGAGAAGGACAAGCAGACTCCTGCTGAGTGTAGAGCCCAACCGGGGGCTCTATCTCACCATCCTGAGATCATGACTTGAGCAGAAACCAAAAGCCAGACACTTAACCTGCTGAGCCACCCAGGTACTTCAATAATCCTTTGTATTTCTGTGGTGTTGGTTGTTATTTCTCTTCCCATTGGTATTTTATTGATTTGAGTCTGTTCTTTTTTTCTCTTGATAAGTCTAGGTAGAACTGCATCAATTTTATTGATTTTTTTTTAAAGATTTTATTTATTTACTCGACAGAGACAGAGACAGCCAGCGAGAGAGGGAACACAAGCAGGGGGAGTGGGAGAGGAAGAAGCAGGCTCTCAGCAGAGGAGCCTGATGTGGGGCTCGATCCCATAATGGCCGGGATCACGCCCTGAGCCGAAGGCAGACGTTTAACCACTGTGCCACCCAGGCGCCCCTGATTTTTTTTTTTTTAAACCAGCTTCTGGTTTTATTCATCTGTTCTATTAGGTTTTAGTTTCTGTATCATTTATTTCTACTCTAATCTTTATTATTTCCTTTCTTGTGATGGTTTTAGGTCTTGTTTCTTGTTCTTTTTTTTTCTCCTTTAGGTGTAAGGTTTGGTTGTTTATTTGAGATTTTTCTTGCTTTTTAAGGTAGGCCTGTGTTACTATATACCTCCCCTCAGGACCACTTTTGCTGCATCCCAAATGTTTTGGACCCTTGTGTTTTCATTTTCATTTGTTTCCATGTACTTTCTAAATTTCTTTTTATGGTCCCTGGTTGACTCATTCTTTGTTTAGTAACAATGCTATTTAATCTCCAGGTGTTTTGATCTTTCTGAATTCTTTTTTCTTGTGGTTGACCTCTGGCTTCATAGCATTGTGTGAAGAAAAGATGCATGACATGACTTTGATCTTCTTGACTTTGTTGAGACTTGTTTTGCAGGCTGTGATCTGTTCTGGAGAACGTTCCATGTGGATTTGAAAACAATGTGTATTCTGCTGTTTTAGGATGGAATGCACTTAATATATCTGTTAAGTCCATCTGGTCCAGTCATTCAAAGTCATTGTTTTCTTATTGATTTTCTGTTTAGATGATCTGTCCATTGATGTAAGGTGGGGTGTTAAAATCCCCTACTAGTATTGTATTATTATTGCTTAGTTCCTTTCTGTTCATTATTAACTCTTTTATGTGTTTGGGTGCTCCTATTTTGGGTGCATAAATATTTAGTTGCTATATCTTCTTGTTGTATTGTCCTCTTTATTATTATATAGTGTTCTTCTTTGTCCCTTGTTATAGTCTTTGTTTTAAAGTTTACTTTGTCTGATATAAGTACTGCTACTCCAGCTGTCTTTTGACATCCATTTGCATGATAAAGTTTTCTCCATCCCCTCACTTTCAATCTGCAGGTGTCTTTAGGTCTAAAATGAGTCTTTTATAGATAGCATATGGATGGAGGTTTTGTTGTTCTTGGTGTTTTTTTTTTAATCCTTTCTGTCACTCTGTGTCTTTTGGTTGGAGCTTTCAGTCCATTTACATTAAAAGTTATTTTTGAAAGATATGTATTTTTTGGTCATTTTATTATTTGTTTTGTGATTGTTTCTGAAGATATTCTCTGCTCCTATCTTGTCTTTCTCCCTTTCATGGTTTGCTGATTTCATTTAGTGATACGTTTGGATTTCTTTACCTTTATTAGTGGTTTTTGATATATGGTTACCGTTATGTTTGTATATAACTTCTTCTGCATATAGCAGTCTATATTAAGTTAATGGTCATTCAATTTTGAAACCATTCTTTACTCCTCTCTTCCCCATGTTATGGGTATATGTGTCATCTTTTACATCCTTCTCTTTTGTGAATTCCTTGAGTATTTTTATATTTACAGAAATATTAATTTTTACTACTTTTATGTTTCTTAAATTTTTACTGTGACTTTTGCTCTCTTTTCCAAAGAGTTCCCTTTAACATTTCTTACCGGGCTGATTTATTGGTCATGAACTCCTTCCTTTCTTGTTTGTATAGGAAACTATCTCTTCTTCTATTCTGAATAATAGCCTTGCTAGATAGAGCATTCTTGGCTCCAGGTTTTGCCCATTCAGCACTTGAAATATATAATTTCTGGCTTAGAAAGTTTTGGTGAGAAATCCCCTGCTGGTCTTATAGATTTTCCCTTGTAAGCTGCTGTCTTCTTTGTCTTACTGCTTTTAATTTTTTTTTTCTTTATCACTGTATTTTGCTAATTATAATTACAACATGCCATGGCATGAATCAGCTTTTTTTTTTTTTTCTATTTTTATGGGAGTTCTCTGTGCCTCCTGTATTTGGATATCAGTTTCTTCCCCCAGATTAGGAAAGTTTTCAGCTACTATCTCTTCAAATAAATTTTCTTCCCCCTTTACTCTCTTCTTCTTCTGGTACTTCTATAATGCAAATGTTATTATATTTGATGGAGACACTGACTTCCTAAGTCTATGCTAGTTTTGCATAATTCTTTTTTTTTCTTTTGTTCAGTTTGCTTACTTTCCCTTACTCTGTCTTCTAGGTCATTAATTCATTCCTTTGTTTTGTCCAGCCTGCTGTTTATTCCATCAAATGTGCTTCCGTTTCATTTTTTGAGCCTTTTAGTTCTGACATCTTATTTCTTATCTCTGTGTGTAAGGGTCTTGTTCATATATCCCACTCTTTTCTCACGTCCAGTGAGTATCCTTATGATCATTTCTTTAAATTCTGTATCAGGAATGTAACTTGTATCTATTCCACTTAGATTTCTGACCAAGGGCTTGTACTGTTCTTTCATTTGGGGTAAATTTCTTTGTTCTCATTTGTTTAAGTCTCTGTCCCTGTTTCTGCATGTTAAGGAAGTCAGCTATGTCTCCCATTCTTGAGGGTAATGGCTTTATGAAAAAGAGGTCCTGTACTGCACTGCTATATAGTTTCCTGTTCCCCTTGGTCTGGCACTTCCGGGAGTGTCTCCCATGTGTGCTGCATGTGCTCTACTGTTTTGTCCTGGCCACTTTATCCTTCAGGACAGTCATCTAAAGATGCCCTCTTTGCCTGTTTTGGGTGGTGTTTGGTCCCTGGCCTGAACATGAACCTTTTATCTACGTGTGCTCTGGTCTGTTTGTGAAAAGACACCTGTCACCACTGCTGACAGAACTAAGACTCTGCAAAACTCCTGGATTGGGAGACATGGTGTGAACAGAGGTTTGGGCTGGTCTTCTGGGAGGATGGAACCTGCCATGCTGGGACTGAGGCAAGTGTAACTAGGAAGGGCAGTTCTACCTAAGTTTGGTGGGGTAGGGCTTGGTGTAAGCAAATTAGGTAGTGAGTGTTTGTGCTGTGCTGGTTTCCACAGCTTTGCTTTTGTTGCTATATACTAAATATCACTGCCAAAACCAATGTCAAGGCTTTTGTCTCTACATTTTCTTCTAAGTATTAGAAGCATTTATATACTCTACAATAAATTACCTGAAAAATAAATAAATAAAATAATACCATTTACACTAGTATCAAAAACAATAAAATACTTATGAATAAATTTAACCAGGAAGGTGGAAGATCTATATACAGGTACTGTAAGATTTTGATGACAAAAATTGGAGAAGACACAAATAAATGGAAAATTATCTGATGATCATGGATTGAAAGACTTAATACTATTAAAATATCCATACTACCTAGGGTGATCTATAAATTAAATGCACTCTCTGTTAAGATTTAAAAAAGAAAAGTTTTTGTAGCCTAATGCCCTCACTGAGTTGAAGAACAGTATTTGTGTATGTGTGTGTGTGTGTGTGTGTGTGTGGCATATTCAGAGGTGAAAATAGCATTACTGGATAAGTTTATTAATGTATCTGAAGGCCAAACTGTCATAAAAAAAACATCAAAGAGGTCATTGTTTGATCTTATATCAAAAGCCTGTTTGTTCACATGCAGTGATAGTAAGTCAAAGCATATACACATATGCATTAACCTCCCTTTTAAGTCACTCAATTAATACTGACAGTACCTTCTTAAAAAGTGTTACAAAACTAACATGCTCATTGTAATTAAAGATAAACAAATAAATGAAATGACCTGAAGAGTTTAAAATGGAAAAAGAAAATCCCTTTATTCACAACTATTATTTTTACTTTCCAGATCCTATAAATTTTTTTCAGGAAATTGTTTATGCATACATGAAAGTACATACATACATGTTCTCTTTCTTCCATTCAGTATTTCTCTCATTATATATTTCTTTCTTCCCTTCTTTCTTTTTTCTTTCTTTCCTTTGTTTATAAATTCTGTATAAAACTTGCTAAAAATATATTTGGGATGGTATCTGTATCAATGCATATCATTATTTTTAATGGTTACATTGTATTCTGTAGTATATAAGTACCACAGCTTATTTATTACTTATTTAAGCATATTTTTGTTATTTCCAGAATTGTTTTCATACTAACATAATATCAATGAATAATTCCCATTTACAAGTGTCTTTTACACATATGCTACTCTATTTTTTGTAGATTACTGAGCTGAAATTGTCAGAAGTATGTTCACTTAAATGTTTAAGCATTAACAAATTCTCACCAAAATGTTGCATAAATGCATAATTATAGCAAAGTCATATTATACTACCTTTTCTCTACATGTTAATCTGTGCCTTTTGGAAGAAAAAGACTTCAGGGATTTTTGCGCACCATTAAAATACCATATCTATATGTGGCCATATAAAATGCCATTTATTTTATATATGTGTATGCATAATATACATATTCTCCATTTTTGTGTGCATGTGTGTGCACATGTTTGTGTGTATGTATACATACATGTGTGAACACAGTCATACACACACAGACGCACACACACACTCTTTTCCTATGGTGTTCATAGATTTGAAAGTAGAATTTCCCTCTTGAATCTATCGTTTAGCTGGATTATAATTGGAGCACTCGGTGACAAGTTTCTCCTCAGCAATTTGCTTTTTGAGTGATGATTGTTCTCCTGCTCCTTCATGAAATGAATGAGGTCAGATCAAGTCAATTATGAAGGGGGAAAACATTGACATTAATGCAAATTACTCAGAATAAGTTTAAATAACACTAGATTTGTTTAACACTTAATTTAAAAAATCCTTGAACTCTTACTTCCTAAATGAGTCCTTTTCCAACTAAGCAAACCTGAAATGTAGATGCAGCCTTCCAGAAACCACTGACACAGCAATGCTTTCTCCTGGCATCTAACAAAACACTACAGTTGCAAAATAACTGATTTGCATCTTCAATGGCAAGGGGACCCATTCTTAGATCAACAAAAATTTCTGAATTTTACACGTAGGTAAAAGGTATTCTTATTACCAAGAGAATCAGTAATTCAATCACTCATTTAATCATCCACTTGGCAAGCATTTTTACTGTGTTATTCTTAGGAGAGTACTCGCATCCTTCCTTTGAAATAGGCCCACCTCTGGCTCTTTGACTTTGGATATCATATTCAAGTTCTCAGAGATAAGACCCTCATCTATATATCAGTATATATTAAGAAAACATGTAAAAGGTCTGATGAATAGGCACTTAGTAATTATTCTGATCTCTTCCTTTATATCACTCATCAGTGTAAATGATTGTTTTGATAATCTGCTCTTTAGCCAGGGATCCCTGCTTTAGAAGTATTCATAGATACAATATTGATAGTTATTCTGAAATTGCTCATTCATATTTTAATTTACAAACTGCACGTGTAGCTACTCTTCCCATTTTGTAACATTATGCTACCTCAACACTTTAATCTTGCCTCTATATTTTATATATACAACAGAAATCCAATTATATTTTGCTGTCCATTGTTAACAACCAAGTTTGATGGTTTTCATAAGCAATCTATGTCCTAGAGAGTGAAAAATGGTACATGCTGTTAAAGTTCTTACTTTTACCTTATTTTTATTTCTTTAGAACTCTGCTTTTTAAAAATATTGTCATTCTTTACTATATTTTAATGTCCTACCAATTATTTCTCTTAAACAAAAGTACGATTTTGCCTTAGGTGTCTTATCTTTTTATCTTCTCAACCCATACACCTTCCTAGAGGTGAACAAAGGATATATATATGTCCTACTTTGCATCTCCAACTATATTTGCCAAAAGTACTTCAAGCTCATCTGTCCATTATTTAACACATCATCTCCTTCTCCCCAAAATTGCTTCCTCCACCTTCAGTTCAGATTTCAGTCAATGACAGACAGTGAAGTGTACTCTGATGGCAAACTTAGAAAAATTGGAACCACCTTCAATTCCCCTTCTCTGTTTTCTTGTTTGTTTGTTTGCTTTTTAATTGATAAATTATTTAACACAGTCATGGTCACATCCCAAATTACTATAATCTAACCTATCCTCTCTTTTTTTACTTCTAGCATTTTTTGTTCAAATCCTCCTTTTTAAATGACTTTTTTAAAGATTTACTTATTTATTTGAGAGAGAGATGAGAGAGTGAGAGAAAGAGAGAGAACACTAGCTGGGTGAGGGGCAGAGGGAGAAGCAGACTCACTGCTGAGCAAGGAGCCCAATGCGGGGCTTGATCCTGAGACTCCAGGATCATGACCTGAGCCAAAAGCAGATGCTTAACCAACTGAGCCACCCAGGTGCCCCTCAAGTCCTCTTTAATTTTAATCTGGAATTTAGCAAGCATGTTTCTTACCAGGATGATGATATACATATTCTTTCATAATCTTCCCTCTGTATAACTCTTCATCTTTCTTCCCTCATACCTTTTACTGACTCAATATATTTTATTATTCTGTGACTGCAGTGTTTGCACAAGAAGTACTAGAATGTGAGGAAAATGCTGTTACCCCTTCGGTTTGCCAAAACTGGCTGATTTATTTTTATTGATCGCTACGCAAGCATGAATATTTATTCCCCAAAAAAGCAATGATATACCCAGGGAAAGGAGGGTGATTTACCTGTCAGGGTTATGCTAGGATCCCCAGCCTCCAAAGCTCATGCCTGTCTTAACACACCTAACAGCTATTCATCCTCCAAAGTTCAGTCCATACATAATCTAATCACATCCAGGAAGTTTTCCAAGATTCTGGGAGTTTGAAATAAGACCCTCTCTTGATGTGTCCTAAGGCAGTATTAGTTATTGCACAATTGTTGATTTGTCTTTCACCTTTGCTAAACTGCAAGCTACGAAAGACAGAAACTAGATCTTTATTTTGTTTTCTTCAGCCTCTGCTAATACTGTGCCTGGTGTATAATGGATAATTGATATACAGACAAATAAATAGATCAAGATATATCTCTCTATATATATTTATAAACATATATAATTTATATATATAATTTCTACTTAGTATAATCCATTTTAGTTAATAACTTCAATAAATATGAAATGAATTGAGTTAAATTAAGTAATAAAAATGGTTTGAATTATAATGCATTTGTAACTAAAGGCTTAGTTTAATAGGATGATTTATATGCTCTTTTTCTATATTCATTCTTTGCTTAGTATTTATGTGTTAATTTTTATATTGGCTGTTTGGTTCACAAGTTTTCTTCACTGACATTCTAATTAATTGGTTTGATTATAAATCTGTATCAAACAGGGGATGATCAGGTTTAAGATAATTTTAACACAAGCAAGCAACTAACAGTTTTTAAATAGATTTTTGTCATAACCTAGTATTTTGATGAAAATTTTTAGAACCTGTAGGTTTAGAAAAATGTTTTTTTCTCTCATGTGCTTCAAAAGAAATTAAAAGATGGTTGTATAGTTGGGGACCCATTAACAATTCAGAAGTCTGCTTCGATATTTCTACTCTTTTGTTTTGTATGGAAGTCTCTGTTTTGAATTGAACCTTGAATTTTAAGCAGGAAGTTACTGTGAGATCAAATAAATTGTTGGGAAGGCATTATTCAAGCTCCAAATGAAAGATTCTCTGCTTTGTGATACTTTTCTTTGCTGACTTCATAAACTTTACCACTTATTGCTAGGGGTTTCCTTGACATTGAGATTGGATTATAGTTAGTTGCCTTCCATGCTATTTTCCTTAATCAACCATGAACTCCTTGAGTGCAGGGAATACAGTTTATTACTCTCAAAATTCTAAGTGGAAAAGGAAAGACACAAAGAATGTAGGAAGCTAGGAAGGAGCAACAAAAAAATAGTCTCTAAATATTTTTGCAGCCACTTAATATATTTTTATCTCAAATTCTATTTCTACCTTTACTGACTTCTGATTGGCTCCTATCTACCAAGATAGCATCCTATCAGTACTTATTTGTATGAGTTTTTCTATCTCTTAATATATTTTTATCTCAAATCCTATTTCTACCTTTACTGACTTCTGATTGGCTCCTATCTACCAAGATAGCATCCTATCAGTACTTATTTGTATTAGTTTTTCTATCTCCCATTTCCCTAAAGCAGTTCTGTGAACTAGCTGCTTGTAAGGAAGCGGTTGATTTGATTAATTCACATTAAAGACTGGATAACTATTAGCTGTTTTTACATGGTTTCCCATTAAAGTTTTAATGTTTAGGGGCGCCTGGGTGGCACAGCAGTTGAGCGTCTGCCTTCAGCTCAGGGCGTGATCCCGGCGTTATGGGATCGAGCCCCACATCAGGCTCTCCCTCTATGAGCCTGCTTCTTCCTCTCCCACTCTCCTTGCTTGTGTTCCCTCTCTCCCTAGCTGTCTCTATCTCTGTCAAATAAATAAATAAAATCTTTAAAAAAAAAAGTTTTAATGTTNTATTTTTATCTCAAATTCTATTTCTACCTTTACTGACTTCTGATTGGCTCCTATCTACCAAGATAGCATCCTATCAGTACTTATTTGTATGAGTTTTTCTATCTCTTAATATATTTTTATCTCAAATTCTATTTCTACCTTTACTGACTTCTGATTGGCTCCTATCTACCAAGATAGCATCCTATCAGTACTTATTTGTATGAGTTTTTCTATCTCTTAATATATTTTTATCTCAAATTCTATTTCTACCTTTACTGACTTCTGATTGGCTCCTATCTACCAAGATAGCATCCTATCAGTACTTATTTGTATGAGTTTTTCTATCTCTTAATATATTTTTATCTCAAATTCTATTTCTACCTTTACTGACTTCTGATTGGCTCCTATCTACCAAGATAGCATCCTATCAGTACTTATTTGTATGAGTTTTTCTATCTCTTAATATATTTTTATCTCAAATTCTATTTCTACCTTTACTGACTTCTGATTGGCTCCTATCTACCAAGATAGCATCCTATCAGTACTTATTTGTATGAGTTTTTCTATCTCTTAATATATTTTTATCTCAAATTCTATTTCTACCTTTACTGACTTCTGATTGGCTCCTATCTACCAAGATAGCATCCTATCAGTACTTATTTGTATGAGTTTTTCTATCTCTTAATATATTTTTATCTCAAATTCTATTTCTACCTTTACTGACTTCTGATTGGCTCCTATCTACCAAGATAGCATCCTATCAGTACTTATTTGTATGAGTTTTTCTATCTCTTAATATATTTTTATCTCAAATTCTATTTCTACCTTTACTGACTTCTGATTGGCTCCTATCTACCAAGATAGCATCCTATCAGTACTTATTTGTATGAGTTTTTCTATCTCTTAATATATTTTTATCTCAAATTCTATTTCTACCTTTACTGACTTCTGATTGGCTCCTATCTACCAAGATAGCATCCTATCAGTACTTATTTGTATGAGTTTTTCTATCTCTTAATATATTTTTATCTCAAATTCTATTTCTACCTTTACTGACTTCTGATTGGCTCCTATCTACCAAGATAGCATCCTATCAGTACTTATTTGTATGAGTTTTTCTATCTCTTAATATATTTTTATCTCAAATTCTATTTCTACCTTTACTGACTTCTGATTGGCTCCTATCTACCAAGATAGCATCCTATCAGTACTTATTTGTATGAGTTTTTCTATCTCTTAATATATTTTTATCTCAAATTCTATTTCTACCTTTACTGACTTCTGATTGGCTCCTATCTACCAAGATAGCATCCTATCAGTACTTATTTGTATGAGTTTTTCTATCTCTTAATATATTTTTATCTCAAATTCTATTTCTACCTTTACTGACTTCTGATTGGCTCCTATCTACCAAGATAGCATCCTATCAGTACTTATTTGTATGAGTTTTTCTATCTCTTAATATATTTTTATCTCAAATTCTATTTCTACCTTTACTGACTTCTGATTGGCTCCTATCTACCAAGATAGCATCCTATCAGTACTTATTTGTATGAGTTTTTCTATCTCTTAATATATTTTTATCTCAAATTCTATTTCTACCTTTACTGACTTCTGATTGGCTCCTATCTACCAAGATAGCATCCTATCAGTACTTATTTGTATGAGTTTTTCTATCTCTTAATATATTTTTATCTCAAATTCTATTTCTACCTTTACTGACTTCTGATTGGCTCCTATCTACCAAGATAGCATCCTATCAGTACTTATTTGTATGAGTTTTTCTATCTCTTAATATATTTTTATCTCAAATTCTATTTCTACCTTTACTGACTTCTGATTGGCTCCTATCTACCAAGATAGCATCCTATCAGTACTTATTTGTATGAGTTTTTCTATCTCTTAATATATTTTTATCTCAAATCCTATTTCTACCTTTACTGACTTCTGATTGGCTCCTATCTACCAAGATAGCATCCTATCAGTACTTATTTGTATTAGTTTTTCTATCTCCCATTTCCCTAAAGCAGTTCTGTGAACTAGCTGCTTGTAAGGAAGCGGTTGATTTGATTAATTCACATTAAAGACTGGATAACTATTAGCTGTTTTTACATGGTTTCCCATTAAAGTTTTAATGTTTAGGGGCGCCTGGGTGGCACAGCAGTTGAGCGTCTGCCTTCAGCTCAGGGCGTGATCCCGGCGTTATGGGATCGAGCCCCACATCAGGCTCTCCCTCTATGAGCCTGCTTCTTCCTCTCCCACTCTCCTTGCTTGTGTTCCCTCTCTCCCTAGCTGTCTCTATCTCTGTCAAATAAATAAATAAAATCTTTAAAAAAAAAAGTTTTAATGTTAAAAGAAAGACATGCTAACAAAAAGCAATGAATCTCTATCTTAGTCTGTTCAGGCTGCTATAATAAAATCCCATAGATTGCATGGCTTATAAACAACAGAAACTTGTTGCTCACAGTTCTGGAGGCTGGAAGTCCAAGATCAGGGTGCCAGTACAGTCTAGTTCTGATGCAGACTCTTTTGGGTTGCAGATTGCCAACTTCTCATTGTATCCTACATGGTGCAGAAGGGGATAGGGAGATCTATATAAGGACATTGATCCAGTCCATGAAGATTGGGATCTTGACCTAATCACCTCCTAAGGACCACACCTCCTGATAATTATCACCTTAGGAGTTAGGATTGCAATATATGAATTTGGGGGTTATAGCAGAACACAAACATTCAGAGCATAATAATCTGTAGAAATTAGCTGCGTAATTTTGGGTTAAAGGGCTTTGTGATGATCAGAACCTCTCATGTCCTGCTTTGATTAATGTTTTCAGAAGGGAAAAAGAGTATGCTAATTTTAGAAGTTCATATTATGCAGAGAGAATAGAGTTTTGAAAGCTTAAGGGATTTTTTTTTTTCAGCATAACTTTGGAATAATTCACTCTGGCCCAAACAGTAGAAAGCTGGAAGAAAGTTTGCTATGCAGGATAAATCCAGATTTGGGGAGATTTTATGGGTCTTCTAGCTGCCTATCTGTTACTTTATGTATTTAAGGATTGGCATCTGAAAGATAACACAATTATATGCTCCCCTTCACCCTAAATAATACAGAATTCCCAATTTTGGGTTTTTAAAAAATATAAAACCTTTTCATTTCTTTATTTTTTTTAGATTTTATTTATTTATTTGACAGAGAGAGATAGCCAGTGAGAGAGGGAACACAAGCAGGGTGAGTGGGAGAGGAAGAAGAAGGCTCCTAGCGGAGAAGCCTGATGTGGGACTCGATCCCAGAATGCTGGGATCACGCCCTGAGCCAAAGGCAGATGCTTTACGACTCACAACTCAGGCGTCATTTCTTTAAGTCAGTGAAAGTACAGGCCTCATTGCTCTGCTGAAGGATCTTTCTCTTCTCCCAGTTAAAATTTTCTGAACCTAATCATCAAGGAGCCTTTTACCAGGCTCATGGTCATTGGTCCATAAATGAATGGCACTCTCCAGGCCTAGGGCTAGCTAATCGCCAAGTCTGAATCCTGTGTGGGTTACTGTGCGTTCTTTTTACTTTTCAAAGTCATAACAGATCAGGTACAGTGGCTTCTGCTTGCACATTTGAACTGCTTGACTAAACAGGAGGTAATCCCTCACCTTAGCCTATTGCATAATACATTCCAGCTTGTTGCTCTGAGTATTTGTGACAGCTTTAACATTTGTTACTGATGGTTGATCTCAGATTTTTTGATCCATGAATCTGAGCATCGTGGCTTGCCCTCATGCTCATCATTCCTCGGTTAGCAAAGTAGTCTGGGAGCCTAGTTCATGATCTGGGCCAAAAATGAACATCCCCAGAAATAAGTATTTCAATGTTTGTGAATGATTGTGTTTAAAAAGTCAAAATGCTCTCTTTGGATGTGGTGGCACAAAGTAGTTATTCTTCAATGTATTTTTTTAAGATTTTATTAATTTGACAGAGAGAAGGAGGGGGAGTGAGTGCGCACAAGCAAGGGGAGTGACAGAGGGAGAGGAAGAAGCCGGCTCCATCCCAGGACCCTGAGATCATGACCTGAGCCAAAGGCAGATGCTTAACAGCTGAGTCACCCATGTGCCCTATTCTTCAGTGTTGTTACCATCTTGTCCTCCCTTTTAAATGGGAATGTTATACAGATTTTTTATATGTAAAACCTTTATTTTTTTGAGGTGAGGGCTGGTTCATACTCCTCTCTTGCATCCAACTTTCCAAGTACCAGTGCCTCCTATTTATTCATAGTGTTCTATGCTGCTATTTGGAAAATTTTTTTAAAAAATATTATAGATCATTTAATCTGGGGCTAATTTCCTTAATATATTAGCTTATATGTTAAACATGGGTACCTGGGTGGCTCAAATGGTTAAGTGTCTGCCTTCAGCTCAGGTCATGATCTCAGGGTCCTGGGATCAGGTCCAGCATTGGGCTCCCTGCTCAGCAGAGAGCCTGCTCCTCCCTCTCCCTCTAGCCCACTTGTGTTTTCTCTTTCTGTCTTGCTCTCAAATAAATAAATAAAATCTTAAAAAAAAAAGAAAAAAAATAGATGAACATGGGGGGAAGGGGGAAAAGAGAGAGAGGGAAACAAACCAGAAGAGACTCTTAACAATAGATGAGCCCTGGGTGTTGTAAGTGATGAACCACTGAATTCTACTCCTGAAACCAATATTGCACTGTATGTTAACTAAGTAGAATTTAAAGAAAAATTTGAAGAAAAAATCACTTTGCTTCAATATTTTTTTAAATGGAGATTAAAAAAATACCTGTTTCTTTTGTGAGATTTAAACCATTCAATATCTGCATTTTACATAGAAGTTCTCAAAACATTTCAGCTGTTATAATCATTGGAGACAAATAGAGAATGAGCCATAAGTGCTCACAAAAATATAAATAGGCAACAAGTATATGAATTCTAGCCAATCATGCTTATAAACACATAAATGTAACAATAAAACACCCTCTTTGATGCATTGGGTTTAAAGACTTCTCTGTTGATACAAGTGTGGGGGATAAAAAGGGACTCACAGTCTAGGTAAGAGTAAATTGATCTAACTTTTTTTTGAGGGCAATTTAGAAATAACCATCAAACTAAAAGTGCACATATCTTTGATCTAGAAATTCTACTTCTAAAACTACTGATATTTAAAACATGTCTACAATATTGTTAATGGAAAAATTAATAGATATATGCTAGGTACAGTATGAGTTGTACATGATTAAAAAAATTTATATACACACCCATACATAGTATGTGTGTATATATGTTTATATATGCAATGAAACTTATCAGAAACATAAACTAAACATTTTAGATAATGATTCCTTCATATTAATAAATTAAGTACCATCACAATAAACAGAATAGAAACTAAATAATTTAACAAGAGGGACATTTAGAAAGCTCTACTTGTCTTAAACTTTATTTTGTTTCAAATTTTATGCTTGTACATATTTGTGGAACGAATTATTTTACATATTTTTCATTAAAAAAAGGCAATGAGGAGAAGATAACACTGCTAAATGTGCATCTAGCCCACATAAATTTTATGAAAAAATTAAGAGCAGGCAAAACTCTTGAGGTTTAGGTAATCTTTGGTAAATATACACAAAATTAGAATTCATATTTGCAACCTGAATGGATTTAGCTGCATTTCTATTAGAGAAAAATAACCTTGTTTTCTTGAAATCCTGTGTAGCTTTAGGATCAGAGGAAAAATGTATTTTTGTAGTGTTAGGTGAACACTTGCTCAACTGACCAGGATATTGTCTGTGTTTTTCATCATTGTATTTCTTGCTTATATTGACATTAATATTGTATTTATAATAGTATATAATTAATGTGTTATGAAATTCACTTAGAGAAAACTGATGCATTTTATAAAGTTCAAATTGAGAACCTTTTTAAAAATAAGAAAGCTTGGGGCGCCTGGGTGGCACAGTCGTTAGGCGTCTGCCTTTGGCTCAGGGCGTGATCCCGGCGTTCTGGGATTGAACCCCACATCAGACTTCTCTGATAGGAGCCTGCTCCTACCTCTTCCACTCCCCCTGCTTGTGTTCCCTCTCTCGCTGGCTGTCTCTCTCTGTCAAAATAAATAAATAAAATCTTAAAAAAAATAAGAAAGCTTAACCTTAATCTTCTCATTCAGTAATCAGTCTATTAGAATTCTGATTTGCATATTGGAGATCAGCATTAAGCCATAAATGACATGCATTTTCTATATGTAATGACGATGTATTAAAAGGCTTATAAACAAAATATGGAACCTTAAAATTTGTTCATCATATAGTTAATATTTTTATATTAATTACTATTACATTATGCAAAATGGATAATTGCTAGTTATGCTTTAGAAGATATTTATTTTTAAATACATTGTAGAGAGTCATACACAATAGGTGAATACAAATGTATATCTTTATAATTTTTTTAAACAGTAAGAAGTTCATATCTACATTGATATGCTAAATTGAACATTTTCTGGTCAGCTAGGTTTTTCTGGCAACTTTCCTATAAGAGAAAGTGATTCACACATTACTGATTATGGTATGAACTGAGCAGTTACTATGCAATATGAAATACCATAAGTGACAGAATAGAAAGAAAATACAAATTGATGAGAAAATGGTTGATTTAGGAATGTACAAATAATAATTGCAAATTGTCTTTTATTCATAAGTTAAAATGAGATATGTAAACAGCAAGACACAGCAATGAAAAATTATTTTTATCATTTGCATGGTCTTTCTATTTTTTTTTAAAGATTTTATTTATTTATTTGACACAGAGAGACAGCCAGCGAGAGAGGGAACACAAGCAGGGGGAGTGGGAGAGGAAGAAGCAGGCTCCCAGAGGAGGAGTCTGATGTGGGGCTCGATCCCAGAACGCTGGGATCATACCCTGAGCCAAAGGCAGACGCTTAACGACTGAGCCACCCAGGCGCCCCTGAATGGTCTTTCTATTATCACTATTCTAAGCTATAGAATTTTCTCAAATTAACAGAGCCTATTTTATAAGTGAAAATTTTCCTTGTAATGTTGGGCAATAACATTAATATTAGGCTCAAATTTTATGCAAAGAAAAAGTCAATTTCATACAGATACTCTAATATGTATAATAAATAATATATTTAAAATATATTATAAATTAAAATCAATTTTATGTATATATTAAATTTATATAATTTAATAAAATTAAATTATTAAATATGAAAAGTTGAACGGTTAATAAAATAAAGAATAAGAATCACACTCACAAACACATACACATGCACACCCCCACACACCTCTCATCCAAATCAATAACATAAGGACAATGACACCAATGACAGAGTGACTCAGAAATGATCATTTTTTTTTTTTGCTGTTACAGAGCTAATAGGAGACTTTTGAAAACAACCCTTTAAAAAAACAGAATAATGTAAAAATTTCAGTTTTAACTCAATCCTGGATTTGAAAAAATTCTGGTAGTTTATTTTTTAATGAAATTTAATCTCATGTGCAAAATTTTTGATATTTAAAGATGTAAGAACCTACATTTTCCCCCCATTTCATTTGGAATGCACAGAAAAATTAGTCTGTAAGATACTTATGCTAGATGGCATTTTGTAAGGGATTTGATTTAATCCAACAAGCAATATGATTAGTAGTTTATACAATGAAAAATGAATTGGCACTAATTGTAATCGACATTAAGAGTTTTTCTCTGATAGTTTTAAATTATCTGATAAGTAGAGGAAAAGAGGGAAGGAAACTAAATATGAATTTCTTCTATGTGCCTAAACGGGGATAGATTCTCTGCAAACGCTATTTAATTTTATTCCTTACAACACCTTATAAACAGTTTTCAATTTCCATTTTTAAGTTAAAATAATTAAATATACGGAGGTTAAGTATAAAGTCAGAAATATGTGAGGTATCCCACACTCTTCTCTTTCTTTACCTGCAAATGTAAACAGTCAGCAAGCTCTACTAAATTTTCCTTCTTAGCATTTTTTATTTCAAACCCCTTTTTCTGTATTTCCTCTGTTATTGCCTTTGACCTTCATCACCTCTTGCCTGCATCCCTGCAACAGTCCCCAGAAAATGCTGTAGATCTTCCTCCACTGCCTCTCCATTCTTGCAGTGTGAAACTATTCACAGGAATCCTTTGCTTAATGCCCTTCAGTGTGTCTCCATTTTTCTTAGGATGTAGTCTGAAGCTCTTGGCAAGCTCTACGAGATTTTCTGCATTCTGGTCGCTGCTCATCCTTCAAGGTTCATTTTCACAGACTCTCATTCTATTTTTCTCCTAGACTTCTCAGCCATCCCAAGATAATTGCTGTTCCAAATCTATTTTCTGCTGCTTTACATCTGAGTATTTTCTCACCTGTCTCCCTCTGACTTGAGCTTTCTACCTCCTCATCCTAATTTCTACCTAATCATCTTCCGTAAACTAGTGATAATATTACCTCCTACAGAAAGCATACTTTCACCTGATATCCCCATTCTCTGACCTCTCTTACAAGTAAATTGATAACTCCTCCCACACACATATTTCTATTGAGGCCACCTAACTTTTGTATAAGTATTAACTTACATGATTTTTCCTATTAAACCATGACTTCCTGAGGACAAAGAAATCATGTTATATTTTGTATTTAGCTCTGATAACTAGCTCAGTTCTTGTGACATAACAGAAAATATTGTTTTGGTTGTAAATGAATACTGTTTGAGGATATGGAGAGTAGTACATTAGGTGAAGGGAAGAGTTGAATAGTCACCAACAATCTAGAAGGAAATGAATTAGGAATCAATTCAGGTTATCCTAATAGTTATTAATTATGGACTTTCTTTCAGAAGTTTGTAATTAATAGGACTCAACTTTAATTGCTTCATATCTGTATGAGTGTGTGTGTGTGTGTGTGTTATAGGTTTCACATTTCCAGTAAACTAAATCAGATTTGCTTAAGTTGATTCAGGTATATACAATTGAATCAATAAGAATCATTTAGGTTCTTCTAGTTAAATATGACCAATAGGTGCCATTCACAAGAAAGGGGGACTATTGAGAACTAGGGTGTCCACTAAAGCATTCAGTAGATTTTAGTTGACTGGATAGTGGTTACCAGGGGAAAAAAAAGCAGATGCATATATAAAATGTTGATCAGATGAAAAACAGTAAATCCAGGTGTATAATACTATTAAAAGTTCTGAGACTTTAAGAGCCAAAACCACTAGAGACAAACCATCATTCAACACTTCATACAACACTCAATGCTCATCATAAGTGCAGTCCTTAATCCTGGTCCCTATTTAACCTTTCCCCCCACCCACCCTTCGTTTTTGTTGTTGTTGTTGTTGCTTTTGTTTTGTTTTTTGTTTTTTGGGGTTTTTTTTTAAGTGAATGACATTGCTTTGCATTTTGTTTATTTTTATTTATTTATTTATTTTTTTAATTTTATTTTATTATATTATGTTAATCACCATACAGTTTATAATTCAGTAAATTTGAACTCAACCTTGGTATCTTCTCTCTCCCTCCACCACATATTTAATTTTTCACTCAATTCTAGTAATTATGCTTATATAATCTCTAAACCTTTCTGCTTTGCCCACTTCCACTGCAATACCCAGCTTCAAGTTGCCATTATCTTTCATCTACACTAGTGAACTAGCCTTCTAACATAATTATTTCATTTAAATGCATCTACTCTGTCAATCTCCATCTTTTCTATTTGTTTTTCATACTTCATCTAGAGTGAACTTTTGCAAACACAAATTTAAGCATATTCCAATCCTATCTGAAATATTTCAGAGGGTTTCCATAGCTCCTAGAATAAAAATAGGATCCCATAATTTGGTTCACCAGTACTCTATCTCCAACTTCATCTAACACTGACCAGCTTTGCCTAAACAAATGAGTCTTGTTGCTTGTCCTGTGTACTTAGACACCTCTCATTATTTTAGGTGTCATTCTCTGCATCTAAAATTCTCATTAAAAAAATTAAAAATAAAAAAAAATAAAATTCTCATTCATTACTATTTTACTTAATTTCTATTCATTCTTATGTTCTCACTTCAAGCTAACTTCCTTGGAGAAGACTTTCTTGATCTCCTTGCTAGGTCAAATTCTGATACTATGACTTATTCTTACATGACCCTTATTTTTAGCTCAACCTGTTTTCCCAAGAATCCATCACAGGCCCACTTTTGTTTGTTTTAAATATGATTATTTGATTACCATCTCTATATCACACTGTACTTTAAGGTCTGTGAAGGAAGGGGCACCTGTGTTTCCTTTCCTAAGGTGTCTACTGCATGAGAACAATAAGTATGTGTTGAATATATGTATAAATGAATGACTATTCACTGAAATATTAGAGATCTCTGAATTGTAGGATGTTACTTTTTTATGGTTCATGTATCTTTAAATAATTTCTTTATTTTTGAATTTTTAAATAAAAGCAAAAGGAGAAGTTATTTTAAGATGATTTGAATGAGTCATTACTTTCTATTAATATTCTTGTTTACAATATATGTTCAAAGTAATACAACCAATTTTTATATATATTTAAAACATTTATTGATTGATAATGCTACATTCTGAATTTCATTTCTAAATATATAAACTTCTGCTTATTTAAATGAATAAAAATATACATTTCTTATTCGGTGGTTATTCAAACTGGTATGGAACACACTCTCATAGATTACAGGAAAAAAATAGCACTTCATATTGTCAATAGAGTTGATATGCTCTAATTCTCACCCTAACTAGATGGCAAGTTTCTCTGTTAGATATTATGCATTTGATATGTTTCACCTCCCAAGAATCTGGAGAATTCCATACCCTAAGTAGATAGTCAATAAATAATTTACTCTATTTTTCTTCCCACATTCATGCTCTCTTAGCTGCTTTAGATTACTTATCTGCCATTTCTGCAGCAACCCTTTGTGCCAGTTCACTGAACCAGAATATTTAAATGTTTCCAATAGCATGTATTTTATGCTTGTCCTGGTTCTTACAGCATATGAGAATTCAGTACAACCAGAAAAGTATTTGGTGAATTAAATATCAAAAGCATTTACATTAGATTATTTTCTGTGGATTTATATAAAGATATTAAAATACCATAAATGTAAAATAAGAGTCCTTTAAACTTTTAAGTAACTTAGAAAATATCTAAACACAGCAGAAGCAATTAGTAACACTAAATGCTTTGGGTCTCCTCTAAATAACTTCTTTTAATAAACTATCATTTCTTATCTTTATTCCCTTTTCACCCCTTCCAACTCCTGCCAATGATGCTTAATCTTACATGCTTTATGCACAATCCTCTCCTACTTCTCTTCTTCCTCTTCTTCCATCTTACAAGTATATCATTTATATTTAGAACTGGTGGTATGAATGGAGCTGAGGAAAAGATGTGGTCAAGGGGGCATAACATCATTCCCTCAAGGCCCATTTGAATTCCTGACATTGCACTTTCCACTTACTTTTAGATGTGTGTATCTAGCTTTTCTGAGATTGTTTCTACATGTAAAAAACTCTCATATCTAATTTGCAAGCTTCATTTTAAGCTTGATACAAATAATTTATGTGAAAATACTTTGTAAGTCCTAAAAAATGCATGTATTTCAGGGGATTTATTTTAATCTTATTTATAATTTACAAAGAAAATAATTGTAATACTCTATTCAATATGTAAAAAAATTCAAATAATGGATAAAAAGCAATTCATTTTTCCTTTAGAGAAGAAGTATTCAAGCTAGCAAAGAAGAGTACTTTTCGTGAATAAAGTTTACTTTAAGATATCTTACTATTTCCCACCATCACCATAGTCTTCCTTCTTGTTCATTAAGCACTGAATCCAGAATGTACCTGTTGCTTTTGGTGCTATAGATGGCTATGGGTGGTTATGTTCTTTCCTAACTTGCTCAAGAAGAACTCCAGAACATATTAGACTTTCAATTTTCTCCTTGAATTTTGCTTTCCTTTCCTGGTACCTAATAGTTGCTTTAGAAAATTCATTCACATGCATTTCCCTATAAATTAACTTGGTATGAGTTTGTCACTAGGAAGAAGAATAAGCAACATGTAGGAACATTTGCTATCTCTTTACCTTTTTAGTAAATTTTCTTCTGTGAGTACCCTCTTGACACACACGATATGAGGATTTGAAGAGAAAGAATAGAAAATAGTCTTTGGGGGCGCCTGGGTGGCACAGTGGTTAAGCGTCTGCCTTCGGCTCAGGGCGTGATCCCGGCGTTATGGGATCGAGCCCCCACATCAGGCTCCTCCGCTGTGAGCCTGCTTCTTCCTCTCCCACTCCCCCTGCTTGTGTTCCCTCTCTCGCTGGCTGTCTCTATCTCTGTCAAATAAATAAATAAAATCTTTAAAAAAAATAGTCTTTGATGAGACCGTCAACCATGAGGCTCTAGAGGCCTAAGACACATCAAGAGAAATCACCTTGGGGAAACTGACACATAGTGGAGAAATTTGTTTCTTGTTTTATTTTAAGAATTAGAGGCAGCAGAAAGAGAAAATAAAAGCACAGCATAGAGAAAGCATTTTGAGTGCTACAACAAACAAATAAGATGAATTGTTCACTGTGCAGTAGACATGTATAGAAAACATCTATGTACCTGGCTTTTAAATAGAACAAGTCTATTGTTGTAGGACTTTAGTCACTGGTTAGGCTGCTCAGCCTATCTCATATAACCTTTCTCTTTTTTTTTTTAAGATTTTATTTATTTATTTGACAGAGAGAGACAGCCAGCAAGAGAGGAAACACAAGCAGGGGAGTGGGAGAAGAAGAAGCAGGCTCCCAGTGGAGCAGGGAGCCTGATGTGGGGCTCGATCCCAAGACCCTGGGATCACACCCTGAGCCGAAGGCAGACGCTTAATGACTGAGCCACCCAGGCGCTCCTCATATAACCTTTCTTTAAATTATACAAAGAACTTTCTGTTTTAAATCTAATAGAAACTTTTTGAGTAGAGCATGCTTATACTCAAAACATCATATCCTCTAAATTATAGGTATAATCATGAAATTAACAGATATTAAAAGTGGATTATTTTTACCAAATTACTGAATTTTCAATATTAATTGAGGTTACCCAATCTGGTTTGAAATATCAGAAACTAAGTTGTTATTTAAGGACAAGACTGGAGAACAAAATGTTAAATATCGTTTACAAATATGTTAAGGACTGGTATGCCCAGGGACAAGTAACATTTTAAGAAAGTTTTATTCTCATTTACATGAAAAGAGTTTGAAAAAGGAAGACAAAGATACTTCTTGTAAGGAAGAAATTATCTAAAGAAAGTCACTAAAAAAGTTACATTATTTGAAAGACATAAGTGAATTATTTAACACTTTATAATGCTATTATCTATCTTTTCAAATAGTTTGGGTTTTCTGCTTTTATTATAGTCAAAGGAGAATATGATTAATATAGTAATAATGCAAGGAAGATTTTTAAAGTCATACTTTTGAGCTGCTAATTTTCTAGGTACATTCATGTTTTTAAAACTGAAATACATATTTCTTTATTGATATTTTTAAAAATACTTGAGTACTATTGTAATAATCTCTTAACTCCTCTCCTGTTGGTAACCTCTGCCACTTTTACCTCATCATTTATATGCTATAAGAATCACCCTTCTATATTAATTTGATTAAGTCACAATCCCACTTAAGATAATTCAATGACCTATCTCTGCCTACACAATAAATTCTAATGAAGTCAAAGATACTTATTCATGATTTAGATCAAAATCAAAATTTCTTTTTTTTTATTCACATGTCTCATCAATAGCAAGCCATATGCAATTGCCTACATTCTTTAATACTTTCATATTTTTGTTCTTTTTTTTTAATACCTGAAATTACTTTCTATCTTTTGTCTGATAAAGTCTTTCTTGTCGTTCAAAGCCACAATAGTCAGCCATTGACACCCCTTCTTTCTCCATTATTACATAAGCACTTTGGGCTCATTCACATTATTGCTCTTATTACACTGTACTTGAACATACTGGTTATTTTCTGTCTACATTTCGAGCCTTTGAAAACAGGATGCTTTATTTTTGCATCCCATACCACCTAACACACTTCTTAGCATATATTTAGGAAGCATAGTTTAGAAAAACAGAACAGATGTGGGGTAAGATAGACTCAACAAATGTTAATTTGTTGTTGTTGTTGAGTTATGCTTTTGTTTGCCAGAGTTTAGTTTGGAAGTTAGATGAGGACAGGCCATATTAATTTACAAAGTCAATATTCTCTGAATGGCCCAGGCTTTTGCTGTAGTCCTTGCCCTCAGAGCCATACTGAGTCAAAGATAAGGGCTTGTTCTTTTTAGGAATGAAAGAGATGACAAGAAACAGGAAAAAAATAAAGAAAATAAGGCAGTTGGTGTCCCTGCTCTATAATTTCAACATTGAAAATATTGAATAAAAATTATTCTCCAAAATCTCCTTTGATAACAGACAATTTATGTCCTACATGCCATAGCAACAAGTGGAAAATGGTGAATCATATCCTCTCGTTTGGATCATTTGTGACTATGCTTTAACCTGGTTTGTCAGGTGTCTATTTGGGAAGGTTCCCTGACTAGGTTGTTAAGGCTTCTGATTACGCAAGTTTGTCCATAAGATGATCATTTTATTTTATTTTATTTTTTAATAATAATTTTTTTATTATATTATGTTAGTCACCATACAGTCCATCCCTAGTTTTTGATGTAAAGTTCCATGTTTCATTACTTGCGTATAACACCTAATGCACCACGCAATATGTGCCCTCCTTAATACCCATCACCGGCCTATCCCATTCCCCCATTCCCCCCACCCCGAAGCCCTCAGTTTGTTTCCCAGAGTCCATAGTCTCTCATGGTTCATTCCGCCTTCTGTTTATCCCCCCCTTTCTTCTTCCCTTTCTTCTTCTACCTATCTTCCTACTTCTTATGTTCCATAAATGAGTGAAACCATATAATATTTGCAAACGACACTACAAATGATCATTTTAAATGAAAGTTAAAATGGAATCCTTATTTCTTATTTAGGTTGATAGATAGTTTGTATAGATATATTTTTCATATTGTTTTCACTGAGTTTGTCAAATTAAAACCAAATATCAAAAAGTACTGATTAGTGAGAGACCATTAAAGCCTTCATAGTATTTGTGCAGATAAATCAGGAGATATTGCCTCCATCAATTAAGTATATTTACACCTGTATTTACTTCCCATAAAAAAGTAAATAACCTGTAAGAATATTAAAACACTTCCATCTTCTTCTTTTTTTTTTTTAAAGATTTTATTTATTTATTTGACAGAGATAGAGACAGCCAGCGAGAGAGGGACACAAGCAGGGGGAGTGGGAGAGGAAGAAGCAGGCTCATAGTGGAGGAGCCTGATGTGGGGCTCGATCCCATAACGCCGGAATCACGCCCTGAGCCGAAGGCAGACGCTTAACCGCTGTGCCACCCAGGCGCCCCAACACTTCCATCTTCTTACACTAATTTTAGTCATTACATTTCTATGATCAGAATGTACTAATCAGACCTCCAAAGAAATACTCCTATTTGAATCATTCAGAGTATAGGGCAAACATGAAAGAAATATTAGTTGATATGCTTCAGTTCCCATCAAAATTATATATAATAAAGTATCATATAAAATAAAGTAATTTTTTCCCATGTTATACTCTTTTTTGCATCAGGAAGACCTTGTCTGTTTATTAGCAATAAGTTATAAAAATTATAGCAAGATGAAAACAAAAGTGACAATAGAAGCTGATGAATTAAAAAATGAAAGCCAAATGTGACTTTGTAAGTCAACTTACAATTTAAAAAAAATCACATTTTGTTTAGGAAGACCTCCAAAGGCAGCTATACCTTTAGAAGTTTTGATTATTTTTTAAATACCTTCTAAGTATTATAGTCACTATTCCGAAGGAGTTTTTAATGCACATATAAAAAGATAACTAAATATACAAGGCTACAATTGATGTGCTGAACACATGGTCAGGAAAAGTAGGATAGGAATTTTGAAGAAGCAGAATTTACTTTGAATTAGGATGATCTGAGACCATTTAAAGGATGAATAGACTTGTGTGAGGTGACAAGAATGAGGTGACAGAGAGTATTCTTGAATTGGCATAAAGAGAATTAAGATAAGAGCTACAAGGTACAATTGTTCGAAGGAATGCCAAGACCTGTTAGACTAGAGTAGTAGTAAGTCCACATTAAGAAAGCAAAAGGAAAAATGTGATTTAAGTAGCCAGGAAAAGAGAAGCGAAGTCAACAGAGACTTGGGTATGAATTTCTGATCAGAAACACAATGACTGACCTGATATTTTCCCCCCAAGACATCCCCTAACTAGAATATAAAGAGGGTGATTACTAATCTGGTTGTTCTGAAAGACACAAAGAAACACTGGCATTAGAAAAACAAAAGAACAAATCTACTTTATATTAAAACAAGACTAACTTTAAAAGCCATTTTATTTATATATATTATATTTATATAAATTTAATTATATATATATTTGTGTGTGTGTGGGTAGAACCTGAATTTCCTGCATGCCTGCCTGTGGGAGCAGCAGGGGAGGGGCAGAGGGAGAGAAATAATCCTCAGCAGGCTTCACACAGGGCATAGGCCCTACATGGGGCTTACTGTTAGGACCCTGAGATCATGACTTGTGGGGAAATCAAGAGTTACCCAGGATGCCCCAAAGCCATTATACTTTTATTCGTAAATTTTTAAAAAATAAATAACATTTTTTCCTTTCAGGTAAAGACTTAGTTCAGCTCATTAGATTTGCAAGTAAAAGAAAGCTACCCTCAGTTTCTCTTTAAGTAACTAAATATAAGGCTACATTGGAGCTTGTTGGTCTGCTAATACTCAGTATGGTCTCTGATTCTGCTATTCCAATAATTTGATTTAATAATAAAAAACAAAAATATATAGAATGAAATAAATGTGGTAAAAGAAGAAAATAAATAGATAGTGTGGTTTCCTCTCAAATGTTTCAAAATAGAGCTCTTCCCACTAGCTTATATATCAGACAGTGGGACCAAAACCTTCCACGTGCTGTGTGGTCTCCTTTGATACTTAGAACTGCCCAAAATACCTCATTCAATTCATTAGATGACTTCATTTCAGAAATCATGCTTTTTACTGAAATCTGAAAGCAGAGAGGTCCGGAACTGGCTTTACAAAGAGATGAAATGGTTTATGCAAGAATAGCTCAAAAGGAATGCAGAGGTTTCTGGATTGCTTGTGGCTTCAGTGACAGTGATGCATAGATAGTGGGGGTCTATCTCCCTAGATTAGAGCTGATCAACAAGTGAGAAACTTCAGCAAATTGTCCTAATTCATGATCATTGATCTTTGAGATATGATGATATTTTATTAAGACAAATTCATGAACATTTATGTAGCACCTACTACATACAAGGCATGACACCATACATGGTAAAGTATAAATCTGTGTTTACTCTTGTTTCTTTACAACAGACACCAACTTATTCATCATGGTTGCATTATTCCCATTCCAAAATGAAGTAGATGCTACATGAATGTAGTCTGTAAAATTTAGCCAACATATAGAGAAGCACACTGCACTGCAATTTCTATTTTTAAGACCATGAGACTGCTCTGATTAAGTTTTAGTCACAGAGAGAAACCTTTACACCATTTCCACAATTGGGCCTGATTAAACACACAGACTGTGCATCTATAATTAAGCATGTGCACAAAAAACACAAAGTACCCAATTACCTATGTGCTCCTTGTAAGCCTGTTAACATCTCATATGCCTCCTGAGATCCATTGCCCTTTTAACTAAGAGCAAAGCCACCTGTCTCCCCTGGGAAGGCTGGCATGTCTGAAATAGCTGATTGTTTGCTTTTGAGCTAAATGCCTCTTCTGTTCACTGCTTTGTCTATTGATTGTACTTTAGCCTATGACTGCTTTGCCCTGAGATTTCCCTCAAGGATTATAATCTATCTAACATTTATTCAGCAGAACCAATGCCCCTAACCCTTAGGGTTTCCTGAGTGGCTTCTGAATGACCTTTTCTTCCTTTCTAAGAAACTCCATAGTATATGCACAAGGGATATGAATACTATCCCTAGTCTAAATATCCTTCCAATACTTTGTGCAACTTCTGTCTTAAAATAAATGACCTGTTAGACAATAAGTGACATTATGCTTTTAAAATATAGTTTTTTTAATTATAAAATAAGTTTTGACCATAAGTGTTGCAAATAAATTTGCAACAAATTTAGCAATAGAAAACAATATAGAGGAAAACTTAATCCCAAAACTCTCAGTCTGAATATGGCAGAGACACATAGTAATTTTCCTCTTTTTTCTACATACCACACAAAAACAACAAAGTAAATAGGTAAACAAACAAACAAAAAACCTATCCATTTTCACTGAAATTTAAAGGTATGTATCATTCATAGACTGGCCCGCCAAAGCAAGTATGACTCTCACAAAAGTTATCTTCATGGAGTGAGGTGCCACAGAAGCCTTGCAAGGGAAAGTGAAGAGAATGACCATACAACTGCCCAGGAAATGGAACTAAAAATGCATTTTCATGAATGTATAATGAAAACCCAGAACTGAAAAATCTCACAATTTGCATCTAACAAGATCTTCAAGATCTAGAGGGAGTAGGTAGAGATCACACAGAAGCTGCTTTGAACGAATGTGCAAAAAGACCCACAGAATGATCCACAGCATGGGAGTGCAGACTGCAGAAGAGGAAACAAAACATTCACTCCTTGGAGGAAACTCCTACAAATAACTGGGCCAGGAAATCCAACTCATTCTCTAATGAGTAATATAGAAGCTGAAAAAGAATCAATATAAAACTGCTAAAGGAAAGCTTTGCTGGAATAACAATGCCATGAAACAGAAAATTTAGGCCAAACACTTTACCACGACCTAGAAAATGTAACAAAACAATTGTTTCAGTGAAGGAATACTAAAAAATTTGAAATGCCTGAACTTGAAAAAGATGGTGAGGCAACAGTAGTTTATTAAAATGAATTTACAAAGTTCAGTACACGAGAATAATTTTAAATAATAAAAAAGAACAAGGTAGAATGGACAATAGGGAAAATATCAACTACCATGGAGTATAGAGATAGAAAAGAAAATAAAAATGAAAAGAAAAAAGTAAAGTAGGATTAGAAAATGTTAAACACATAACATTTAATATTTACATAATTGGTGTTTCCTATGAAGATGAAGCCAAAATATTTAAACATATCAAAAATTATTAGAAGAATAAACTAAAAATGGATTAAAGACCTAAATTTAAGCTCTGAAACCATAAAATTCCTGAAAAGAAAATAGGCAGTAATTTCTTTGACACTGACTATAGAAACATTTTTTCTAGATATGTCTTCTCTGGCAAGGGAAACAAAGCAAAATTAAACTATTGAGACTACAAAAAAATAAAAACTTTCTGCACAGGGAAGGAAATCATGAACAAAACAAAAAGGCAGCCTACTGAATGGGAAGATATATTTGCAAATGATATGTCTGATAAGAGGTTAATATCCAAAAAATATAAAGAACTTATACAACCCATCACACACACACACACACACACACACACACACACACACAAACCAATAATCTAATTAAAAATGTCCAGAGGACCTGAATAAACATTTTCCAAAGAAGATATATAGATGACCAAAAGACACATGAAAAAATTCTCAACATCACTAACTATCAGGGAAATGCAAATTAAAACAATAATGAGATGTCACTATAGATCGTTCAGAATGGCAAAAATCAAAAACAAGAGAAATAACAAGTGTTGGTGAGGACATGAAGTGGGAACCCTCATGCACTGTTGGTGGGAATGCAAATTGGTGCAGCCACGGTAGAAAACAGCATGGAGATTCCTCAAAAAACTAAAAAGAGAAATATGATATTTTCCAGTAATTGCACTTTTATTTACCCAGAGAATATAAAAACACTAATTAAAGGGATATATGAGTCCCTATCATTAATAGCAGCATTATTTACAATAGGCAAACTATGGAAGTAGCAGGGTCTATCAATAAAGAATGGATAAAGAAGATGTGGTATACATATGCAATGTAATGTTACTCAACCATAAAAAAGAACAGAATCTTGCCACTTGCCACACACAGATGGAGCAAGAGAGTATAATCCTAAGTGAACTAAGTCAATCAGAGAAAGATAAATGCCATATAATTTCACTCATTTGTGGAATTTAAGAAACAAAACAAATGAACAAAGAAAAAAAAAGAGAGAAACCAAAAAACAGACTCTTAAATACAGAGAACAAACTTGTGGTTGTCTAAGGGAAGGTTGGTGGGCTGATGGATGAAATAGATAAAGGAGATTAAGAGTACACACACACACACACACACACATTGTTAGAGGAGTATCAGACATTTAATAAAAGCTTTTATGGATTTTGTATTCTTGGTATTTGTCAGTTTTTATATGTTTGTAATGTGTGTGGCATTTTTCTTTAACCATATAAACATTTACTTTGTACCTAATTGGGTATTCATGATTGTATATTCTTCTTCCAAAGGCCCCAAAATTGTATAAACTCAAGGTCCCTTAACTTCTTGACATGTTCCTACAGAGTTATACTTCCCTGCCTTAGAAAAATATAAATAAAAACTAACAGTCTATTTTTCATCATTCCTAAACCTCCTTTTGAAATCAGTCAGCAATGAAAAGCTCCTGGTTAGTAACAGTCCAATTTCACAAGGTAAAATAATTTTGTCATTTTAGCATGAAACCAAAAAAGAAGTCCAGATTTTATGGGAATGATTATGATTTTCTTTTACTGATTTAATAAAGAGTGCTTATTAAAGGCTTGCTATGATGCAGTTTTTAACTAGGCAATGTGCAAAAAAGAGGAGGCAAACTAGCCATGGCCTTGAATCTCATGGGACCTATATTCTGGAAGGAGGTTGAAATCAAAGAGAATAATTACAGAAGTCTGATATTTAACTGTGATATACACTGACAAGGATAAACTAGTTGATACTTACATATCAATTGTTAAAATGGATAAATAGCTGCTGTCCCGAGGGGTACTGGCTCCTCCTTCTCTGTTATTCTGTTATGCAGCATCTAAAGTATTAACACCAGGCACAGAATCAGGTCTTTGGTAACCGGCTCCATTTCTACCCACTTCTGTTTTGATTGTTCAGTGTAAATACGACCCAGCACCACCAAATCCTTCCTCCTTGGATCTAAGGGAGGTAAAAGAAGGCAGACATTCCATTTTTCTGGTCTCCAGCTTTGCTTCAAAAAATGGTGAGTGTGCATGTGTGCAGGGCCTGAGTGGGAGAAGAATCACCATAGGAGCAGGCTGGTGCCTGTCAGCTTAAAACCTAGCACTCTTCCACTCATAAACTTACACCTAGGCCAGTTTGGTGGGCACAGCAAGAAAGATATTCCAAGTACCGGTGAGGGCACTGGAAACCCAATGTCCCAAAGTCAAAGCTCATGTAACCCCAAAGGTCTATATGCAGCCATTGCCATCCAACACTCTCACCAGCTTCCTTCCTGGAGGGAAACCATAGCTTTGAGAGGACTGGAAAAACACGAAGAGAGCAAGGGTTTGATGTTAATGG
The DNA here is from genome assembly GCF_002007445.2 of Ailuropoda melanoleuca. Taxonomy (NCBI): domain Eukaryota; kingdom Metazoa; phylum Chordata; class Mammalia; order Carnivora; family Ursidae; genus Ailuropoda; species Ailuropoda melanoleuca. The sequence goes on along the minus strand of NC_048225.1, from coordinate 31,649,880 downwards.
GAACAGCTGAGGATCTAGAAACCGCTTTGGGCTCTATGCATATTGGGCGGGCTCCATATGGTTTGATTTAGGGGATATTAGACATTTAGGGGAATAGTGAGAAGTTGATCTTTTAACTATCACTATTAATTTCTACCTTTAATGCAATACCTTTTTTAAAACCCATCGAAGGCCTATTTTTTGGCCAATAACAAAATAAATTTGCAAACATAAATGAAACTTAACTGCCACACTGCTCTACCTCAATATCTGGCTTAAAGGATTAGGTTGAACTTAATTAAAAAAGGTGTTCCAATAAATGATTTTGTAACTTAGTCAAAAATATAAATATTGAATGTATTAAAACATCTTATATAGGATTATAGGGGTTAAAAACAAATTAAATGTAATTTCTATTAATTTGGCAGTAGTTGACTTAGTACCACAATTTTTGATATGAAGAAAAATTCTCTGCTTATTGATATTGTCGCCTAATGACTATCATTTTAGTAAAATTGTCATTCAAAAAGCTTCATATGATTCCTATGTCAAAATATGACTTAAAAAGGAATTTTACTTAGCTCATGGCAAACGTTTAAACAAAAGATCACAAAAATGTTTTCTAAAAATCAGCAAATAATTTGGGCATGTTCAGAGTAATTTGATGAAAAATTTGTGCTACAAATGACCACTTAGTAAATGGTAGTTTACAAATACACACATACACAGATATATGTGTATTAGTTTATTTTGAGAATGGAGAATAAATGTAAATTTTTAATTTAGGTATTAATTACATATTATTTTATATTACTATCCAAGTTGTTACATAATTGGAATATCACTCTAGAAATCACATTACTTTATAATATATACTAGGATATTTGGATCCCATTATACAGGGGAAGTGTACAGGTCAGTAGGATATAATAAAGTGATTTTTTCCCATGTTGGGGTAATCTGGGAGGACTTCCCTAAGTAGTGATAAATCAACTGTACTATAATGATGAATAGAAATAAGAGCATTCCAGATTTAAGCAAAACACACGGAGGGTAGTATTTTGAAATAGAGCCAGTTGTATTTAGACACGGTCAGGGTACTGGAGTGGAGTGAAAAAAAAAGAAGCAGTGATATATGTTGAGTCTTGGGAAGTAGTTAGAGACTACACCATGCAGAACATCATAGCCCATGTTGGCGAATATGGTCTACATCAATGCAGAAGGCATTTTATGAGTTTGGTGATATGAATATATTTGAATATATTTTAAAGATATCACTCTTTTTTTTTTAAGATTTTATTTATTTATTTGACAGAGATAGAGACAGCCAGCGAGAGAGGGAACACAAGCAGGGGGAGTGGGAGAGGAAGAAGCAGGCTCGTAGCAGAGGAGCCTGATGTGGGGCTTGATCCCATAACGCCGGGATCACGCCCTGAGCCGAAGGCAGATGCTTAACCGCTGTGCCACCCAGGCGCCCCTAAAGATATCACTCTAACTGTAGTATAGATAACAAACTGGAGGGACACAAGTAACAATATGGAAAACCAGATATTAGGAACCATCAGTGGTTCAGGCAAGAGAAGATGATAGCTAAGAGTAGGCTATTATTGTACCAATGGAATGATAGACTTGCATGAGAACTCTGTAGAATGCATAAGTGTGTTGGATGTGGAGGGTAAGAGAGAAAGAGATAGGGTAGAAAATTTCGAGTTCAGGCAGCTTTGTTGAATTTGAGCTGCTACTAGTACTGAGCCACTTGTTAATTTCATCCCCTTCTTCTGTTCTATAGAAGAAAAAAGATGAGATCCTCAAAATATTCTCAAAATCTACTCTGGATCCAATCAGAGTCACCTGGGGAGCTCCAATATGAGTTTCTGATTCAAATAATCTAGCATAGGGCCTGGGTATGGGAATGTCTTAAAAGTTCCCCAGATTATTATAATGTACAGCTTGGTTAAGAATCACTGATTTAGTGAGAAATGAGGTTTGGTTGAACTAAGAAGTTATCATAGAAATGGAATAGCCAATAAATTAGAGATATTTTATAAGTGGTGAGAAATGTTACAAAGTCTTTGTAAAAATACGAACTCCCCTCTCCCTCCCTCCGCCACCAACCTCTCTATATTATATTCAGTTTTCTTTGGAATAAAACCCCTTCCAGATATGGTAGACTGAATTAAACCCACTGAGTATAGCATGCATTTTAGGATTGTTTTAATTCACTAAAATTGTGCTTCTTATTTGATTCCTTCTTTTTTCTTTTTTTTTTAAATTTAGGGTGTAAAAGATAAAATAATCAATTTAATGAATTATAATTAGGGAAGTTGAACTGTATTTGTGTGTTGGTAGTTTGCCAGTTACTTAACCTTTCACAAATTGTATTATTAGCCACATTCTAAGCTAAGTTATAGATCAGAGAGTATGTGGAGAACCGGGGAAAGTGTATGTAAGTGTGTGTGTGTGTGTGTGTGTGTGTGTGTGTCAGAAAGAGAGACAATCTAAATGAATCTTTTTATTGCTAAGAATTTAACTAGGGTGACTCTCTGTAATGTCTTTCCTTCAGTCTCAGAAACTAAGTATTTAAAAGTGCTGTTCATTCAGGTAATGATGGTGTCTGTCAATTTATTCTCTATGTTTGGGGGGCATTATTTAAATGAATAAAATAGACTATCAGCCTTCAAATCATAAGCAACTCTTTTCACTGAAATTGTCAACCCAACCAGTTATGGTTAGTAAATATTCAGGAATTACAAAATCTATAACAATAAATATGTAAATATTTGTTATCCCATAACAGACAAAAACACAAAGCCCTGTCCTGGAGATGTTAAGATGCATAAGTCACATTCTCTGCTCTCAAGAATCTTAAAAATAAAGAAACACAGACTTATTAATAAACTCAATAAAATATTAAATTTACAGAGTGGCATGTAACATGGTAAATCTGCAGAAAATCTTGTGCTTCCTATTCTAAGCCTATAAACCAGAAAAATGCAACAGCAACAAACAGAACCTCAATTCAGGGAAAATTGCTCTCCACCCCACATCAAGGAAAAAAACTAACTATAGGTTGTGACTCTAATACCTACTATGTTCTAAGCATTGGGAAAAAATGGTTTTTATACATGATATCATTAATACCCATAGAAACTCTTTGAAGATACTATTATGAAATCTGTTTTGTAGAAGAGAAAAGCAAAAATAAGAGAATAAAAATAGAGAAATATTATCCAATGGAAATGTAAACTGGGCCATAAAATCAAGCAATATGTGGAATTTTAAATTCTATAGTGGTCACATTTTTTGAAAAAGTGAAAAAAACAAATGAAATATATAGTAAAATCCAATATACATAATCTAAAATATAATCATTTCAACACATAATAAATATAAAAACAAATTACCTCAATATTTTACATTCCTTTTTTTGTACTGTCTTTGAAATCCAATGTGTATTTTACACTTAAGTATCTCAATATGCACTAACCACATTTCAAGTGCTTAATAGTCACATAAGTTTAGAGGCTACCACAGCTCAGACTCAGAGATTTTAAATAAATTGTCCAAGGTTTAGTTACTCAAAAAGAGCAGAGCTGAAATTCAAAACCACAGCATGAGCTCTTAAATACTATCCTGTGCTGCTTAGGAAGGTATTATCCTAGATTCATAAATCTAACTTGAAATGGTCTTATTAATACAAGATTTTCAAAAACATTCAAAGAATTATGTGTATCTTTATTCACAAAAGAAAAATAAATGGTCTTAAAGAGGTTACATAAAATTCTGAAGGAGTCACAATTAGTAGATAACATAATAGGTATTGAACCCACATCTATCTAGTTTCAAATCCCATATTTCAACTATATCACAACCGTAAATAACTAGATTCACTGAAGAAGGAATTTATAGGAAAATCAGGCTGCCAATGGATATAATAGACAAAGCAGTGTATTCTTGTAATGAAGTATTCTTGTATTATTTAAAAAATTTGTCTATGTTTTTATTCTCTTTAAATACAAAACATAATTACTATAACTACTACCATCATCACAACAGAAAATTCAGTTGATAGCTTATTGCCTACAGGGCTCATGTCCTAGGTTTTCTATTGACAAGCAACTGTATGAGGTTTGTAACTAAGCATCTAAGAACCGTGCCTAGTATTCAGATTATATATGTGCATTAGGAATACTCTACTCAGTGGACAAAACGCTGCAGTAATGACACAGCCTTCTGGGAAATACCATAGGTAGCCTCAGGCAACAAGAAAATGGGAGGATACCCTAATGCTTTATCATTAATGGCCTAGAAGATTTCATGTTATGGTATCTTGGGTTTTAAATTAAATGTCAAATATAATTTGCCACTGAAAATGTGAAGTGTGGAACTGCCCTTAGAGACTCTGAGAACTCAGTCTTCTAATTGGTGGCTGCCTAATACTGAGTGAAGATAGTTAGAGATCATTATTTGGTGAATTGTCACACCAGTCTGCAAAAATGTGTGCATTTTTACCTCTTTCACTTTGAATCTGTAGTAAATTCTTGAGGTAGTATTTAAAAGGTACAGTGTTCAATACAGTATTAAATACAGTGGAACTGATAAACTCTTCCCTGTGGGATCAGGCCACCATTTATGTCCTGATCTCTCTGACATTTAGTCGATAACATCAAGAAACTTGTGCAAGAAACTGAAGCAACACATAATCCACATATAGTATTTATTATGTATTTGTGGGTTTTTTTCTACTGACAAGGGTTTATATTAAAAATAGGACTAATAATATGATTTCCAATCCACTTTAATATGTTAGCATTATATCTTTCTGAAATATCTGTATATTAGTGTTAATTATGAGAGATGTTTAAGTCTAAAAATGCACACTTAAATACGAAGACATCATTTTCACTGCAGTTTTAATTACAAATCTAAAGGAAACAAGTACAATTAAATATACCCATAAAAATAATAGATCTATTCCTATAATACCAGTCAATTTGCTGCACCATTAATATCATTCAGTGTGGCAGTTTTTAAAACATATTGGAGTAATTCAAGCGGAAAATGGCTAAGAACAAAATTACTGGCATTTAAACCACCATAACTGTTTTAGAACAGTGAGTGTCGCTCTCAGTGTCTGCAGCAGTAGCTATTTGGCTTTGCAACCTCATTGTAAAGTTAACAAGTTGCCTATCTCATTAAACTCCTTGTTTCTAGGAACAATTAATCTTGTTCTGAAAGTATACAGCTTCTGAATAAAGTTAATTTAACTTTAGATATGTATAGTTGCAAACATAGTTTGTAAAGGAAATATTAATGTATTGAGATTTTTCTAATGCCAAGGGAGTGATTTATTTTACTTTCAGAAATATACTGCTTAGAAAATCTCCTCCTCCATGGAGTAGGTAAACACAGGTTACCCTGGAGGAATCTTTCTGGGATGTCTAATGGGCCATGGAGTAGGCCACACACACTAAGGCAGAGGCCCTTGGCAGCAAACCTAAATGAGAAGATGCCAGAATGAGGTATACAGCCAAGAATCACACTTTTGTTTTTCTCTTTAAACCTCAAATTTCTGAATTTAACAAAGGAAAACTCTCGTATGTGCTTTACTTCCAAAACATTGTCGCATACACAATGTTATTTAATCCTGTGAAAAACCTTATTAAGTAGAGTATTATAATGCCATTTTAGAGGTGAAAATGTCTTATGTCTTATCTAGCACAACACTACCTACAATAAGAGAGGATTATGATATCTGTTCTTACTATTCATAGATAACTTGATCTTCATACTTGGTCTAGTCTAAATAATAAATTTTAAACTAATAAGTTTGAAATTAAGTTTCATCATAATGTTATTTTTCATTGCAAAGTAAAACAATTTGGTGTTGCTAGTTAAGATGCAAATGTTATCATGAGACTGTTCGTGACATAATGTTAAGGTTAAATGTCCTTTGGTAAAATTAAAAGAACAATAATCTCAGGCCACAAATTTCTATTAAACTGAAACATTACATTTGACATAGAGGCCATGTGTTTTTGTTTTCTCACTTCTGGCTAAAATTGTGGTTGTATCATAAATGCCTTTGAGCTATTGCCCTCAATCCTCTGAACATTACCAACTGTTCTTTTATACTTAAATCTTAAATTGGAAAACAAGAAGTTAGACTAGGTTCAGTAAACACTTGTCAAATGCGTACTATATTGCTAACTTTCATTTGTGTCATTTAAATGTCATAAAAGTTATGTAATCTATTAGTAGTAGTTATTATATTTTATATATCTGAGGAAGATAGATGTCAGAATGATTAAAAGTTTTGAACAATATCACACAAGCTGAGATTTAAAACTCAACATCTGTTTTCTCTATATCTCATGCTCTTGCAATATTACAAATGCCTCCCATATTATAGTTACCTTAGTGAGAGTACTAAAACCTTCCTGAAATCTTATGGGAAACATGAATAGCATGAAAGAGCTTGTACCATACATTCTATCATTTTTCTCATCTATAACCCCACTATTTTAATCATCAATCAATCATCAATTAAACTTGTTAATTTAGAAATTTGATCTAGTATTCTCATTTTTGTAATATATTTTAAATCTTAGATGTTCCTATGTTGTAAAAGTGTCTAAGAAATTACACACAGTATACATGAAGCTGGGGAATTTGCCTAGGTTACAAATTCTTTATTTTTCCATCTGAGAAAAGTGAACCAGTCCCACAAGCATTCTCCATTTCAACATGCTTTGCCCTTGAGTGAAGTGGCCTGCTTTGATGGATGTTAGGAAAAACAAATTACTCAGACAAGGTGTCCATAGAGGATGAAGCTTCTGTATTGGGCAAATCAAAAAGAGTAAGAATAGCACAGAGAAATGTCCAAGAACTGATGAGGGCTAACCATGTGCCAAGTTTTCAATACCCTAAATAAAGAAATAAAATGCATGTTTGACATTAGGATTTTGTTAATGTTTGAGATGTTGACAATTTGACAAAAAATACATCATCAAATGTGATCATTTATTGAGTGTCTAACTATGCCAGGCACTTTGCTGGATGCCTGGAAGCAAGTATAGATAAGATATGACTTATACTTTTAAGGTGTTCACAAGTTTAGATCAGGAGACAAATTCATCTTTGCTAAACTATTATATGTGAGAACTGGGATATAAACAAAGTGCTACAAAAGCACAACAAAGTATTAAATTAAAGGAAACATTTTTGAAAAATACCAGGCTTGAAATATAGAGAAGAAATTATCAGACTAAGGAAATCTAAAGGAAGTTTAATCACAAGAAGGAGCATGGACAAAGAAGCATAGTAAGCTTGAAAAGGGCAAGTGATACTTAATGGCTATTAGCAGCCTGAACATGGAGTTTGTGTCCATCTTGCTCACCATTAAATCAACATTGCCTACCTCAGAACTCTAGCATGTGATAGATGCTCAGGTGCTCAATAAGGAATAAATGAAAATTGAGGGTATGTATGGGAGATATATAAGGTTAGTCTCAAAAGACACATGATAGCTTATTTGGAAGGATCCTAAAATGCATGTAAAACAGTATTCATTTCATTCTGTAGCCTATGGGGTTCCAGTAATCTATTTTAAAAAGAAATACTCATTTTTGCTTTTAGTAAAAGCAATGTCTATTTATGTGTAGTACAATGTCGGGGTCTCACTGTCTTCTTAAGCCTTTACTACTCATCTTCTCATAGATGCTACCTGATTCCATTTAAAAAATCCTGTAAATTCTATGTTCTAAGAATAATTCTGTCCTTAAATTGATGATTTAAGGACCACAAGTTAACAATGAAATATTATTAACTGAATTCATTTGACGTGCACTGCATGCATGCCTGCACCTTCCAATAGTGGAGAATTTCCATTGAATTTTTATATAATATTATTATATTTTATGTAATGTAATTGTCTATCTGCTAAAGCAAGAGTTTCTTGAAGAAAAGTTCATATTTTGTTTTCACTTTTATCTAGCACTTAGCAAGGTCACTGGTGCATTGTTGATGATTACTGAATGTTTACTAAAAGGTGTCATTTGGACCTTCCAGAAATCAGAATCTTAGACTGAATTAGAAATGCAAGGGAAATTTAACACCTGGAAAGACAAAGAAGAGGTAGGGCACAAAGGACTAGGAAAGTCCTTGGACCACAATGCAGCTGTGACTTGTGAAAAGAAAGAGAGAAGGAAGTGGGATTGAGCAAGGAGATCTTCAGAGAGATCCTTGACAGGAGCAAGTCTAGGTTAGAGTTTCTCAACATCAGCACTATTGAAATTTTGGGCCCCAAAACTGTTGCAGAGGGCTATCCTAAGAATTTTATGCCATTTACCAGCTTACCTGGCCTTTGCCATTATATGCTAGGAGCATACCCCCTACTTGTGACAATGAGAAGTGTCTCCCAAATATTTCAAAATGTCACTTGGGGGACATGGTTACCTCTGGTTGAGAGCCGGTATCCTTGACCAACCCAGTGTACAGTTCTAGAGCAAAGATCGTCCATTAGAGGAGTTTCTCATTAGGCAGAAATGACAGGACCCTTATAGTTCCACCATGCTTAGTCTTCGGTTAAGGGCTTCCTGGGAGGCACATGGCCTCAGCTCAAACACTGAGCCAGATTTTAAGTGTTCACATCTCAAGGTTGTCAGCTAACTGCTCTCCTCGAAGTTGAACAGAAAATTATTTCTTGAAAGGAGCTAAGAACAGCATATTTACATGGCTGCCACATAAAGCCCACTAGATTCTCCTTTGCAATTAATGGCCTCATGTGTGGCATGTCCAATAGGCTTTATTTGGTTATTTCTATTAAACTTGTCCAGAACTGGAAATCTTTGTTTTGTTATATATTCCAGGAATAGCATTCTTTTTGTTTGGAATTTCCCCTGCAACTTTAGCTATTTCTCTTTTCTTGATTATTACAACCTCACTTTGAGTCAACAGAATCATATATCTCTGCATTCTAAAGTTGAAATATATAGTTCTTAGACTTTGGAAATAAAGTCAATCCTTCAATTGGACAATAGCAAAAGAAGAGAGGGCTGTAGTCTCCATTTATTTTATACAGTATATTTAGGTCACTGCTCAATTTACAGTGGTCATCTATTTCTTAGACCTTCTATTTTTATGATATGCTTCTGGAAAACATTCAAGATATCTTTCAAGTGGGTCTTCCTGATAGATGGCCATGCTGATCATCACATCTATTTGTACTTCTCATATCAAATTCAGTTAGATTCTAACTTTGCTAGACTTATTTTCCTAATCTGGTACTACATTTCTCAGAAACTGAGCATTTCAAAAATTATATAAGTTATTCACAATGATGTAAAAATATCAATGCACAATGAACCACTTTAAAAAATATATTCACTGCTGCTTTCCTGGATACAATATAAGTGAAATAGACACAATACCAAATTCTGAAACTTTCCAAAAATATTCTGAGACCATCAGCTATTAAAATAAGAATATTTAAAGACATGTAAATTAAATGTGCTATTTATGCAGTATAGAATTATTGCTGTATATTATGTAAGTACTGATCTGAGACTATAATAAAATTGTGATCTGTTTGTGGAGATGGGTTGGGGGTTGGAAAAATCAATAGCTTGCGTTTTAAAAAAATATTTTTTTATTATTATTAGTTGTTATTTAGAGACAGAGAGAGCATCAGGGAGGGGGAAAGGGAGATAGAATTTCAAGCAGACTCCTGGCTGAGTGCCAAGCCCAAGGGAGGGCTCAATCTCAGACCCTGAGATCATGACCTAAGCCAGAACTAATAGTTGGACACTTAACTAACTGAGCCACCCAAGTGCCCCTCAATAGCTTACTTTTTAAATATCAGAAGCAGTTGTAAATAAATGGGTAATATCAACAGCCTTGGATTTATAAAACACATATCTAATCTAACTTTGAGGGATGATGTATTTCAGATATTGCTCTTTAAGAAGCTGTTTGCATAAGCAGAGAAGAAGTGAAATAGGCATAAATCATTTAGCTCACCAATAAATGTACTTTTAATTCTCACAGCATATGTAAAGTGAATGGCACATTATAATGAATATAAGAAAAGATGCTTTTTTATAACTATTTTATTAGCCACATTTCTCCAGAGAAACAGAACCAATAGAATACACACAGAGAGAAAGAATTGTAAGGAATTGGCTCACATGATTATGGAGGTTAAGAAATTTCAAGATTTGCAGTGAGCAAGCTAGAGACTTAGGAAAGCTGGTGGGGCATCTCCAGTCCAAATCCGAAGGTCTGAGAATCAGCATAGCTGAAGGCATAGTCAGCAAGTTTGAGACTAAAGAAGAGTCATCCCATGTTTCTGTGTGAGACAAAAGCAGGAAAAAAAATGATATCCTTGCTTGATGGCAGTTAGACAGGAGGAATTCTGTCTTACTTGTGGGAGGGTCAGACTTTTTGTTTCATTCCGGCCTTCAAATGATTGAATGAGGCCCAATCACATTAAGAAAAACAAGCTCTTTTACTCAAGTCTACTGATTCAAATGTTAATGTTATCCAGATGCAACCTCACAGATACATCCAGAATACTATTTGACCAAATGTTTGGGTACCCTGTGGCCTCATCAAATTGACATATAAAATTAACCATTACAACTTTCAAATATTATCCTAGTTTATTTCTCTATAGAACTTGTAATTACTACAAAGGACTTTAAAGATGGTGAGTTTATTCCTATGTTTGAACAAGGCAATGGAAGCTTAGTTAGCTTATGTGAATTGCTCCAGATTCCACAGGTGGTGTTTTACTGAACTAGAATTCAAACTCAAAATCATCAACTCTAAATATGAATCTATGTTCTTCTAATAAATATTAGGTTGATCTTTCATTCACTTTTTTTATTAAAAAAATAATAATTGGGGGTGCCTGGGTGGCACAGCGGTTAAGCATCTGCCTTCGGCTCAGGGCCTGATCCCGGCGTTGTGCAGGCTGCTCCGCTATGAGCCTGCTTCTTCCTCTCCCACTCCCCCAGCTTGTGTTCCCTCTCTCTCTGGCTGTCTCTATCTCTGTCGAATGAATAAATAAAATCTTTAAAAAATAATAATAATAATAATAATTGGAGTTCGAGTGTCAAACAGGGTGGCACAGACTTATTTTCCCTTTATCACTCCTCTAAATACAAGTAAATACCTGGAAATAATTTAACAGTCATAAAAGGATTCTGGCATCTAGAAAGAAGAAAGTGAACTAGCTGAGGACCTCAGAGTTTGAGAAAATACTTCAGTGAGTTCCCAGGGGTTTCTTTTTAGCTCTAATATATACTGGACTGGGAGCCAGAGAGGCATGCAACCTAAACACCAATTGCCATTAAAAGAAGAAGAAGAAGAAGAAGAAGAAGAAGAAGAAGAAGAAGAAGAAGAAGAAGAAAAGAAAGAAAGAAAGAAAGAAAGAAAGAAAGAAAGAAAGAAAGAGTGGGAGAGAGGAAGGAAGGAAGGAAGGAAGGAAGGAAGAAGGAAAGAAGAGAGGGAAAAAGAAAAGAAAGGAAAAGAAAAGCCTATTTTCTCCAACTTAAAGAGCTGGAAAGGGGAGGCCCAACAGACACCTAATGAAGAGCCCTGAATCCTACTCCTCATCAAGGTAGGTGTTAGGCCTTTTTGCCTGCAATAGCAATGTTAGTAGAATCTCATTTCTCCCAACCCTCCATCCAATGGCATAAGAAAATACATTCCCAATTTTTTGGGCCCACTGCCCAGCACCAGAGAGTGTTCTTAGCCCCAGGTCTACTAGGCAACCCCTACCCTGATAGTAGAAAGTAAATCAGTGACATCTACCAGCCCAGAGAAACACCTTTCATTTTTGCAAATAGCACCAGCAAGGATAAAGCAAACAGGAACCCTGTTAACACCAGAACGATGAAGGATAGCAGAATAACATTGTAAGGTCTCTAAAAATGAAATTGCCTTTGGACATACAGTCAGTCCACAAAAGTTGACAAAGACCTACCTATATACTTAAGCTAAACAGAAAACTGCTAGCTAAAACAGAAGATTCAAATCAAATAAAGAGTCTTAAGTTATAATACTCAGATGTCCAGAATATAATTGAAAATCACTTGCCATATCAAGAACTAGAAAAATCACAATCTGAATAAGAAAAGACATTGATTGATGTCTATACAGACGTGATTCAGTTGCTGGAATTCTCTGACAAGGATAAATCAATCATCATAAAAGTGCTTTAATAAACAATGATGAATTCTCTTGAAATGAAAAAAAAATAAATCTCATCAAAGAATGAGAGGATATAAGAAATATCCAACTGGGAATTCTAGAATAGCCAAAATAAAAGAAACTCACTGGATGGACTCAATAGTACAAAGGAGATGACAAAGCATAGAATCAGTGAACTTGAGGATAGACCAATAGAATTTACTGACTCTAGAGAAAATAACCCAAAAGAAAAAAAAATGAACAGAGCCTCGGGGATCTGTGTGACAATAACAAACTATCTAACATTTGTATCATCTGAATCACAGAAAGACAGAAGAAAGAGTGAGAGGCTAAAAAGCATTCAAAGAGATAATGGTTGAAAAAAATCTGAAATTGGATAAAAGGCATAAACTTCAGACTGAGGAAGTTGAATGAACCTCAAATAGGTAAAACCTGAAGAAATCCATGGCAAGGCACATCATAAGTACTTTTTTTAAAAATTAAAGGAAAAGAGATAATGTTAGGAGCAACTAGAAACTAGAAATGCATTACCTATAGGGGAATCCTGACTCAAAAGTTCTTGTCTAAAATCATGGAAGAAGAGGAAAATATTTTTCAAGTGCTAAAAACAAAACAAAACAGAAAAAAAAACCACTCTTGACTGTGAGTCTGTGACCTCTATTTCCATAAAAGCTATCTATTAAGAATGGAAGGGAAATAAAGCGGCATTCCCAAAAGAGAATCTGAAACCATAATATATACCTTAAAAAAGTGGCTAAAATTCCCTCTATAAACAGAAAATGAAGCAGAAAGATTGGAACTTCAGTAAAGAAAGAACATTCTACGAATGGGTAAAATTAGAATAGACATAATTATTATTTTTTCCTTGAGTTTCTTAAACCATATCTGATATTTAAATTTAAAAAATGTAATAGTATTTGATGTTGCTCCTCATTATGTTTAGAGAAAATATTAAGATAATCATATATAAAAGGTAAGGAGAGTAAAGGTGCCTAAACAGAAATAATATTTTAATATTTCATTATAGTGGTAAAATAATCTAGTAGGAGGAAACAAGGCAAACATGAATACTGTAAAAACTACATCAATTCCAAAGAAAATAATATGAATAAATATACTCAAAAACACAATAAATAAATAAAATTGGAATAAGTACAATAAAGTGAAAATAAATTTTTAAAGTAAAAAATATTTTAATAACTCACAATAAGGCAAGAGAATCAGATGAACACAGAATAAACAATCAGAAAACACATAATAAAATGACAATCTGAAGCCATATCTTATTAGTAATTTTTTAAATATAATCTAAATTCATCATTTAAAACACAAAGATTAGCAGAGTTAAGTTTAAAAAAAATGACACAACCGTATATTGTCCACAAAACAACTTACTTCAAACATGATATAGATAGGTTGAAAGTAAAAGTATGAAAATAGATATATAATGCAAAGGTTAGAAAAAGCAAGAGTGATAAATTAATATTGGATAATATATACTACATAGCAAAGAAAATTACTAAGAACAAAAGCAGATATTACTTAATATTAGAAGGATCAATCCACCACAAATACATGGCAATTCTAAGTATGGTTGCAACAAACAAGAGACTCAAAATACATAAAATAAACATTAGTAAAACTAAAAGAAGAAATAGAATAATTCACAATTATAACATAATTCCGACATTTCACTCCCAGCAAATATATAGGAGAAATGAAAAGAATGATCAGCTAACACAACCTAATTGACTTTTTAAATAATTTTTATTTTGTTATATTTGTCAGCATGCAGTACATCCCCAGCCTAATTGACGTTTTAGAACACTTCAGCCAACAACAGCAGAACATATACTCTTTGTAGACATCCATGGAACATTCATCAAGGTAGACAATATCCTGTGTCATAAAACAAACTTCCCTAAATTTAAAGAATTTAAATAATACAGTCTGTCTGATGATAATGGAGTTAGATTAGAAATCAATGCAGAAAGGCAACAGGAAGATCTTCAAATACCTGAAAATTAAGTAATACACTTCTAAATAATCCATATGTCAAAGAGGAAGTCTCAAAAGAAATAAAAAAATATATAGAAGCCATTTTGAGAGGGAAATCTATGGCAATGTATTTTTACATTAGGAAAAAAAATCATAGCAATAATCTAAGTTCTTTGGTCACAAATCTAGGAAAAATAAGAAAAGATAAAATCTAAAGCAAGCAACAGGAAGGAAATAATTAAAATGAGATAAATTAAGAAAACTGAAAATAGGAAAAAAGAAAACATTGATACAACAAAAAAATTGACTCCTAAATGAATGAATGAATGCGTGAATAAATAAATAAACAATAAAAATAAAATAAATGACACACTTCTATTAAGACTGATGAGATTAAAGAGATGGCACAATTCACTAATATCTGGAACAAAACAGGAGATATCGCAACAGATCCAACAGCAATTAAAAGATTAATAATAGAATACTATGAACAACTTCACACTTATAAATTGAACAACATAGAAAATGGACCAAAAACTACCAAACAAAGCACAACCAACATGAAATAGACAACTGAACTAAGGCTACCACTATTAAAGAAATTGAATTTGTAATGAAAAATCTCACCCCAAATACATCTCCCTGTCAAGATTGTTTCACCATGAAGTTTTTTCAAACATTTCCAGAGTTAACACCCATCTTGTACAATCATTTACGGAAAGTAGAAAAGGAGGGATCTTTCAATCTTATTATATGAGATTAGTATTACTCTGACACTGAATCAGACAAAAAAATTTAAAAAAACACCCAAAACAAAATGAGATCAGTGCCTCTCATAAAAATGTAAAAATTATCAATTAAATATTAGCGAATTGAATAGAACAATGTATAAAAAGAAGTATGCATATGTCCAAGTGACATTGATTCCAGGTATACAAAGTTGGTTCAACATTCTAAAATCAATCAATGCAAGCCACTGTATCAACAAGCTAAGAGGAAAACCTGTGTGATCATATCAATTCATGCAGAAGAAGAATTTGACAACATTCAATATACATTCATTGTAAAAACTCTAAACATTGTAGGAATAGAGACAAAATTAAAGTTAACTTGATAAAAAGCATTAATAACAAAAACAATTATTATCTAACATCATACTTACTGGTGAAAAATTGTTTTTCCCTAAGTTCAGGAATAAGGTAAGGATGTTTGGTTTCATTATTCTTACTCAACATGGTACTGTAAGTCCTAACAACTGTAACGAAGCAATAAAAAGATGAAAAGGGGAGTACAAATTGGAAAGGAATAAACAAACTGCCCCATTCACAGATGACATGACTGTGCATGTAGAAAATTTCCAAAGTGTACTCCTCCCAAAATTCCTAGAATTAAAGAATGAGTTAATTAAGGTCACAGGATGTAAGATCAATACATAGAAATTAATTACATTCCTATATACTAAAAATAAATATGTGGAAACCAAAATTAAAAACACAAGACCAATTACAGTGGTAAAAAATGAAATACTTACTTATAAACCTAACAATAAGTGCTAGGATTTGTATGCTGAAAATTTTGTCACCTGATGAAAGACACCAAAGAAGAAATCAAAGAAAACATAAATAAAAGAGACATACCATGATCACTGACAGGAAGAATCAACATAATAAAAATATCAATTCTTCCCAAATGGATCTATGATTTTCAGATAATTCTGTCATAGTCCTGTCAGATTTTCTTGTAGAGATAGAAAAGCTTGTCCCAAAAGCTATGTGTAAAGTCACAAGAGCTAGAATAGCTAAAACAGCTTTGAAAAAAAAATAAAGTGAAAATAATCACTCTTCCCAATGGTAAGGCTTATTATATAGCTACAGTAATTAATGCAGTGTGGTATTAGCCAAAGAATAAGACACATAGATCAATGGAACAGAAACAGAATACGGAAAAAAGAAAGTCTCTTCAATAAATGGTGCAGGGAAAATTGGACAGCTACATGCAAAAGAACGAAACTTGACCACTCTCTCACACCAGACACAAAAATAAACTCCAAATGGATGAAAGACCTCAATGTGAGACAGGAATCCATCAAAATTCTAGAAGAGAACATAGGCAACAACTTCTATGACATCGGCCAGAGCAACCTTTTTCACGACACATCGCCAAAGGCAAGAGAAATAAAAGATAAAATGAACTTATGGGACTTTATCAGGATAAAGAGCTTCTGCACAGCCAAGGAAACAGTCAAAAAAACTAAGAGACAGCCCACAGAATGGGAGAATATATTTGCAAAGGACACCACAGATAAAGGACTGGTATCCAAGATCTACAAAGAACTTCTCAAACTCAATACACGAGAAACAAATAAACAAATCATAAAATGGGCAGAAGATATGAACAGACACTTTTCCAATGAAGACATACAAATGGCTAACAGACACATGAAAAAATGTTCAAAATCATTAGCCATCAGGGAAATTCAAATCAAAACCACACTGAGATACCACCTTACGCCAGTTAGAATGGCAAAGATAGACAAGGCAAGAAACAACAATTGTTGGAGAGGATGTGGAGAAAGGGGATCCCTCCTACATTGTTGGTGGGAATGCAAGTTGGTACAGCCACTCTGGAAAACAGTGTGGAGGTCCCTTAAAAAGTTAAAAATTGAACTACCCTATGACCCAGCCATTGCACTACTGGGTGTTTACCCCAAAGATACAGACGTAGTAAAGAGAAGGGCCATANTGGGTAATCAGAAGGGGGAATGAAGCATGAGAGACTATGGACTATGAGAAGCAAACTGAAGACTTCAGAGGGGAGGGGGGTGGGGAAATGGGATAGACTGCTGATGGGTAGTAAGGAGGGCACGTATTGCATGGTGCTGGGTGTTATACGCAACTAATGAATCATCGAACTTTACATCGGAATCCGGGGATGTACTGTATGGTGACTAACATAATACAATAATAAAATAAAAAAAAAAGAAATACACCCACAGAAATACATCCAACAGTTTTTTGAGAAATATGCTAAAGCAATCCAATGAGGAATAATCATTTCTCATTGAAAAGTTTGGTGCAGGAGCAAATGAACATACTTTGGAATTTAGGACTAGATGAAGAGTCCTTAGACATGAAACTAAAAGCACATTCCTGCCCCAGAACAACAGGGAAAAATAATAAATTAAACCTCATTTGCATGGTTTTGGTCTATAAAAGACCCTGTTAAGAAGAGGAAAAGGCAAGTTGCTGACTAGGAGAAATATCACACCATACATCTGACAAAAAGCTTGTATCTAGTACATATAAAAAACTTTCAAAGCTAAACAATAAAACTATAAACAACCTGATTAGAAAATGAGTGAAACACACACAAGGACATTTCACAGAAGAGGATATAAAGATGGAAAATAAGCACATAAAAAGTTCTTCAACATCATTACCCATTAAAGAAATACAGATTAAAAGCATAACAGTTTCACTATATACCAATCAGAATGGCTAAAATTAAACATGATAACAATAATATTAGTAATGATGATAGCAACACCAAAAGTTGGCAAGGATGCAGAAAAATGGAATGCTCAGTGTTTTTGGAAATCTTTTAAAGTGGTATAGCCATTCTAGAATCTTAGTTTGGTAATTAAAACAAAACAAAACAAAACAGAAAAACAACAAAAAATGGATTTACCAGTTCACCCAACAATTCCACTCTTGCACATTTATCCCAGAGAAATGAAAAAGATATACTCACTTAAAAACCTGTACAAAAATGTTTATGTTAGTTTTACTTAAATATTCAAAAACTGGAAATGACCCAAATATCTTTCAATGAGTAAATAGTTAAACCAATTATAATATATTCAAACCATGGATTATAACTCAAAAGTGAAAAGGAATACATGCAACTAAGATGAACCTCAAAGGAAGCCTGTTGAATGATAAGTCAGTCTCAAATGGTTACATGCTCCATGATTCTATTTATGTGATATTTTAAAAATAACATAATAATAGAAATGAAAGACAGATTAGTGGTTTCTGGAGATTAAGCTTCTGGACACAGAGTGGAGGAAACTATATAGGGTAGCATGAGGAAGCCTTATGGTGATGGAGGAGTTCTGCATCTTGATTAGGGTAATAGTTTCATGAAGTTACATGTGTGATAAAATTGAATAGAACTACACACACGCACACACAAAGGTACACACACATACAAATGAGAGCATGTAAAGTGATGAAAACTGAATAAACTCTGTAGATTGTACCAACATCAAGTTCATAGTTTTCATAGTACTCTGTAACTATATAAGATGCCAACATTGGAGGAGGAGAGGCAAAAGTTGCACAGGACCTTCCTGTACTTTTTTTTCCCAACTACCTGTGAATATGTAACTATTTCAAAATAAATAATGTTTACAAAGCAATTGTAATATATGATATGCTACTTACTTTAGATTATGAAGCCAATGATCTGTTTAATTTTTCCCTTTCCTAATTTGTTCACTTCATTTAAATGAAAACTCAATTAAAGGATGTTTTCCTCAAACAATGAAGTGATATCCTGTTGGCTACATAAAAGATAAAAAAAAAAATAGGTGTGCCTGGGTGGCTCAGTTGGTTAAGCATCTGCCTTTGTCTCAGATCATGATCCAAGGGTCTTGGGGTCGAGCCCCACAAGGGGCTCCCTGCTCAGTGGGGAGTCTGCTTCTCCCTCTCCCCTGCCACTCCCCTGCTTGTGCTCTCTCTCTCTGTCAAATAAATAAAATCTTTAAAAAATAAAAGGTGAATGAATGAATAAACAAATATATAAATATCTTGATTAAATGCATTTTAGGATTTGGAATTGGAGCGCCTGGGTGGCTCAGTCATTAAGAGTCTGCCTTCTGCTTAGGGCATGATCCCAGGGTCCTGGGATCGAGTCCCACATTGGACTCCTTACCCACTGAGAGCCTGCTTCTTCCACTCCCACTCCCCCTGCTTGTGTTCCCTCTCTCGCTGGCTGTCTCTCTCTCTCTGTCAAATAAAAAAATAAAATCTTAAAAAAAAGGATTTGGAATAGCCTAAAATAGTTACTAATGTATTAAGTACAAACTAACGCTAGGAAATTAATTCTGTGAAAAAGTTACAGTTATATAACCTGATCTTATACTCTCCAATTCTCTCAATTACCAGACTTTGGTAAACCATTTTTGCTCATTTAACTGAAATTGAAATGATCCTGGGCTTGGGACCTCTGTCACATTGAGTCGGTTCTGAATCTCATAGTCCTGGCAGGTTCTAGGATTTATAAGTTCTCATCTGAATTATTTGGTGGCAATGAGATGAATTAATTGAAGTATATATTGTCCTTGATAACTTACCCATATTTGTAACTCTGTGTACTGTGTTGAATGCTTGATCAGAAATAAACTAAAAATTAAGAATTTTCAATGTTATTTAACTATTTAAGAATGTGGGGAAATCATAATGCCCATTTTGGATTTTTAGACCTTTTATCTGTGAGATTTCAAATAACTTAACAACACCAGGTAGGCTGCTGAGAGTCAAGAGTCTGGTACCACCATGATACAGATTGAAGAAGCTAAAGCAGAAAGGGGCAGTTTTTCAGGCACAAAGCTTTACCTAGAATTTAGGGTTTTTTTTCTTTCTCTCTCTCTCTCTTTCTTTCTTTCTTTCCTTCTTCCTTTCTTTCTTTCTTTTTTCTTTTTTTTTACTAGTCTCTATTAATTTGATCATATCACTTTGCAATAGTAACTGTGTAGAAAAAAAATCAATAATAGTCATTTGGATTAAAGTTTGGGATATAAAAACATTCACTGCACATCCCTATAGTCTCTTTTTTTCATTTATTATTTCTTTAGATCCCCTTTGTCAACAACATAGAAGACCGTGCTTACAGATTCTTGTCATACTGCTAGTAAAATTCCACCAAAGGAGCTACCTGATATTTTATAACAACACAATATATTTATATAGACATATTGTCACATTTTTGTCTGTTTCTTTGCTTGGTATGGTACTTTTTTGTTTTTGTTTTTGTCTTTTATCAGCCCTATTTTCCTTGTCTTTAGCAAATATAAATATTTCAGGCATAAAGGTTTATTTAATATGGAAATGAAGAAAAAAAGATGTATATGATTCCTGAGGGAACTGCTATTAGCTACTTCAAACATTCACTTGGAATTATCTACACTTCCCAGTTTCACTGTGTGCCTAGAGCCAAACATTGTTTAAATGCAATTTAACCCTATGGTGTTATTAGATAATAAAGAAGATAATGATTCAAATTGACAATTTTCTGAGGAGACATAGATTAAATTTTAAGTAAATCATGAAAAACCCAATTTACACAAGATGAGGAGAGCACAATGAATCTAATTTTAACTGTCTTCAAAAGATTCTGGACTTCTGGGGAAAATGGCAGAGTAGAAAGATGCTAGGCTCAGCTTGTCTTATGGATACAACCAGATAGCACTTACATCAGTGTAAATAACCCAGAAAATGACTTGAAGACTGGCAGAATAAACTCCATGATTAAATGTAGAGAACAGGCCCTATCAAAGAGGGTAGGAAGCATGGAGACATGGTCTGGTACTAAACAGACTGTCCATGGGAGATAGGACACTGAAGACATAGAGAGGGGAGAGAAACAGTCCCCCACATCAAGAATCCTGTACAGGGAAGACAATTCTTCATAATATTTGGCTTTGGAAATGAAAGGAGCTGAATTTTGTGAGTTCTTACAACCAGCAGGACTTAAAATGTGGAATTAAAAAAAAAATCAGCTGGCTTGGCTCTGAGAAAGCTAGAAGGGTAGAAAGAAACTGAGTCTCTGCCCTTAACAAGATAGGAGGACAAATAGTCCACAGAGCTACAGCACAGAAACAGCAGTTTGAAAGGTGCCTGTGGCAAACAAAAGGGAGAGTTATTTACTAATTTCAGAGCATGTTCTGAGGGACAGAAATCCCAGGGGACCCCCTCCAGGGATAAAGGAACTGGTTGGTGCCATTTCCCACTCCCGCCTCCCAGTGCACACACAGGGCCATCTATGAAACTCTCTACCTAACTTGTTAGACTGCTGCCCTACACACCACCCACACTGTGCTTCCATCAATCCATCCCTTTGGACAGCTTGCCTTAGCCCCACTGCCATAAGACTCCACCCAGAGGACAGGGGCATGCAAAGCTTGCTAACACCACTGTCCCACTGCATTACCCTGCCAAGCTGTTCTTTGGGGGATCTTCCCTGTTCAATAGGCTTGTGGCCAGAGCCCATACAGGGTTGGCAGTGTAAAAGCAGCCCCCATGGTGGCCAGCACCACCCCAAAGTGACTCCCCAGAGGGAGGGAAAGATAATCACACTCAGGAGTCAGACAGAGACCTAGCAGTGGGAAGGAGGCAAACAGTTGGTGTCACTGCAGGTACCACACACCAAGGAAAACTTCTCTAAGGATAATGCAGTGAAGTTGCCCTGTAATTTGCTGCTACTGCATCTCTGGTCTGACTCAGCTCAAGCTCCAGGTATCCCCAGATGGGCCCATAAAACCACAGTGACCAAATGCTGCCCACAACAGGCAAAGGGAACTTCTACAGACAACTGAACTAAAGGGCTAACCACAGCAGTGGGGTGCACGCATCACACATAGGAGATAACCTTGATGCACCAGGTTCTGTTGAATAGGGGACACTGCATGGAGACAAAGATGTCCTTCCTAACACAGAGAAACAGACACAAAGAGACAAAATGAGGAGACAGAGGAATATGTCCAAATGAAAGAACAGGGCAAAATTACAGCAAGAAACCCAAGTGAAATGGTGAAAGTAATATGCCTGATAAAGAATTTAAAGTAATGATCATAAAGATACACACTGGACTTGAGAAAAGAGAGGAGGTCGTCAGTAAGATCCTTAACAATGAAAGAAAAAAGGACAAATCCGATATGAAAGACACAAGAAATGAAATTAAAAATACTGAGATGGAATAAATAGTAGACTAGACAAAGCAGAAGAATGAATTAGTAACCTAGAAGACAGAGTAATGGAAGGTTAACAAGCTGAGCAGGTGAGGGGAAAAAAATGCAAAATGAGAATAGACTTAGGGAACTCAGAGATACCATTAAGTATAATAACACTCACATTATATGGATCCCAGAAGGAAAAGAGAAAGAAAAGGGAGCAGAAAATTTATTTGAAAAAATAATAGCTGAACACTTCCCTAATCTGGGAAAAGAAGCAGAAATCCAGAGATCCCCCCAAAAAATCAACCCAAGGTGGTCCATACCAAAACTCATAGTAATTAAAATTAAAAAAAATAGTGATAAGGAGAGGATTTTAAATATTTTATTTATTTATTCGATATGGGGGGCAGAGGGAGAGAAGAGAGAGAATCCCAAACAGACTCTGTGCTGAACATGGAACCCAACAAAATCAAGAGTCGGATGCTTACATGACGGAGCCACCCAGGAACCCCAAGGAGAGAATTTAAAAGCAGCAAGAGAAAAGAAAGCAGTTACATACAAGGGAAACCCCATAAGGTTATCAGTGGATTTCTGGAGAAAATTTGCAGGCCAGAAGAGAATGGCATGATAGATCCAAAATGTTGAAAAGGAAAAATCTGCAGTCAAGAATACTCTATCCAGCAAGTTTATCATTCAACATAGAGGAAGAGATAAAGAATTTCCCAAAGAAAAACTAAAGGAGTTTGTGAACAATAAACCAGTCCTCCAAAAAATGTTAAAGGGGACTCTTGGAATGGAAAGGAAACACTATAAGCAAAAGTAAGGAAAGTAGGAAGCACATGAGCTGTAGAAATAAGTATATCTATAAAAATTAGTCAAGGGACTCAAAATAAAAGAAGGTAAAGTATTACATCATATTTCAAAAATATGTGGGGCAGAGGAGTAAAGAATGATTTCAAACTTGAGGGACCACCAACTTTATATAACCTGCTATAAGCAGAAGATAAGCTGAATAGTAACCACAAATCCAAAATTAATAATACATATGTAAAAAAAAATAAGAGAAAGGAATCAGAGTCTATCACTAAAGAAAGTCAACTTATGTAAAAGAGCAAGAGAAGAAAGGAACAGAGAAGAACTACAAAAACAACCATAAAACAAGTAACAAAATGGCAATAAATGCATACCTATCAATAATTACTCTGAATGCAAATGGACTAAATGCTCCAATCAAAAGATATAAGTAGGGTGGCAGAATGGATTCAAGCAATCAAAAAACGAAAGACCCAACTATATGGTGCCTAAAAAAGAGACTGATTTCAGACCTACAGTCACCTGCACACTGAAGGTGAAGGGATGGAGAAGCACTTATCATGCATATGGCTGGAGTAGCAACATTTATATCAGACAAAAGAGACTTTAAAACAAAGATTGTAACACGAGACAAAGAAGGACTCTATCTAATCATTCAGAGGACAGTCTAATAAGATACATACAACAATTATAAATATTTATGCACCCATTACAGGAGCACCCAAATGCTTAAAGCAGTTAATAACAAACATAAAGGAAATAGTCAATAATAATAATATGATAATAGTAGGGGACTTTAGCACCCCACACACATCAACAGATCATCCAAACAGAAAATCTAAAAGGAAACAGTGACTTTGAATGACACATTGGAATAGATGGACTTAACAGATATATTCAAAACATTACATCTTAAAACAGCAGAATACACATGCTTTTCAAGTTAAAATGGAACATTCTCCAGAGAAGAACAAGTATCAACAAATTCAAAAAAATCCAAGTCATTCCATGCATCTTTTCTGACCACAATGCCAAGAAACTAGAAATCAACCAAACTTAAAAATCTGGAAAGAGCACAAACACATGGAAATTAAATAAAATACTCTAAAACAATAAATGGGCCAACCAAGAAATGCAAGAGGAAATAAAAAAATACATAGAGATAAATGAAGATGAAAACATAATAGTCCAAAACCTTTGGGATGTAGCAAAAGTGATTCTAAGAGGGAAATTTATAGCAATACAGACCTACCTCAAGAAGCAAGATAAAGCTAAAATAAACAACGTAACTTTATACCTAAAGGAGCTAGGAAAAAGAACAACAACAAAAAACCCCAAACTGGTATAAGAAACAACATAATAAAGATTAGAGAGTAAGTAAAACAAATAAAAACTAAAACAAAACAAAACAATATGGGTGCATGGGTAGTTCAGCAGGTTAAGTGTCTGCCTTCAGTGGGGTTATGATCTCAGGGTCCTGGGATCGAATCCTGCATTGGGCTCCCTACTCAGCAGGGAGTCTGCTTCTTCCCTTGTCCCTCCCCATGCTCATGCTTGCTCTCTCTCAAATAAATAAATAAATTTTAAAAACTCCAAAACAAACCAAAAACAAACAAAAGAAACAAGCAAACAAAACCAATAGAACAGTTCAATGAAACCAGGAACTGGTGCTTTGAAAATATCAACAAAATTAAAAATCTTTAGCCAGATTCATCAAAAAAGAGAGAGAGTGAGAGAGAGAATGAACTGAAATAAAATCTGAAATGAAAGGGGAGAAATAATTGGTACCAGAGAAATACAAAGGATTATAGGAGAATATTATGAAAAGCTATATGCCAATGAATTGGACAACCTCGAAGAAATGGATAAATTTCTAGACTCATGTAACCTCCCAAAATAGAATCAGGAAGAAATAGAAAAATCGAACAGACCAATTACTGACAATGAAATCGAGTTTGTAATAAAAAAACTTCCAGCAAACAAAAGTCCAGCGGAGATGGCTTCACAGGTAAGTTCTATCAAACAATTTCAACAATCTCAACAATAAGAGAAAGGATAAAAACTGCAAAGTTATTTCAATAGATACAGAAAAAGCATTGGGCAAAGTATACAGTCAGGATAAAAACCCTCAACAAAGTAGGTTTAGAGTATACATGCCTCAATATAATAAAAGCCTTAGATGAAAACAGCTGACATCATACTCAATGGCACAAAAATGAGTTTTTCCCCTAAGGTCAGGAACAAGACAGGATGTCCACTCTCAGCACTTGTATTCAACATAGTACTGGAAGCCTAGCCATATAGAAATCAGACAACAAAAAGAAATAAAATGCATCCAAACTGGTAAGGAAGAAATAAAACTTTTACTATTTGCAGAAGACATGAGACTATATATAGAAAACCCAAAAGACTCCACCAAGAAACTACTAGAACTGGTAAATGAATTCAGTAAAGTCATGGGATACAAAATCAAGGTACAGAAATCCATTGCATTTCTATAGATAATAATGAAACAACAGAAAGAAAAATTAAGAAAACAATTCTGTTCACAATTAAACCAAAAATAATATAATACCTAGGAATAAACTTAACCAAAGAAGTGAAGGACCTGTACTCCATAAACTATAAAACACTGATGAAAGAAATTCAAGATGACATGAACAAATGGAAAGGTATTCCATACTCATGGATTAGAATAACAAATACTGTTAAAATGTCCATACCACCCAAAACAAGGTACAGATTTAATACAATCTTTATCAAAATGCCAAAAGCATTTTTCAAAGAACTAGAACAAATAATCCTAAAATTTGTATGGAAACAGAAAGACCCTGAATCACCAAAACAATGTTGACAAAGAAAAATGTAGCTGGAGGTAACACAATCCCATACTTCAAGCTATACTACAGAGCTGTAGTAATTGAAATATTATGGTACTAGAATGAAAATAGACGCATCAATCAATGGAACAGAATAGAAAACCCAGAAACAAACTCAGGATAATTTGGTCAATTAATATCCCACACAGGAGGCAGAATATGCAATGGGAGAAACACAGTCTTTTCAGCAAATTTTGTTGGGAAAATTGGAAAGCAACATGTGAAAGAATGAAACTGGACCACTTTCTTACACCATACACAAAAATAAAATAAAAATGGATTAAAGACCTAGATGTAAACCTGAAAACATAAAAATCCTAGAAGAGAACAGAGGAAGTAATTTCTCTGACATCAGCCATAGCAACATCTGTCTACAGATGTCTCCTGAGGCAAGGGAAATAAAAGCAAAAATAAACTACTGGATTTTGATGTCATCAAAATAAAAAAGCTTCTATACAGAGAAGGAAACAATCATAAAAGCTAAAAGACAACCTATGGAATGGGAGAGGAACATTGCAAATGACATATCTGATAAACGGTTAGTATCCACAATATATAAAGAACTTACATGACTCAACACCCAAAAAACAAATAATCCAGCTTTAAAAAAATGGACAAAGACATGAACAGACATTTCTGCAAAGAAGACATACAGAAGACACATGAAAAGATGCTCAACAACAGTCATCATCAAAGAAATCCAAATCAAAAGTACAATACCTGTCAGGATGGCTAAAATCAAAAACAAGAAACAGTGTTGGTGAGAATATGGAGAAAAAGAAACACTCTTGCAATGTTGGTGGGAATGCAAACTGGTGCACCCATTGTGGAAGACAGTTTAGAGATTCCTCAAAAAGTTAAAAATAGAACTACCATATTATCCAGGAATCACAGTACTGGGTATTTACCCAAAAATACAGAACACTAATTTGAAAGTATATATGTTCCCCTATGTTTATTGCATCATTATTTACTATAGCCAAATTAGGGAAAAACACAAATGTTCATCCAGAGATGAATGGAAAAG
Organism: Ailuropoda melanoleuca; assembly: GCF_002007445.2. Taxonomy (NCBI): domain Eukaryota; kingdom Metazoa; phylum Chordata; class Mammalia; order Carnivora; family Ursidae; genus Ailuropoda; species Ailuropoda melanoleuca. The sequence goes on along the minus strand of NC_048225.1, from coordinate 31,623,014 downwards.
AGGATGTGGTATATATGTATATACATATACATACATTGGAATACTACTCAACCATAAACACGGAATGAGATCTTGCCATTTGCAACGAAATGGATGAATCTAGAGAGTATAATGCTAAGTGAAGTAAGTCCATCAGAGAAAGACAAATACCAAAAGATTTCACTCATATGTGGAACTTAAGAAACAAAACAAAAGAACAAAGGGGAAAAAAGAGAGAGAAACCAAGAAACAGATTCTTAACTGTAAAGAACAAACTAATGGTTACCAGAGGTGGGTGAGGGTATGGCTAAAATAAGGTGATGGGAATTAAAAAAATACACTTATCACGACGAGCACTGAGTAATGTATAGAATTGTAGAATCACTACATTGTATACCTGAAAGTAATATAACACTGCATGTTAACTACACTGGAATTAAAATTAAAACAAACTGAGGGGTTCAGAGGGGAGGGGAGTGGGGGAATGGGATAGGCCGGTGATGGGTATTAAGGAGGGCACGTATTACATGGTGAACTGGGTGTTATACGCAAGTAATGAATCGTGGAACTTTACATCAAAAACTAGGGATGTACTGTATGGTGACTAACAATAAAAATTATTATTAAAAAAATAAAAAAAATTAAATTAAAACCTTAAGAGACTCTTATTTCTGTATTCGAATGAATTAAAAGAAAATTAAATATCAAGATTAATATGGGTTCCATCTTTCTTTCTAGAGACCATTAGTCTAAAATCTTATTAATATCACATTGTTTTTTATACAAAGGAAATCTTTGAGACTCAAGGTGTTTTGGCTTTCCTAAGTGTCTTCTTATATTATTCTACCTGTCAAGCTGTCAGAGCTCCCTCCCAGACACTAACTTTAATTCACCAGAAAATAAATTTATACTCATCTAAAATCTTTACCAACCCCCACTGTTTGGTATATGAAAAATATATACACCTGAAATTATACATTTAAAACTTTTTTACATAGAATTTAGTTAATTTACTTGCTCATGTGGAACCCTGGAAACATGCTCTCATTGGTTTGTTTTCCAGAATGCAATAAATCCAGGTCTCTTTTTCATTATTTACACATTTTGCTCTTCACTGAGACCCTCTCACTGTAAAAAACAAAACAAACAAAACAGGCTTCCAGTCACAAGTCATTCATCTCTTTCAGGAGATTCACTCCTAAAACTGTAAAAATATCTACTCTTTAATTCTCCATCTCTGAATTTAGAATATTTTCTCATCTGTAGAAAATGGAAGAGGCAACTTGCAAATATTATTTACCTCTCTGCAACAGGGATCAGCAGGCAGGAAAGCTAATCCTGATGCTGACTTTCAATTAGGTGAGGTGTTAGGCAAGCCCATCCCTTTTTCACACTTGTCTAATCTGTAAAAATGGATAGTTAGGGTTTTTTGTGTACTTTATATGGGAAAATTAGACATTATCGGAAAATATTTGAGAACTTTAGAATTTGAGTTAGATGAAAGAAACAATTTATTTGTATTATTATGATGTATATAATAAAATTCAAGCTCCTTTTTCAGGCCTATTTGTCCTTCAACATCAAAATCTTTGTAATTCACAGCCTGGCTTCCCTACCTCTCCCTCTTGGGCTTGCAGCCAGGGAGTGGCATTCTTGCAGCCTGGTTACTCCAAATCCATTCTCTAATTAAGATTTTGCACCTGCTCTTAATCAGGCAACTTAGTAATTTGTTTATTTCTTTCATAATTAGATATTGTGAAATAAGGAATTTTATGCTGAGGGGTGTGAATGTGAGCCATTCCTGGAAGATACAGAACCATGAATTAGGTTTGCAAATGAAAAGATGTTTCATGTAGCTGGGCTCCCAAATGCTTGGGGTGGAGTAGTAGATGTGACAATATACATAGTTTGAATCAAAATTTTGAGACCCTTTAAAGTTAGACTAAAAAAATTTAGGTTTCTGCTTTATAGGACATGTGGAAAGTTGTTTATGTGTTATATTCCGCATAAAAGAGTTTTAAATATCTAACTTATTTTCATTACCAAAAAGTGAGAGGTGGTAAATATTTATGATGAATACAGATTTGTTTACTGACGTATTTCTATTTGTTCATCAGTTAACCTAGGAAAACATAGATATTTTATAAAAATCTTAATTTAATATCTTTATTTCTAAGTATATACGAACTTTAAAATATTTAACTTTAGTTACTTCTTTCCTGGTTTTATGTTACTAGTTTCATGTATTTTAATTTTACATTTGCTTTACTTTTATCCTACAAGACATGATTATTGTTTTTAATACAATTCTTTTTATTTCCAATTTTTTCTTCCAGTTTTATAGAGAAATAATTGACATTTTTTACTGTATGAGTTTAGGTTATAGCATGATGGTTTGATTTACATATATTGTGAAAAAATTACCACAAAAG
>NC_048225.1:31591775-31620562 GCF_002007445.2 Ailuropoda melanoleuca | reverse complement strand
CCTCCATCTCTTCCAGATTGCTTAATTTATTGGCATAAAGCAGTTGATAAAAGTTTCTAATAATACTTCCAATTTCATTGGTGTTGGTTGTGATCTCTTCTTTTTCATTCATAATTTTTTTAATTTGGGTCCTTTCTCTATTCTTTTGGATAAGTCTTGCAAGCAGTTTGTCAATTTTATTGATTCTCTCAAAGAACCAGCTTCTAGTTCTGTTGATCTGCTCTAGTGTACTTCTGGCTTGTAATTCAATGATTTCTGCTCTAATCTTGGTCAACTGCTTCCTCGTGCGTGGATTCAGCCTGTCCCTCTGTTGCTGTTCCAGCTTCTTGAAGTGAGAATATAAAAGCTGCCTTTTAGATTTTTCTATTCTTTTGAGTGAGGCTTGGATGGCTATGGATGTCGCCCTTAGAACTGCCTTTGCAGTATCCCATAGGTTTTGGACCGTTGTGTTTTCATTCTCGTTGGTCTCCATAAATTGTTTTAATTGATTTTTGATTTCCTGGTTTTTGAGTCATTCCTGGGCAGGATGGTTCTTAGTCTCCAAGTGTTTGAGTTTCTTCCAAATTTTTCCTTGTGGTTGAGTTCCAATTTCAGAGCGTTGTGGTCTGAGAATATGCAGGGGATAATTTCAGTCTTTTGGTATCGGTTGAGACCTGTTTTGTGTCCCAGAACATGGTCTATTCTTGAGAACGTTCCATGGGCATTAGAATAGAATGAGTATTCTTTGGTTCTGGGATGTAGTGTTCTATATATATTTAAGGGGTCCAATTTGTCGAGTATGGCATTCAAAGCCCTTCTTTCCCTGTTGATTTTTTGCATGGGTGTTCTGTCTATTTCTGATAGTGGAGTGTTGAGGTCCCCTACTATTAACGTATTTTTATCTATATGTCTCTTTATTTTGGTTAAGAGTTGGCTTGTGTATCTTGCTGCTTCCCTATTGGGGGCATATATATTTATAATTGTCATATCCACTTGTTGGATGCATCCTCTAAGAATAATATAGTGTCCTTCTGTGTCTCTAACTATAATCTTTAAAATCCAATCTGTCTGATATGAGAGTTGCTACCCCAGCTTTCTTTTGAGGTCCATTGGCATGAAAGATGGTATTCCATCCCTTTACTTTCAGTCTAAATGTATCTTTAGGTTCAAAATGTGTCTCTTGTAGATAGCAAATGGATGGGTCATGTCTTTTTATCCAATCTGCAACCCTGTGGCGTTTTATGGGAGCATTTAGGCCATTTACATTGATACTGATTATTGAGAGATATGATTTTAATGATGCCATGTTGCCAGTAGAGTCTTTGTTTCTATAGATTGTGACTTTCTGTTCTGTATCACTCTTGGGGCCTTTTTACTTTTATAGAACCCCCCTTAACATCTCCTGTAGGGCTGGTTTCATGGTTACAAAATTGGTCAATGAATGGCTATTCTGGAAGGTCTTTATTTCTCCTTCAATTCTGAATGACACCCTTGCTGGATAAAGTATCCTTGGCTGCATGTTTTTCTCTGAAAGAGCTTTAAAAATACCCCCCCCCAACCCTTTCTCTCATTCCAGGTCTTTGTAGACAGGTCTGACGTAATTCTGATACCTTTGCCTTGGTACGTGAGAAATTTCTTTGCCCTGGCTGCTTTCAATACTGTATCCTTGGACTAATATTTGCGAATTGCACTATGACATGACGTGGTGTAGGTTTGTTGTGGTTGAGCTTTGGAGGGGTCCTCTCTGCCTCTTGGACATGAATGCTTGTTTCCTTTGCTAGATTAGGGAAGTTTTCAGCTACAATTTGTTCAAATATCTCTTCTAGACCTCTGCTTTTCTTCACCCCCTTGGGGATGCCGATGATTCTGACATTGGAACATTTCATTGAGTCAGTAATCTGCCGTAACCTACATTCTTGAGCATGAATTTTTTTATGTCCAGATTCTATTTTCCCTTTTTCTTCTACTAACCCATCCTCCAATTCGCTAATATGTTCCTCTGCCTCATTTACCCTGGCCGTCAGAGCCTCTAGTTTTGACTGCATTTGGCTCATAGAATGTAATTTCTGCTAGATTCACTTTCATTTCCGCCCTTAGGGATTCTATAGTCTCATTAACATTTTCGTTAATACTTTTCAAGTCTACACATCATCTTGACCATTGTTACTCTGAATTCCATTTCTGATAAATTGATTATATCCATATCCATTAGTTCTGTGGCAGAGGCCACAGACTCATTGTCTTTTCTTTGCTGTGGGTGATTTCTCCTTCTCGTCATTCTGATTTGGAGAGGTTGCAGGGTTGTCCAGAGCCCAAATTATTGACCGGGACCCAGGCAGTGTGCACTTGTTTTATAGGAATCTCAGGGATGTGGGCTTCTTGATTTTTCAGCCTGCCTTCTGGGGGAGGGGCCTGCCGTGCCGATACTCAGGCAACCCTGTTTGGGTAGGGTCTCCTTGTCCCCTGTTAAGGGGGATGGGGATGGGCACACTGTGAGCTGGTATTTCCAGGCTTTTGTTCTCTGGAGGCTTTCCCTGGCAGTTTGCTGTGCCTCTTCTGAGAGTCAGAGCAGCAGTGGCTGTATCTCAGCCTCTGTCTCAGAACAGAGGGATCGTGGACCGTTCTCCACTGATGTTCTGGCCACTTTAACTCTGTTACTGTTGGTGCTGCTCAACCCTGCAGCGTCCTGGGATGTGTGCCCCACACTCAGAGTCCCAGCCCTCACTTCCATGGCCGGCTCATCTCTGTTCTTTGTGTTCCTAATACCGCCATCCGCCAGCTGCCAGTTGCCCACGGGCTCTGAAGTTCTGGACCTCAGTCTTTGCACGCACGTTCCCTGGCTCACGGTCTCAGTCTGCTCTCTCACGTGTGCTGGTCCTCGAGTCCGCCTGCTCCCCCATGCAGGTGGCTACCGCTTCCCGGCGGCATCCCAATGTGGTGGTTCCCCCCTTCTGTTTGTCTTCTGATATCTGTGCGAGGTTTCATGGCTCCCCCGCTTCGTACCTCAATACTCAGCGCTGGAGATGTTCATTTGTAGAGATCCAGATGTATTTTCCTGCGTCTCAGGCTGATTCCGTGGATGTTCAGGCTGTTCTGGTATCTATCCAACTCGACTCAGGGGACCAGTGGAAAAAGGGTCCCCTACTCCTCCGCCATCTTAACTCCTTCTCCCCCCTTATTGTAATTTTAATTTGCGGTTCCTTAATGACAAGTGAATGCTGAGCATCTTTTCATGTATGTGTTGGTCCTTCATATATCTTCTTTGGAATATGTCTATTCATGTCCTTTGCTCAGTTTTTGACTGGGTTATTGTTTTTTGGCTATTGAGCTGAGGGTGTTATGTTTGGGTAGTAACCACTTATCAGGTATATGGTTTGCAAGTATTTTTCCCCATTTTGTAGGTTGTCTTTTCACTTTGTTGATGGCTTCTTTTGCTGTGCAGAAATTTTTAGTTTGTTGTAGTTTCACCTGTTTATTTTTGCTTTTATTTTGTTGTTTGTGCTTTAGGTGTCATATCCAAAAAATTATTACTAAGACCCGTTAAGGCAGTCTTTTCGTAAATTTGCCCTCACACCATATTTTTTGCCTATTATTTTTCAGACAGTAAAGTGCATTGTTTGAAGTCATGGTCTCTGCACCCAGACTGTCTAGATATAAATCTCAAGTACTCAATGGCTGTGTAATCTTTGAAAATTTACTTAACCTTTCTATACCTGAGATTTCCCATCTTTAAAATGAGAATAAGAGTTTTATCTTATAGAATTCTATGTGTTAAATGAGTTTCCAAAGCAACAGTTCCTGGTATATTTTAAACATTATGAGTTAGCTTCTGTTATGTTCCCTTTATTAATTTCAGAGATTACCTCTGCAATTACTTTTTTCATCTATCTTATGAATATAATTTTTAAGTATTATTCTCAGTAAAGATTTATTTTTGACAAATTCAGTTTTTCCCCAGATTTATTAAGTTATAATTGACCTCTCAGGTTTTGAATAAGTGAAAAGAGCTTTATTTAACTCTTGTCCCTTAAAGAAACTCTCACTAGGTTTAGAACTATATATTGACAGTTATTTCTTACCAACACATTATTCCAATCTTTTTGGATCTCCTTATTGCTATTAAGTCAACAGAGAGTCTGATTTTCCTATTTTTGCAATTAATGCCTCTTTTTCTCTCTGGCTTTTTTTTTTTTTTTTTTTTGTCTTTGGTGATCAGCATTTCCATTTAATTTTACTGCTTGTTTATTCTTCTTGGGTTTTTCTGGTCTTTCTGAATGCTTAAATTGGTAAATCAGCTCTGGAAAATTTTAGTAACTATCTTTCTCTTCACACATTGCTTCATCCTATTCTCTTTCTCTTTCTGAAAATCTGATTAGATTTATAATATATTCTTACTATATCCCCCATTCCGTTTACCTTCCTTTTATATTTTCTTTTTTTTTTAAAGATTTTATTTATTTATTTGACAGAAACAGACAGCCAGCAAGAGAGAACACAAGCAGGGGGAGGGGGAGAGGAAGAAGCAGGCTCCCAGCGGAGGAGCCTGATGTGGGGCTTGATCCCCGAATGCCAGGATCACGCCCTGAGCTGAAGGCAGATGCTTAATGACTGTGCCACCAGGCGCCCCCCTTTCATATTTTGCTTTTCTGGCCTGCAATCTAGCCAATTTCTTTATCTTTGTTTCTTCTTTTTTATAATACAAATTCCTTTATGTTTAAAAACAAATCATATATGTTTGTTTTATAATCTGTGTCTGAAATGTCAGACATCTAAAGTCTTTGCAATTCTGATTCTGACTTTTATTCTTACAGTGGACTGTCACTCATAGTGACTTGTTTTCCTTTATGTATTGTGAATATTGACTATGAATTTTTCACAATGAAAATTTATTTTTTCTTTCCATCTAGTCTCATGATTTAAAATTGAATTTTTTTAATTTTTTAATTTAAATTCAATTAATTAACATGTAATGTATTATTAGTTTCACAGGTAGAGGTCAGTGATTCATCAGTTTTATATAATACCTATTGATTATTACTTCACATGCCCTCCTTAATGTCCATCACCCAGCCCATCCTCCACCCCTCCCCTCCAGCAACCTTCAGTTTGTTTCCTATAATTAAGAGTTTTGTGGTTTGTCTCCCTCTCTGATTTCATCTTATTTGTTTTCCCCTATGATCCTGTTTTGTTTCTTAAATTCCACATATGAGATCATATGAAAATTGCCTTTCTCTGATTGACTTATTTCACTTAGCATAATACCCTCTAGTTCCATCCACATCATTGCAAGGCAAGATTTCTTTTTGTGATGGCCGAGTAGTATTCCATTGTATATATATACTATATCTTCTTTATCCATTCATCTGTCCATGGACATCTGGGCTCTTTCCATAGTTTGGTAATTGCAGAAATGGCTGCTATACACATTGAGGTGCAGGTGTCCCTGTCGATCACTACATTTGTGTCTTTGGGGTAAATACCTAGTAGTGTAATTGCTGTGTCACAGGGTAGTTCTGCTTTCAACTTTTTAAGGAACCTCAGTACTGTTTTCTAGAGTGACTGCACCAGATTGCATTCCCACCAACAGACTGAAACTTTTATTTTCCTACTCTGTGGGCAGAGTAACTCTCTGGAGGGATGTTTCTTGTTCACCCCAACTATGATCTTGAAACCCTTTGGGATCCTAGATATATGGAGTTTCCTATTTGAACATTCACCCTTGTGGTCCCTAGGCTTTGCTTTTGGTTCCCATACTCTCAGAGAAGCCATGAACACCAAGGTGAAGTTCAATGGGATTTGATAAATGACTTAACCGTGAAAGTTAGCTCCATTTCTCAGCTTGCTGCTTTTATTTCATTTTGCTCTTTACTAAGTTTTTCTACCTGAACTAATTCATTGAGACATTTAAAAGTATTTTATACTTTGTATTATTTTAAGAAGGAAGCTTTGTTGTCTTGTCTAGTTTCCAAATTACTGGAAAGGGAAATTTCCTGGTACCTGGCCATAGAATGGTATTCAAGATCCAAACACAACACGAGTCCTGTCAGAATTTACATGGAGACTAGTGTCAGATGCAATAAGTTGTGGTTCTGTCTTACACTTTCCTTATACCAATCACCAGGTGATGGGAATCATGGAATGTTTCTGCACCAGTTCCTTAGAGTGATGTTTGAGGGCTTTTGTTGTTGTTTGCTGTTGTTGTTGTTTTTCTGGTTCCCATCTCTACTAAGTGTGCCTATATTATTAAATATCTTGAGCTATATTTTTCTCTGCTCTTCTGCCTAAACTAAAATTACAAAGTTGGCTTGAAGTCTCAGAAGACTAGTGCTACTCCTTCTTAAATCTTTACTGTTTCCTTTCCATAGAGTAGGTTCTGTTGAGGTCAAAAGAACTTTTTGGACTTAAAAGGATGAGGAAAATAGACCAAAACCATATTCAACTACACACTGTAGAAAACCATACCTCCAAATTTACGTAAACACTATGAACTCCATCTTCTATCTACAATCCATAGTCCTTTGTCCAGGAGACAAAAGTGTAATTTATTTTCTTGTGACTCACAATTTCATAACTCATTCTGGTTGTGTTTGAAAGCAAGACGCCTCTCTTCCTGGCATTGCTGCTTGGTCCTCAGGGATATATGATAGCAAACATAACAAAACCATCACAAATAGTTTTCTTTTCTTTACTTTTTAATTTTTTTTTCTGCTAGATCTTTTTTTTTTAAAGATTTAATTTATTTATTTGAGAGAGAGAGGGTGAGCACAAGCAGGGGGAGTGGTAGGCAGAGGGAGAAGCAGCCTCCCCACTAAGCAAGGAGCCCCATGTGGGATTTGATCCTAGGACACTGGGATCATGACCTTAGACAAAGGCAGACACTTAACAGACTGAGCCACCCAAGCATCCCTCTGCTAGGTCTTCTGTTGCATCTTATTGTCTGTTGCCCATTGTTTTATTCAGGGGCATTTCAAGGACATATAAAATACAATTCCCCATAAAAGCTTTTTAATGTTTTTGTTTGTTTGTTTGTTTTGTTTTGCTTTCCCCCTTGAGTTCTGTCCTATCCTTGCTTAGCCTTTAAAGGATATTTCCAAGCAAAAGTCCCACTTGCTCCATTTTTAGTAAAGAGTCATGGTTGAGATGGAGCATAAGGTACACAGATAAAGATATATTTGATTATTCTACTTCTTTTACCAAAATTTACATCCAGGTAGCCATACTGTAGCCCAGTCACATGCTAATTAGAGTAGAAACACTTTTACTCTACTCTTCTAATTTGCCAAGTAACACTCTTTATTGTGTCCATAAATAAAAATAATGCAGAATAAGTTAGATGCTGATGGTTAAGTAGGCTTATCTCTAGTTTCCTCACTGCCACTATGTAAGTTGCATACTTACCAAGATTTAGTTGTGTTTATGCTCTCTGTTTATGAAGGTTGTACTTGTTGATATAATAAGATTGGCCAAAAAAAATAGAGAGTTAAATCAGATTAGTTAAATTATAACATTTATGGTACGTCTGTATGACTTTCACTAGCTGTATTATCTTGGGCAAGTTATCTTCGTTTAATAAAACGTGTCAAGTTAATTTATAGAAGTTGTATAGGTAGAGTGCATAACATAATGCCTAGCACATAGAATTTTAAAAATGGTAGCTGCTGCCAGTCTTAATTTCTTCTTATGTTACTTTGTGTCAAATAATTTAATTTCTAGAGATTCCAGTTTATCCAATGATTATTATTCAAAAATAATTGTATAGTTACAAAAACCAAGCATGCCCTGTTAGAGGCTGAGTCTACAAAGATGAACAAGACAAAAATTTTTGCTTACATGAACATCACATCTCAGTAGGAGAAAAAGAAAATTAAAGAGAAAATAAATAAATAACATAACCTCAAGCACTGATAGTTTATAAGAAGAAAAATAAGGCAAGGTAAAATATGACCAAAACAGTGACAGGGTTGACAGGAAGTTGGGTGGGGAGGGACTTCTTATATAAGAAGAAGGATCAAGAAAAGCCTGAGGAGAAGAGTCTTTAATGATTTGAAGTTAACCAGTCTGGGAAGAACTGATGGTGGAGGGGTCCAGGCAAAGCAAACAATGAGTGCTTGGCATATTTGAGGATCAGCAAGGAAGTCAGTGTTGTGGGAATGGAGTCTAGAGTGCTAGAAGATGAAGTCAGAAAGTTAGGCAGGGACTAGACTACATATCATTTTGCAGACTATATAAGGAATTTGGATCTTAAGAATAAACCACTGAAACAAGGAAATGATATAGCCTGATTTATATTTTAAAATATAATTATGTTTTAAAATAGCTTGTAAGGTATCAAACTGTAGAAAATCATTGCTAGAGAACTAGAAAGAGAGATCAACAGGCAATAATAGAAAACTCTCTCTCTACACACTTACATCCAAGTATCATTCATAAGATGGTTTAATATATACAACTTTTTTAAAACCCTAACTTATATTCAAATGGCAACATATCATCCCTTAATTGATTTTATATAACATATGTTCAGCATTTATATTTAGAATTCCAAGCTGAGATGCTTTTAAGTACTTACCTATGCATTCAACTTCACAATGTATTTATTATTTATAATTTCTGATAATACAGATACCTACTTATTTTCCTTTATTTGCAAATATTCATAATTATTCAAGTAAAAATTTGCCAAGTACTATGATGTCATTTCATACATTTTTCTTTAACTATCACAGGTGATAATAGTGACTATCACTAATTATCACTATTACTAACAGTAATAATAATATCCTAAACACTGAAATAAGCTCTTTTAAAATGTGAGGTTTTAAAAACTGTATCTGATTAGTAGTTTCCCAATTAGTATTTATGGCTTTTCAATCTTTTGATGAACAGCAGTTTTTGTACAGCTGATGTCTCCTTTAAAGTATTTCTAAAAAATACATCCTGATGTTCTTTAGCAAAATTTATTAACTGATTATAATTTAACCTGACATGCAGGTGGAATTAAATATACTGTATGTCTGCATAATTACATTATTTTATTATTTTGATACAAGTATTTTATTAAAGTCATAGGAATGATTGTGTTTTTAACAGAGGCATATAAAAAAGTTAACATATTTCATCAACAAAACTAAAAGACAACCTACAGAATGAAAAAGATATTTGCAGTTGACATATCTGATAAAGGGTTAGTATCCAAAATATATTAAGAACTTAAGCAACTCAACACCCCCAAAGAAAAAATAATCTAATTAAAAATGGGCACAAGACATGAATGGACATTTCTCTGAGGACATACATACAGATGGCCTACAGACACATGAAGATACTGAACAATACTCACCATCAAAGAAATCCAAATCTAAACTGCAGTGAGATACCACCTCACACGTGTCAGAATGGCTAAAATTAACAACATAAGAAAGCAAGTCTTGGCAAGCTGTGGGGAAAAGGAACCCTCTTGTGCTATTGGTGGGAATGCATACTGGTGCAGCCACTGTGGAAGACATTATGGAGTTTCCTCAAAAAATTAAGAATAAAACTAAACTACTATATGATCCAGTAATCACAGTATTGGGTATTTACCCAAAGAATACACACCACTAATTCAAAATGATATGTGCACTGCGATGTTTATCACAGCACTATTTACATAGACAAATTATGGAAGCAGCCCAAGTGTCTATCAATAATGGATAAAGAAGTGGCATATGGGGGCGCCTGGGTGGCTCAGTCATTAAGCGTCTGTCTGCCTTCAGCTCAGGGCGTGATCCTGGCATTCTGGGATCGAGCCCCACATCAGGCTCCTCCGCTGGAAGCCTGCTTCTTCCTCTCCCACTCCCCCTCCTTGTGTTCCCTCTCTCACTGGCTGTCTCTATCTCTGTCAAATAAATAAATAAAAAATCTTAAAAAAAAAAGAAGTGGCATATATGTATATATAATGGGGTATCATTCAGTTATATAAAAGAATGAAATATTTCTATTTGCAACAACATGGATGGAGATAGAGACTATAGTCCTAAGCCAAATAAGTCAGTCAGTGAAAGACAAATACAATATGATTTCCCTCACATGTGGAATTTAAGAAACAAATGAGCAAAGAAAAAAAGAATGAGAGAGGGAGAGAAACCAGTAAACTAGCTCTTAATTATAGAGAACAAACTGATGGTTACTAGAGAGGAGGTGGGTAGAGGGATGGGTAAAATAGGTGATTGGGATCAAAGAGTACACTTATCATGATGAGCATTGCATAATGTACACCTGAAACTAATATAACACGGCGTGTTAACTATAGTGGAATTAAAACAATAAAGAAAAGAAAAAAAAAACATTTTCTTAGTATCTGTGTTATTAATGACGCTGTTGGGACTTATTTGTTTGCTTACTATTAAAAAAGTTTACATATTTCAGAACCTAAAGATAATTTCTTTTACTTTTTACTTGAAAAAAAATTGAGAGAGATATAATAAAAAAGAAGAAAAGCAAAAAAAAATGTCTTTAGATGTTTTAAAAGAATAGCTTTTAAAGATCTGTGATTTTTTTGTGTTTTAATCCCATTAAGCAACCACTGACGCTGGAAAATGAACACACACATGCACACAGAGGCTGTTTTTTATTTGAAGAGATTTTTATTTTCTTTTAGTAATAAAATTCAGTGTACCATGTTGAAAACAGGAATATTTGAAGGTCATCTTATCAAAAATTGCTTCTGTGAACCCCTACTAAAGAAGCCCCATCTACCATCTCACTATCTCTTTACTCTGTGTTAATTCTATCATAGTATGGATCAGTCTCTGGTATTGATTTATTTATTCATGTGCTCATTATTAATCTCCCTGCATTGTCCCATTCAACAGTAAGATATTTGTCTAAGATCAGTGTCTTGAAATTTTACTGAAGAGCCCTCTGTTTTATTCCCAACTTCTGCCAGTTTTATGAATAGCTTTTGATAGCTCTATAGTAGTAGTATATTTACAGTATCCTACTTATTTGACTCATAGCCTGTGATTAACTTCTGTGTATATGTGTATGTCTTTGTGTGCACATGCTTGTGTTTTCTCTTTGACATTCCCAATGTACAGCATGTAAGTGCTCTGAAAACATTCGCCTTTGTTGATGAAGAATGTAAACACAACAGAGGACATTGAAAGTAGAGAGGGAAAATACCAGTTTGGGGGACAGAGACTGAGAAGAAGCTCATCAAAACAAGCGAGGCAAAACTATATTAATATATAGTATATATCCCAGACACATTTTTTCAATTCCCCCCCAAAAAATGGTACACTGAATTTTATTACTAAATATTCTAAATATTAATGTAACTGGTTTTTCTACCTTATTTTTCTAGTCCAATAATTTGTCTAATGTAATAAATATGGCTATTGTACATTCCTTGTGAGGAAAAATCATCCCCGTTAGAACCTGATGTTTTTATTTTCTGTAAGGGGGTATTCAGTATAAATAAATGTGTAAAGGAAAGTTTATCACTTCACTGAAGTTTTTGTGTTGTGCATTAGATTAATTTTAATGGAATTTTATTATTGTTGTCAATATCCAAGTGTACATTAATCTGACCTTTGCAATAAAAGGTATTTTTCATTTTACTGTGATATTTTTGAGTTGGTTTGTGTTTGTCTACTTTTTTGTTTCTCAGGTTTTAAAAACTGTTATTTATGTCAACAGGGCATTCTTTAATGAAGAAACATCAGAGCTGCTAAACATATTGAGACACAACATATCCTAGTAACAAAGGATGACTTCCTCTTGGAAAATAATTCTCTTTCTGTCAGTAGCTGGGTGTCTTTCAGGTAAGAATCCTGCTGTACATATCAAATAAAATATATTGAAGTCTTCATTACAAAATATCCTCAGGTTTTCATTTAAATTTATATCAGAAGTCACACTTTCGACAACAGAAAGGGAAAACAACTCTTAAACTTTTGTTAGCATTGCAAAAAGTCATATACAATTCAATATAATGAGGTACCTAGAAAAATACTATATAAATGTTAATAAAATGAGTATCCATCCCACCTCATTGACTTTCATTTACAATGTAAACCATTATTAGCCTTTAGAAGATTTGGAAATATATATATTTATCATTTACAGCAAGTAATTGTAGAAATGTCTCATTACAATGCTGAATTTTACCATATAAAGACAGAATCATGTCGTATTTATTATACTCACACTCATTTAAAGGCCTCCCCAACACAATGAATTTGTTTGGTTGTCTTAGCTTCTCTAACTTTGCTTTGATCAATCTTATTGTTCTATATATTGGATCTAAAATAATATCTTTTGCTCTGCAAGAGTGGTTTATCTTCTTTGGAGTAATACTATCATAATGCTAAAAATTAATATGTCATAAGTTTTTATTTTAAGAATGTCTAGAAATTAAATTGTAATGATGATTTAAATGTTTATACATGTAACATTTATAGCTTAATTTAACTCAATAGCTATGTTGTTTTATTAAGTTCTATCAGTGTAATTTCAACTATGTATGATGAATGAGTCTTCTTTAAAAGCAAAGAGGTAATCCTCAACTTAGACTAATTTATTATTTCAGTTATAAATGCATGTTATATGTTTAAATGTAATAAATAACATATTTACATGTATTTGAATGCCTTTAAAAGATATATCAAAGCTTCTTTTTTGTTGAAATACTAGTAATTAACTGCAAAAACAAAAATCAATTCTTAATTTATTATTATTATTATTATGTATTGAGCAGCACTGCTTGTGACAAAAAACAGGTTTAAGAAGAGACAGGAAAGGTAAGATGAAACCTCTAGAAAGTGTTGGTAGACACATCTTTGAAAATGTGAAAATGTAAGAAAATGTGAACAAAAGGCATTAAAAGTTAAATGAAAACCCTGATTCATCAATATTATGGTTACTTTAAAAAGAAGTGAAGACTCTTCAAATATTTTATCCTATTTTTCTTTCTGTACAGTATTAGCATCTTCCCTAGTGATCCAGTTTATTTCTCTTTTACTGTCTCAATGCCATCTTCCTCAAATTAAATTAAGTGAAGGGAATAGAGGTAGGCATGCGAGATGAAAGACAGGATGTCCAGTTAAGTTTGAATTTCAAATAAACAACAAATAATTGTTTTAGTTCTAGAATGTTTCATGCAATATTTTATTTTATCCAAAATTTAAATGTAACTGCAATCTGGTGTTTGTTTTTTGTTTTGTTTTATTTTGTTTTTTATTGATTTGACAATGATATTTGGAGGAAGGATGGTAATTCATATTACTCCATAGTCTTATTTTCTTGTACAGGCACATTATCCTCCCAAATAAACAGTCACTTCAGATGAGGTATTCTACTCTGGTTGTGCAAACATGAAAATACTCAGTCTGAGGTGGGGTCCACAATTACTAGATTCACAGTTCATAAGGTAATCAAGGTGTTGCTGTCTCCATAGAGCAAAATGAAACATTGTAAGATAAGAGTAACAAAGCTAAGTCTGGAGGTATGTTACTATTTAGATATGATAGACAATTTCAAAAAAAAGTTGAAAACAAAGGATATTCTCATTTTTTATATGAGATTACGTTTTTAATTATCTGCACTAAACATAAAACATCTATATGTAATAGTTATTTTTAAAAACAGATTAATATCTTTTCTACTGTAGAGATTTATTCAAAAATTGATTAGATACTTGTAAGGATCAATTATCAAGGATAATTATATATAAAAAATTACTCTCTTTTATCTTCTTATTTTAACAAACATTTTGGAAGTACAGCTCTTATGCTTTTGTTAGTTGGTAATACTTATATTCAATATTCACTTCACTATTTTATTATTTGGTATTTTATTCTTTAGGTTTTCTTGCTTTTATTTGTTTATAAATATCACATTATAAGACCTACCTGGCATAGTAGTAACCTGATTACTATTAACAGAAAATGAGGGTAATTAAACTGTGGGTCATGAACATATTTTATGCTGTTGCTGCTATTTGAACCAGAAAAACTGATCAAAGAAATGAGAGAAGTCCAAGACTGTATTCTTTCTTTGTTGTACTTATTCTTTTTTTAATGAATAGATTATCTTGGGTGTGTTTCACTAAGAAACATAGAACTCTTATACAACCCTATGTCTAAAAACTGGTTATTAAAATCAATAAAACATTGATAACTTGTATAGTGATCTACAGCCTTATATTAAAAACAGACTGATGAGTAAAACAATGGTGAGATACCACTACACATATCAAAATGGTTGAGATCCAGATAGACACAAAAAGTAAAAGCATTATCAATTGTTGATGAGGATACAGAAAACAGGAATGTTTATTCATTGTTGGTAGAAAAACAAAATGGCACAGCCACCTTGGAGGACAGTTAGGCTGTGTTTACAGAGCTAAGTAGTTTTGCCATATAATCAAGCAACTGGACTCCTGGACATGTACCTGATTTTAAAATGTATGCACATACAAAATATCTTCACAGAAAAGTTTACAGGAGCTTTATTAATAATTATCAAAAGTGGGAAACAACCAAGTTGCTATTCAATAAGTGAATGGATAAACTGTCAATTTCATATAATTCAATATAATTCAATGATAAAAAGAAATGATCAAGCCATGCATACACATGGATGAATCTTATATGAATATTGCTAATTGAAAGAAGCCAGTCTGAATAGCCTAGATATTGCGTGATTCCATTTATGTGACCTTTTGGTAAGGGAAAACTATAGAAACTGCACAGACTGCTGATTGCGAGTTTGGGACAAGGGATGATTAAATGATTGAATGAAGATAAGGTATTTTCTAGGGTGATGAAAACACTCTGTGATATTGTAATGGTAGATGCATGTCATTACACATTTATCGAAATCGAAGAACTTTTTAGCACAAACTAAATTAAAAAAACATAATAATTTAGGAGGTTAAAGGATCCTAGAATGAAAGGCAGAATGTGACAAAAAATCCAACTATATTACAAATGTATAAAGCAACTTCACTTAGGGCAGTGGGAGACAAGGGCAATGACTTAAGTAACTATGGAAATGAATCTTCAAAACTAAAAGCAAGAAAAAAAACCACAAAGAAACCTCACCAAAAACCCTGTACTTTGGTAATATGCTCTAGTTAATATTATTACTACCAACTCTAAACCCAGTATACATGAAATTGAACAATTAAGTCAATAGTGGTGGGTGGTGGGAGCCAAGTTTCTCACTGTTGGCGGGGAAGGTTACAGATAAGCAAGAGGATAGAATGATCCATGTAGTAATGGATTACCATTGGAGACTTCAGTATGAATTCATGTTCAGCTTAATGTAGATACAGATGGTTACATAAAATAAGTATATATACGTGGCTAGGTATACACACAGATATCATGTTCTGTCATTTGATATGGCCTAGAAGCAATGTACTTCGGTAGAAACCAATACATAAAGTGCCAAGATCTTGGTTTCTAATACTATTCTCCAACTAAAGGGATCAGGGCTATTTGAAGAAGGACTAACTCTAGGACTGGGGCAGGAAGTGTACCTGACCAACCTAGAGTATCTTATAATAACAAAAAGTAAAGAAGTGCTAAAAAAAACAAAACAACAAACAAAAAACAAACACAATGAGGCAGGTATGTCAAAGGGACACAGGAACCAATTGAAAAAGTTCCCAATGGCCCAGAATGGAAAATTTTGAGCAAGAAAATAAGGAAGCATGAGTTATAGACCAAAGAATAAAATAATTACTCATAAGCTTATATTTATATAAGTGAATGAATAATCAAAAGAATAGACAAATTTTCCATGTAGATGAATTTCAAATAATTTATGAAAATACATTTTTTCTCAAAGAAGTGGATTATAACTTTACCCTCCTTTAAATGTGGGCTGTCCACAGAAACTTGTTCCAAAGAATACACAGTGGAAAAGGAGGATAAGAAAAGTAACTTTCTAGAGAAGGAAACTGGTACCTTCTTCAACCCAGTGATGATCAAGGTCAACATCAGCAAAGATAGCACATACCCTTGATATGATATGATGAGAATTGCACCTTATCTCTGTGATTTTCCTCATTAAAACCTATATCCCCAGTCTAATCATGAGAAAAATATCGGACAAATCCCAAATGAGAGACATTTTATGACGTATTTGGCTAGTACTCCTCAAAAATTTGAAGGTCATCAAAAACTAGGAATACTGGAGAAACTGTCAAAGAAAGAGGAGGGCTAAGGAGACACACAAATGTAATGTGTGACTCTGCAATAGATAAAATCCTTCAATAGAAAAAGAACATTGTATACAAATTAAGGGAATCTACATAAAGTATGTACTTTAGTTAGGTAGTGGAAACATCAATAATATGACAGTGAGTTGTGAAATGGTTAGTAGAGGAGGAAAATTAGATATTTATTGTAAATTTTGTTTTATGAGAAGTTGAGCCAAGCAAAAAAAACAATGTCAGATAACTTCAAAAAGATAGAAATTCAAAAGTGTGTGTGTCTGTACACTTGTGGAACTGTTTTAACCCTAGAGAAACTATTTACAGAAATTCAATCCACAGAATACATAATATACATGTTGGTTGTATATTGCACTAGTTTTTGCTGCGTAACAAACCATCCTTAAATTTAGTAGTGCGTGCATGCGTGCACACACACATACACACACACACACACAAAACAAACATTATTCCCCACAATTCTGAGTGTCAGTTTGGTGGTTCTTCTGGTTTGGGCAGGCTTAGTTGATATCTGCAGTCCCCATGAGGTTTGAAAGAGTAGGATTGGGTAGTGTATTCAGCCTCACAGGGCCCGTAATTGGCCCCCACTAGCAAAGCTAATGAGTATGGTTTGATCATGTCTCTGATTTCCCAGCAGTCTAGCCCAGGCTCTTTCACTCAGTTGCTCAGATAGGTGAAGCAAAAGTAGGGATAAACCCCAATTTGCAAGCACTTCTTAAAACTTTGTGTCATGTTTGCTATTGTCTCATTGACCACAGCAAATCACATAGGCCAAAACAGAATTCAAGGAGCAAAAAAGTAGATTCCACCTCTTAAGAGAGTAGTTTGCAAAAGCACACTGTAAAGATATCGAACACAGTATTATTAACTTAGGCATTATGCTACACCATAGATCTCTAGGACTTATGCATTTTTCATAATTTAAACTTTGTACCCTCTGAATAATACCTTCTTGTTTCCCCCACTTTCTAGCTCCTTGGCACCCACCATTCTACTCTCTGCTTCTATGAGTTTGACTATTTTAGATTCTTTATAGGTTCTTTAAATAAGTGCCATACTTAAACATTTTCCAAGAGAGTAAATCTCATTTTAAGTGTTCTTACAATAAAATAAATAAAATAAAATAAATAACATAAAAATGATAATAAATTAAAAGGGCAGGCAAAACTTTTGGTGATGATGGATATGTTTATGGTATAGATTGTGGTGATGGTTTCAGAGATGTATACTTATTCCAAACTTATCAAGTTGTACATGAAATATGTATAACTTATTGTGTATTACTTATACTTCAACAAAGTGTCTTAAATAAAGTATGCATACAACAATAATATATATCCATACCCATTTTTGAGCTCTACCACATAATTTTTTATATCTATGAATATTTTATATGAAAATAATAATCCTGTTTTAGTTAACAATAAGGAAGATGAAAGATTTCTTTGTATCCTTATTTCAGATACAGTGACAGTGAGAACACTGTGATCTAACTTCATTAGCTGAGCTTAAAAAAAACTTTAAAACTCAGCAAAATTATTTTAATCAATATAAGATAAATTCACTTGAATAAAATCTAAGCTTTTCATGATAGAATGTATGAAAATGGGGGAGGAATCATAATTAGTATAACTTAGTTCTGTATATATATACAAAAATACCAACATTTCAGCCTCTACTGTGCCAAAATCCATCTTGTTTTCTTTAAAAATGATTCTCCAAAGATTTATTATCCTTCAAATGTGTATTGAGGCAGCAATTGGGAGGAACAATATGGTACAAGATTTACCTTCTTTAAATTTATAAGCAACTTTACTGACATTCCTTGGTTCTGTAAATTGCTTTTCATTTAATCTCCATGTTTAAATAAACACAACAACAAAAATTAAAGGGTTTAAATTGTTCTGCTCTGTTTTACAGAATATCCTATCTAATGGGTTTTTTAATCATCATGCCCTTTTGGGAATGTGGCTAGTAATTATTCTAATTTCTTTTAAAATATTTAACAGTTAGAAATATGTATTATAATAATAATCGTTAACAATGTGTTTCTTTTTGTGAAATATAAAACAGCTTGATGGGACACTGAGCTTAAGAGAGAGAGTGCATGTGAAATATGTCAAATACAAATATTAGTTATTTATTATTAGAATACACTACAGTGCAGTTATTATTACCCACATTATCATGTGGTTGAAGGATCATGTGGTTGAGGGATTTTGAAAAAGCATTCTTTTTTTATTCCCCAGTACCAGCATATTTTCAACATTCCAAATCCGCTTATGGATTTCTATCAAAGGTATAGACTTAAAAAATATTTAATTAGATTGATTAAAACTAGATATATTTATAGCTTGTCTACATTGAAAAAATCTCCTTCACTAAATTAAAAAAATAGGATTAAAAATAATTTGCAGATCATGTGGCCTGATTCCTTATACCTTGGCAAGTAAAATATTATTTGTTCTCAATAGGGATGAGGCTAAGGGAGGCTCTATCACATACTCAATGACACATAGATGGTAACTAGTGGAAGAATAATGAGAAGGCTACCTCCTATAGCAATGATTTCAACATACAAGACAACAAATGGATTTCAACATACCAGACAACATGGAGGGGAGACAAGAGAGAAAATTCAGTTCTCAAAGTTGCACTTTCTTCTGATGTAATTACATGTAGTTCCTTTTTCCTGAATTACTTTCAGATGCTTCTGATGTAAGCTGTACTGCTTTAAATACAACCAAAAAAGCATACATTTTCCCCTCCACTCTCACCTCATTGAGTTAAATTCATTTTATTGGACAGGTGACAGTCTGTTCCTTCTGCCAAGAAGATGATATACTATTCAACAGAGAATGTCTGTCATTGATAAGCTTATACAAATACTCTCCTTCTTGGTGGCAGTGGGGTAATAGCACAGAACTTTGTCACTGACAGCTAGTACTGCCTAAGAACTTTAAAAGGAAATGAGAAAAGAAGTGTTACAGAAAACAGGTACCTGTTAATATTAAGTCTGATTGGCCTTCTGCAGTTGAGAAGGAGAAATGGATTATGGCTCTCTGTGATCATTTTGAAATTATATATGTGCACGTTGTATTTGTCCCCCAGGAAGTCATGATGATAATAGAGGCTACCTCAGCGCAAAAAAACCAAGTTGATTCTTATCAGCTCTGTACTGGTTATATTAGACATGTAATTAATCAAAAGACAATTTAATTTCTCCTTGTTAGCGGAGGTGGGGGTTTGGTGGGGGAGTGTATGTGAATTTAGTTTTATTTATTTTTATCTTAAAGGCAAAGAAAATGTTAAAAGTTATCTATAATTATCAGCAATTCCTAGAGTGATATAAAAAGGGAAACCATCACCTAAGAGAGCCAGATTCAACATTCCAGAGAAATGAGAATAAATATGTGTTCTCAGTGTCTTGGAGAGTAAAGAGAGAATTAACTAATTTATTAGGTCAGCTAATGATTATTTCTCTTACATGAGAAAAATTAAAAGTTTTCCACTTGATTATTGGTTAAGAAGTAAGCAAAATATATCAAAGTTTTATAATCTAGAAAGTGCCATGAAAGTTATCTCATGCTTCTTCAACTGGACTGACTCTTCTTGAAATTATTATTTTCAAAAATGATAAATATTTGCTGATAAAATATTAACTATGAACACTAGTTCTGTTTATTATTGTAAAATAATGCTCAGAAAATTCACATTGAATCAACTGTCCACAAGAACTTGTGAAAAGATGTTCACGATATCATTTGTCAAGCAGAGATAAATTTCTACTAGAGTAAAAAAAGAGTGAAATATGTCTATTTGTGGTGAAGATCGTTTTATTGCTTAGCATGAACTTCTGAGAAGCTGCCTCTATTTAGTAATTTGAATAATTTGTCAGCAAGAAAACAGCTACATTTTCTATATCACATTAATTCAATACAGGTCTATTCTGCCTATAAAATTTAGAGGTAATTACATTCATCAGAACCCAAACAAGCTGAACACAACTGAGATGCAAAGAAATACAGAAAAAAAATCCTGTTCCCCTTGACTTTAAATAAAATTTACGTGCCTGTCAGGATCCAAATATTTGAAATATGTCATGTGTAAAATAAATTGTATATAACTAATTGTGAGACTAAAGAAGGGTTAAGTTTATTTTAGCTATTTGGGAAAATATTATTTTGCTACCAGTCAACCAAGTCAACTACATATTTCTTGAAAACATAGATTTCTATATTTGGTGATATTTATTTGATACATCTATCAACCATAATACTTTTTTCTAGCATTTGAAAACAATGCTTTCCATGCTAATTCTCACTGTAACTTTAACAGAAATTATAAGAGAACTTAGTTATCTTATTATGTGTTTATGATGGTGTTTGTGCTTACAGCATGAGCTTACCCTTCCTGTGGATATAGAGTGTGGCAGAACCATCCAAATGGGCCAGATCAGGGATAAATATGGTTTTAAGTGATGATCTTTTCCTTTTTGGTACTTGCATATTTGCAATTATAATTTTTATATGCTTAAATAAAAAAAAAGCAGGAGTATCTGCTCTATAAAAACAGAGGCAATGTGTGCTTTATTTCATGTTTCTTATGAAAGACCTAGAATTATCCTTTCTATAAGCATGGGTATCTATTTTTAAATAAATGAAAGGAAATGATTAATTACTTGTTTGATTCTCTTCTTCTATGAAGAGAGGCATAAGCTATATTTCTGGTTATAGCAACTTCTGGTCATAAAACCTCCAAAAATAATGAATAATTTTGGATTTTCTAACCTGATCATCCTAATATTTTCTAATACCATGAACTAAACTGAGGTATTTTTTGGATAACCTGTAGTTCTGGGTTAAAGAAGTAGCAATTATCTTAGTTTAATTCAGGAGATTGTGAAAATAGGCATAGAGAAAGAAAGAAAGAACAAAAGAAAGAAAGAAAGAAAGGAAGAAAAAGAAAGAAAGAAAGAAAGAAAGAAAGAAAGAAAGAAAGAAAGAAGAAAGAAAGAAAGAAAGAAGAAAGAAAGAAAAGAAAGAAGAGAGGAAGGAAGGAAGGAAAGAAAAAAGAAAGAAACGAAAAGAAAAGAGGGAAAAATCAGTAAAAAAAGTAAAAAAGTTAAAAAATAAAATCTTTCCATCATCAAATTCTTTGATCAGGCATCTGAGGTCTCAAGCTATACATGTTCACACAGCATGTAGGTTTGGAAGATTTTCTTTCAAAATGCTCTAAAGGTCTCCAAGAGGACACCTGACTTGTATGCCTCTCTACTTGCTCTTCTATAATAATTCAGAGAGATGCATTAACTGATAATGCCTTTGCTGGCCTAGAGCTATTTTTGTCTAATGCCTAAATTGAGCAAGAACTATTTCAACCTGGACCCTGGATCCATAATCCTGAAGGAATGGGCTGGTTTTTGTTTGTTTGATGGCTTTTTCTAAAGGATTCAGTAGAATTCAAGATGGAACATTTGTTTTGTTTATGATTCAGCCTGTCTTCCAAAAAATATCATAGCTGTGGCTAAAAAGTTCCACGTAGGAGTAGCATAAGTAATTTGTCAAAGATGTTTTTTTTTAAAGATTTTCATTTATTTATTTGACAGAGACAGCGACAGCCAGCGAGAGAGGGAACACAAGCAGGGGGAGTGGGAGAGGAAGAAGCAGGCTCATAGCAGAGGAGCCTGATGTGGGGCTCGATCCCACAACTCCAGGATCACGCCCTGAGCCGAAGGCAGACACTTAACCGCTGTGCCACCCAGGCGCCCCTCAAAGATGTTTTTTTATTATGGACAGAGATTACAAAGACAAAAGGCCAATCCCAGTGGCCTAATAAATTCCAAATATTTTTTAGCCCAAATCATTTGTTTATCTGCTAATTTAACAAAAATTAATTTGTCGTTTACTATCTATCATTCTAATCACTAAGGATACAGCAGTGAACAAGACAGACAAAACCTGCATCCTTGAGGAACTCATATTCTAGGAGAAAAGATAGACAATTTAGTAAGAAACAAAGTAATACAAGGTCTGCCGGGTAACTCTGATAAATTAAGTAGAGTAAAGGGGTAAGTGATGTGTATGGTGATGGGGTAAGCAAGGTGTTGCTTTATATATGATGGCAAGAAATATCACTCCGAATAGGTCTAAGGAAGCATCTAATGAATGTGGAAGAGCAAGCCATGTGAATATCTGAGAGAAAGTGTTTCAGCAGCAGAGGAAAGCAAATGTCAAAGCCCTCAGGAGGAAGCACTTACTGTGTTTGAAGAAGAACCAATATATAAGACAGAAGAACCTATGCAGATAAAGAGAGTGTATGACAAGAAGAGTCATAAGGAGTAAAATTTGTAAATAAGCAATGACCAAATCATGTTTTAAGCAGAGATATAACTTGATAACTTGTTAAAAGATCATGCTAGATGCTTTATGGAAAATAGATTGTAGAGCTTGGGCGAGAATGTAAGCAGGGAGAATAGTTGCTATTTCAAAAGTCTATAAAGGGTGCCTGGGTGTCTCTGTCAGTTAAGCATCCGATTCTTGATTTTGGTTCAGGTCATGATCCTCAGGTTGTGAGATCAACCCTCACATTGGGCTCCACACTGGGTGTGGTGCCTGCTGGGGATTCTCTCTCTCCCTCTTCCTCTGCTCCCCCCCCCACCTCTTTCTCTCTCTCTTAAAAAAAGTGCAAGAGAAAAGATGGCAATAGGTATTCAATGACTAATTATTGATTTGATTATGGGTCAGCAATGGGATGTGCCTACCAAAAAAAAAAATACTAGTATCTTCAGCTGTATTAACAATGTCAAGAACATGGGAGAGGTTAGATCTACTTTGCATCTATCATGCTAACAATGACTGCGGTATTATGTTCAGTTCCAGGCTTAATCACATAATAGAAACATAGATAAACAAGAGTGTATTTCTTGGAGGGAAAGCAAAACAATAAGGAAAAGCTTGAAACCATATTCTAATGAAAATGATAAAAGGAACTAAAAAAATGAGAACTAAATTAAATATTAAAGCTAATGTTTAAGGAAATTTTGAAGGAAGATTCAGGGAAGACCTTGCAAGAAATTTGCAAGGTCTTCCCTGAATCAATTAATTGTTGCTTTTTTTTAAGCTAATGAGTAAAATATATTCAGAAGTCCAATATATAAATATCTTAGGGAGTCAGGTAAAAAGCCTTTTTGTAGTTGAACTCTGGGCATATATTCTTCTCATACTCCTTAAGGTGATTTGACCTGCATTTTTAATATCCTGATTAATACTAGTGACTTTCAGTTACAGATTGTCTTCTTTATTTGGGACATTGAGATCAGGCCTCTGTATATTGCCTAATGATAGGCAAACATAATTGCTCATGGAATGAACCAGATATAAAGACTTTTATATTAAGTTAAAATATGAAAAATACCCTTTTTTTCCTTAACTATCATAAAGAAATATACTTTCAGTATCCTGATCTCTTAGTGAGATACATCACCTTATTATTTCCCACAGCAAGAAAGAATTGTCACATGACAAATAGGCAGGAATCTTGGCTCAGAAGTCAGAATCCCAAAGGTAATACTACATACAACTGCTATCTTTAAGTAGCTGAAAGTTTGTCATATGTGAGCAGCTTAGATTTATTTTAAAATATCCAAAGGGACAAATCATTCAAAATACCAAAAAGCAAGAAGTAGAATTAATTTTAAAAGATCATTCTAAGAAGCCAGATTGCTCAGTGGTAGAATTAACTCTGTTTGTTCTCTATAGAGTTCAAGCATGAGCTAAATGATCATTATGTAAAGATAATTTTAGCATCAAAGGGCTTGCTCAATCAGATGATATAAATGCTTTTCCCTTATTAGATCTGAATCTGTAAGCTGGACTTTAAGAAATAGCTGTGTGTTTTCTATTTTATTTTTATCACATTTTACTAAGAGAGGATGTTTAATAATAAAGGATTACCAAATGAGAGAAAGGTGGATAGTTATAGATAGAAGAACTGAAAATGGAAAGAATGGGTTGGAGGTTAAAAACAGTATATAGACACATCCGGTGGAATTAACACTTATTTGATGATAACGATAAGAGAGGAGAGAGTAAAAGATGTTTCTGTTTGCTGTTCTGTGGAGCCATCAGTAGAAATAAAGACCAAAAAAGTAGAGTAGTTTGAAATTAAAGATGACAAAATATGATGGAATATTGAATTTAAGAAATAAATAGTTGTTATTGTCAAATAGAATGCAATGAATTGGAAAGAAAAAGTAATACACTAGAATCTGTTTTTTCATTATTGAGCATAAAATGGCAAGAACCTAATATGTTTTGGATTCCATTGAAGGAGATTTTTTTAAAGTTTAAAAGTTTTAAAGTTTTTAAAAGTTTTTTTTAAAAAACCATCAGGTCTAAAATCATATAAAGTGGTCTCTTCATAAATTCAGATGATTCTTTTCGGTGACGTTATTCTGTCTGTTCAGAACATTGTTTTAAATATAGTTTCCTAATTAGCTTCGAGAAATGATTCCTCCCAGAAAAAAAAAATAGTGCATTTGGGGGAGAATAGCCTAGAATTACTATTGTGTAGTAAATTTAACTTTGCCATGGATTTTAGGACTTTGGGCAAGTTATTGTCTCCTCTGTAATACAGTGGCTTAGACTATATTATTTTAAATTATCTTCCACATGCTAACAGTGTTCCAATCATCTCAGAATTTTACTAAAGCCTTAAAGTTGAGAACAATAAATACTAAGTATTCTCATATTTGAAAGAATGGTGCTATACATGCTCGTGTGTTATTTACTAAAAGATGTCAATGTACTTTAACTCTGCTGAAATTTAAATTAAAATAAATAAAATAATTAAATTAAGATATCTAATGTGGTCCCTCCTAATCAGACAATTAGAAATTTAAAGAAACTCAAGAGAAGTAAAAAAATAAATTAATTAATTCATCAGACTATATAAAGCTGATGGAAGTAGACTGAGCTTTCATTTCCCCTCACTAAGGGTAAAGGAAGAGGATAATTTCCACAAGCCAAAAAAAGGTGGTCTACAGAAACCCCTTGTGGTAGTTGGACTGTCTGCAAGAAGAAAATACACCTCTCACTTATCTGCTAAATGTTTTCTAAGCTACAGAAATTCAGATGTCCATTATAGAAAAAAACAATGGAGCAGAACATGTTAGAAAAATCTCAGGGAAACCTTGCATGCTTTCCCTAGACTTTGAGGATGGATGACATGGTAGTATAAGGACATAGAAATTAACTCCTACTTTTTAAAGTCATGAGGTGGATAAGAGTTATCCTTAAAGATCAAATGAGATTAAAATGTCACAGAATACACTAAGTCCCAGCATTTGGAAGAGCAAATATTCATGAACTTTCTGTGGGACAGAAGTTAATTTTGCAGAAGTAGCCATTTTTGGGTCAGCTTGATGGATTCTAACCAATGCAACTTAACAGAAAGAGATAAGCCAAGGCAGAAAAAAAGAGGGTAGATTTCTAAGGGCTAGAACTGGGAGGGAGACATAAGTGTAATCTATCAGTCAGGGAGTAGAAATGGGGCAGCATGATGGATTATAAGGAGCCTCCAAGGAAAAAAATACCCCCTTTCCCCTAGCACAGTTTCCCTAGCCATAAGGAAACTTAATCTAAAGAAAAGAAGGATGAGAGACTGAAGTTTTGGTCATGGCAGGGCTGGATATATTAAGATTTTAAAAATTAGTCCCCACTGCCCAAAAATACCTTGTTCTAATAACTTGAAGCATACAGAAAGCTGGGAACCCCACTGAGAAGGTCATCCAGGGCAGAAGGGAAATCTAGCAGGAGATATTTCAAGACAGTAATTGGAGAAAAATAAAATTTTTCAGTGCCTTTCATAAACTCATTACATATCCTTTGATGTTCTTTCCTTATTGACATATAAACCTCCTGGTAGCATTTCATGGGTATTATTCTTTTAATAAAAATGTATTGAATGCTACTCTAAGGAAATATCCTGGATGGTTTGGATAAACCAGACAGAAAGGCAAGCCCACACAATTGTCAGAGGTTACAGGTATTTGGATCTGGCCTCAGGGAAAAGATGTCTGCTTTCTTTAGGGGCAGGACAGACTCAGATTGCCCTGAAGGTTCCAAAGCCTGGTTACAGATATTTGGACTGATTAACAAATCTTGAACTACACTGAGGTAGAAAAAATGCCCAGGAGTCTCTATTGTATAGAACATAACTTATACTAATCATAGTTTCATCAGAGATCTTTCTGGGACTCTCTTTTGGCACATTTATTATGCAATTCACACCAAAGACCTCAAGGAAAAGACTGGGATTAGATCTGCCTGCTTATATATTTTGGCACATTACAAAGATTATTACTCAATTCCCTTAAACACTCATATTCCATAACTCTAAATGGACTCACATTTAGGAAAATAAATTGAGAGTGTATGACTTTTGGATCTACAAACAATTAATCCTCATGTTTGGAGAAAGCAGGGAATCTGAAAAAAAAAAGATGTTTAGATATTTTCACTAGATTACTGTGCAAAAGTTATGACATGTTTCTACTAAGCATTTTGCTGTAACTTATGTCAATATAGCAGTTTGTTACACATATGATCTTCATTTAATTAAAATGTGAGTAGCAGATATTTATTTTTCTCTTTTGAGAGAGAACATAGAAAAATCTATCGTCAAAGTGGTAAATAAAATAGAACAAAATAGAATGTTTAAGAGCCCATGAGGAGAGCACATGATAATTACCATGGACATATATTCAAAACAAGCTTGGGCAGTTCTTCAGTTGTTCCTTCTAAATTATCTAAAGATGGATATTGGGGGGTAAGATGGCAGAGTAAGATGATCCTAAGCTCACCTGGTTTCATGGATACAACAAGATAACACATCAGCATAAATAACTAAGAAAATGACCAGAAGACAGGCAGAACAAACTCCACAGCTAAAGGTAAAGAAGAGCCCACACTGAAGAAGGTAGGAAGAGTGAAGACTCAGTTTGGAGTGAAATAGACCATGGGTGTCCACAGTCAGGAAAAGCTGGTGGTTCAGGGAAGGGCAAGAAACGGACTATCATACCAGGGAGACTGCACAGGGAAGACAATTCCCCATAACATTTGGCTTTAAAAGTGAGAAGGACCAAATTTCCTGACTTCTTACAACTAGCAGGACTTAAAGCCTAGAATTTTAAAAATCAGTGGGCTCAGCTCTGGGAGATCAAGAAGGGTATTAGGAAGCTGAGTCCCTGACCTTAAAGAGACAGCACAGCAAGCAGCCTGTGTAGATACAGCATAGAACCAGCAGTTTGAAAAATGCTTGTGACATGCAGGAGTGAGTTATTTACTCATCTCAGAGCTTGTCCCAGAAAGGCATGGATCACAGGAAGACCCCTCCAGGAACAAAGGAGTTGGTAGGCACTATTTCTCTCCCCCACCCTCCGGCATAAAAAAGGGGTTACCTGTGGGGAACTAGCACTGCTCTGACACTCCCTACCTAACTTGCTTAGACCAAGACCCCCTCCACCCCACACTTGGGCAGATCTGCCATTCCCAGTTATACTCAGTTTCCTTTCTTCAGGCCCTTCCCACAGAAGACCAGCACAAACCCCCTCCAATAATGCATCTCCTGACCCACACATATCACAAGGTTTCTGTTCTGGCAGCAGCAGCTGGTCTCAATTCACAAGTAGACTAGGAAGCACCTTGTTAAAACGTGCCCCACCCTTACTGGGGCCCAAACACTACCCACAGTAGGCAAAGAGAACCTCTATAGACACAAACAAAAAGAAAAAAGTATTCAGGATGCAACAGCAAAGCACACACTACACACATAGGAGACATTCCCACAAGCACCAGAACTTGGGGAACAGGAAACACTGCACTGCATGACACTACAGGAGCTCTTCTTCATAAGTCCATTATTTTCAAGAACAGGAGACATAACTGACTTTCCTAACACAAAGAAACAGATGCAGAGAGTTAGATGAAATGAAGAGAGAGAAGACTATGTCCCAAATAAAAGAATAGGATAAAACTACAGGAAAAGACCTGAGCAAAATGAAGACAAGTAATATGCCTGACAGACAATTTAAAATGATGATCATAAAGATATTCACCAGCCTTGAGAAAAAAAAAAGTGGAGGACATCAGAGAGTCCCTTAAATGAGATAAAAATAACCAATCAGAGGTGGAGAATACAATAAATGAAATTAAAAATACACTGGATGGAATAAATAGCAGGTTAGAGGAAGTAGAGGGATGAATTAATGATCTGGAAGACAGAGTAATGGAAATTAAGCTGAGCAAATGAGAGAAAAAAACAATTATGTAAAACGAGAATAGACTTAGGGAACTAAGTGACTCCATCAAATGTAATGCAACATTTGCATTATAAGAATGCCAGAAAAAAAGAAGAGAGAAAAAAGGGGGCAGAAAATTTATATGAAGAAATAATAGCTGAAAACTTCACTAATCTGGTGAACAAAACAGATACCCAGATTCAGAAGGCAGGGAAATCCCCCCAAATATCAGCCCAAGAGGTCCACACTAAGACACATAGTAATTAAAATGGCAAAAAAAAA
>NC_048225.1:31504718-31591675 GCF_002007445.2 Ailuropoda melanoleuca | reverse complement strand
TCTGCTTGACTTATTTCACTTAGCGTTATCTCCTCCAGTGCCATCCATGTTGCAGCAAATGTTGAGAAATTGTTTGTTTTTTTTTATAGCTGAGTAATATTCCATTGCAAAAGCAGTTTTCTAAAAGGGAAGTATGTAACAATACAGGCTTACCTCAAGAAGCAAGAAAAATTTCAAATAAAACATCTAACCTTATATCTAAATAAGCTACAAAAAGAAGAACAAACAAGTCCCAAAAAGACCAGAGAGAAGAAAATACTAAAGACTAGAGCATAAATAAACCAAATAGAAGCAAAACAAAACAAACAAAAAACACAGAACAGATCAAACAAACTGAGGGCAGGTACTTTGAAAAGACCAACAAAATTGATAAACTTCTAGCCAGGCTCACCAAAAGAGAGAGAGAGAGAGAGTACTCAAACAAAATCACATATGAGAGAGGGGAAATAACAACTGACCCCACAGAAGCACAAATAATTTTAAAACAATATTATGAAAACTTTTATGCCAACCAACTGGACTACCTAGAAGAAATGGGTGAATTCCTAGCAATAAACAATCTACCAAACCTAAAGCAGGAAAAAAATAGAAAATTTGAATAGACTGAATACCACCAATGAAATTCATCAGTAACAACAACAACAAAATCCCAACAAACAAAAGTCCTCCACCAGATGGTTTGCAAATGAATTCTAAAAAAACATTAAGGATCATTTGCGTGATCTCATGATTATGATTAAGAAAATCATTCACCAAAGGGCACCTGGGTGGCTCAGCGGTTAAGTGTCTGCCTTCGGCTCAGGGCGTGATCCCAGAGTCCTGGGATGGAGCCCTGCATCAGGCTCCCTGCTCCACTGAGAGCCTGCTTCTTCCTCTCCCACTCCCCCTGCTTGTGTTCCCTCTCTCGCTGGCTTTCTCTCTCTCTCTCAAATAAATAGACAAAATCTTAAAAAAAGAAAGAAAAGAAAAGAAAGGAAAAGAAAAGAAAGAAAAGAAAAAAGAAAAGAAAAGAAAAAAGAAAAGAAAAGAAAAGAAAGGAAAATCATTCACCAAGATCGAGAGGCATTTATTCCTGGATTGCAAGGGTGTTTCAATATTCACAAATTAATCAATGTGATAGATATATCAATCAATAAGAGAAAGAATAAAAACCATATGATCACTTCAATAGATCCAGAAAAAGCATTTGACAAAGTACAATATCCATTCATGATAAAAACCCTAAAAAAAGTAAGTTAAGAGAGAACATAGCTCAACATAATAAAGGCCTTATACAAAAAACCCACAGCAAACATCATATTCAATTGGGAAAAACTGAGAGCTTTCCCCTAAGGTCAGGCACAAGACATGGATGGCCACTTTCACCAATTTTATTCAACATAGTCCTGGAACTTCTAGCCACAGCAATCAGACAACAACAACAACAAAATAAATAAATAAATAAATAAATAAATAAATAAATAAATGGCATCTAAATTGGGAAGGAAGAAGTAAAACTTTGACTATTTGCAGATGATATGATACTATATATAGAAAACCCTAAAGACTCCACCAAAAAAATACTAGAACTAGTAAGTGAATTCACTAAAATCGTAGGATACAAAATCAATGTACAGAAATCTGTTGTGTTTTTCATACACTAATAATGAAGCAACAGAAAGAGAAATTCAGAAAACTATCCATTTACAATTAAACCCAAAATAATAAAGTACCTAAGAATAAACTTAACCAAAGAGAAAAAAGACCTGAACTCACAGCTGTCAAAATGGTTAAAATGAAAAACACAAGAAATAACAAGTATTCCCAAGGATTTGGGAAAATAGGAACCCTCATGCACCATTGGTGGAAATGGAAACTAGCACAACCACTGTGGAAAACAATACAGAATTTCCTCAAAAAGTTAAAAATAGTACTATCCTACCATCTTACCATCCAATAATCTACTGTGTGTTTACTCAAAAAATACCAAAACACTAATTTGAAGAGATACATGCACCCTTATGTTTATTGCAGAATTATTTACAGTAGCCAAATTATGGAAGCAGCCCAAGTGTCCATTGATAGATGAATGGATAAAGAATATGTGGCATATAGATCATTAGATATAATGATATATACATATATATATATATATGAAAGACAAATACCATATGATTTCACTCATGTGGAATTTAAAAAACAAAACAAACAGGCAAAGGGGAAAAAAAGAGAGAGACAAACCGAGAATCAGACTCTTAACTATAGAAAACATACCAGGAGTGGGTGGGTGGGGGACTGGGTGAAACAGATGATGGAAATTAGAGTACGCTTACCATGATGAGCATTGAGTAATGTATAAAATTGTTGAATCACTATATTGTACACCTGAAATTAATATAACACTGTATGTTACCAAACTGGAATTAAAATTATTAATTAAGAAAATAAAATATTTAAAGATGATTCCAAATTATTGAAAACTTTTATAGTGATGAATTCCAAAGATTTCCATTGTATTTATTTATATTTGGTTATGAGTAATAGCCATAATCACAAAATTAATCTTGTGAAATAGATCAGAGAATTATTTATCAGTGTTAAATGCATCAGTAGGAAAGATATGATTTCTACTCCAAGATTGTATACCGAGTTTCTCAAACTAATTTTTTTTTAATTTCCAAGTATTAACTTTAAAATTAAATGTTTAAATTATTCAGCTTTGTTCACTACTTAGGGAAAAATATAAGGTAAGTTACCAGATCATACATTTTCATCTTCATGAATTTGAAGCCATTAGACAAAAATAAGGAGATATTCTCTCTGTAATCAATTTGGATAATCATATGTGTAGTTCCATTAGATGATATGCTTCATCACTTTTGAAATATCACTAAAAGAATACTAAATTTGCGTGTGGGAGAGCATGTATATTCTCAAATTGGAGGTCATTTGCAGGTAAAATAAAGATTTATTAAAAGAAAACTGTAGATGGGATAAAAAAAATAATAAGGATCCATTTAGAAACTGGTAGCTGAACTCCCTCTTAACAAAATGGGCCAACGTGAGACTCAGAAAGAGTTGAATGATTCTTCTTAGTAAAGTAAGAGTCATTTTTTTTTTCTTTTTGTAGCCAACTTAGAGAAGGAAGAAGAAGAAAGGAGCAACAGAGCAAGAGAACAAGAAAAATTCTTGGCCAGTGAGAAAGTCCCAAGACTTTCTACCTTTGTCCACTGCCAGTCCAAAAATCTATGGCTTAAGACAGTATACTATAAGGGGTGAGAGGTGTGAGGGGATAGGTTAAATAGATTATGGGGATTAAAAAGTGTACTTGTGTTGAGCACAGGGCAATGTATGGAAGTGTTGAATTATTATGTTGTACACCTGACACTAATATTACACTGTATGTTAACCAACTAGAATTAAAATAAAAACTAAAAAAATATTGTATACCATATAAAATCACTTTATGTAAATGATATTTTATAGAAATCAAGGCAAAAAGTAATGTGTTCCATGTTTCTGTTATTTTAGAATGAAGAAAAGGAAAAGGAAACATTCATGGGTGAAATTAGGAATTTGGGGGAACTAGAACTTTAGGGTAAGGTGTAATAAAGGAACATTAAGCCCCCAGTGAGCTCTCAGAGACTAGGTAGACTGCAGGTGGTGGAGGTAGAATGTGATCTTTCCACCCTTTGTTAAGTGGGCCTTTAAGCCATTTTATTTAACATACTAAAGAGAAAAAGAAATTTTCTAGAGCTAGAGGACATATAGAAACCCAACTGTTGACCTGTGAGCTAGTGACCTCTGTTTAGCTTCAAAGATTAAGGAGTCTAGCATGGTAAAAATGACATCAATGTGATACAATGAAACAGGTCTCAATACAGACCAACGCTGTAGCAATTTTCCTGTTTGTGTTGAGAGCTAAGTAACCAGAACAATTTTCTGTAATGTGATTAGACTTTCTTAGAATGAATAATTGTCATAGCTGCTGTTGTGGAAAAGTAATTAATTATGTGAAGTAATTATAGTTTTCCCTCAAGTATACTTAGGTTTGACTTTTTTCCCCCTAGAAATTAAAAAAAAACAATGTTGTTTGTATTTTGATAGGTAGTTATGTTGTTTGGGGCCAGAACTGCAGGGTAGAAAAGGGCACTGACAGGATGTGAAACGTGTTGGTGAAGTAAAGCAGTGGTAGAGCAAAATGTTAACATACACTGTCTTAATTTAAGGGAATGACTTTGAAGGGGCAGCTTTTAAATGAATATCCTTTTTGGTAGAAGGAAATGCTTTATATACACTGTCTGACTGAAGAACAGGATGAAATGAACCAAAGAGTCATACCACCTGTGATTTTGCAATTTCAGAGGAAATCACCATGAATAGATGCATAACTGCAACAATTTGGAAGTGTGCTAAATGTGCATATATAAGTCTTTTGATTAATTTCAACTTAGAATTCAATAAATTCCACCCTGAACATTCAGTATTCATATATTCAACATTCTAAACCACTAAAACCAGAAAAAAAATACTTCTTCAGTAGAAGGATCTGAAATAAAGCATATGTATATTTAGAAAAGTCATATTGCCTTGAGGAAATCTTGTTATATAAAGTAAATCTGAGGTGATTGTGGGAATATGTTGTCTACAGTGAATTTCTCACATATTAATTGGAATAACAAATTCTTCTTTTCAGAAATATTTGGAAAGCACATTTATATTAATAAATCATTATATTTTTAAAATATTTAAAGAAAATATATTTGAGTAGAAAGAAATAATTCAAACATGCATAACTTCCGTGTTGATATCAACTTAAATATTAATCACTATTACTTCAGTCAAGTATATATGAAACCATAGCATGTCTCCTTTATTGGGTTAGGAACAATGGGATAAGTGTTTATAGAAATATAAAACAAGCTTCCTGTCCTCATAATATTCTTAAAATATTCCAGGAGTGGAGCAACA
This sequence comes from Ailuropoda melanoleuca, assembly GCF_002007445.2. Taxonomy (NCBI): domain Eukaryota; kingdom Metazoa; phylum Chordata; class Mammalia; order Carnivora; family Ursidae; genus Ailuropoda; species Ailuropoda melanoleuca. The sequence goes on along the minus strand of NC_048225.1, from coordinate 31,586,725 downwards.
TTAATGAACAGGAAAGTCAAGGTGAACAGTATAAGATGTATCATATACTAGAGAATTCACACACTATATAAAAGATCAAGAAAGAATTTTATAGAAAAAAATGACTAAAGAGAGACTCATTGTGATATCCCTAGAAAGATAAATTTGAAGTGTGGAAGAGTAATGAACATTTATATGAAGGCAAATATCATGAGCAAAGACATAAAGGTCTATACTTAAGTAGAAGGGAATCCAGTAAAGGAAGTTGGGAGAAAAGGTAGAAGAGAGAAAAACAATGATCATATAAGTCAAGAAAAGTATAAAAAAAATTACATGAAGCACAATTTCAAAAGCTTTCATTAACAACAACAACAATAACAACAACAACAACAACAACAAAAGGGAAAATAAAAGAGAAAAGACTCCTGGATACAGACATGAGAAAAATACGAATGACCTCAGAGATTAATAAAAGAAGAGGAGAGTTAGAATGAGGAACTCTGGATTTAAACCTTGGGTTTGCTGCTTACCAGCTGTATGACTTCATGAAAGACACTAAACCACCTTGAATTTCCTCAACTTCAAAATGGAAATGATAACAATTTATTCACAAAGTGGTAAGGTTAAGATAGTACAGCATTTCTCAGAGTATGTAACACAGTGGTTGATGTAATTGAAATGTGTCAAATACATGTTATTAGATGAAATTGGGAAAGGAATTTTCAGACCTAGGTACAAATTGTGTTGTAGATATATGTTAATGAAAAAAAAGGAGTAATATTAAGATGTTCATCACATTCATTTGATGATTTGATTTATTTGTTTCCCCAACTAGAAAAACCAGGCATGTGTGAAATCAGCAAAGGGGCTTTGGAGAAAGTGAGAACGTTCAAAGCAAGAGAAGGGAAAAAGAGAGGAAAGAGACAGACGGAGAAAAATTAGACTAAAAAGGATAAGTTCTTCAAAAGCTAGAAAGAGACAAGAGTGAGGGCCTCTGTGTAGTAAGGGATATAATTTCTTTTGAAATGGAAAAAGAAAACATAAGTATATGGGATAAAGTACAGATAATTCAAAGCTCAGGTTTTTTTTATTCAAATGCTTTCAATCTTAAAGTTTGAGTTACCTATTCAGAATCCAGATAATGGAGATGAAATGGGAGCATCTAAAATTGCCACTGACCAGTTTGCTTGCCATTGTCAGTAGGTGATTGACAGGACCACTGAGCAATGGCAAACACACTATTTAGATATATGCCAAATTGTTGCATATGTGATGGCAAAATTTTATATATATGCTTAGCTTAGGTTGTTTGATTCCTTTTCTGTAATCTAAATATGTAATATTGGCATGGAATTGAGTGCCATCTCATCCACCAGGCTTTCCTTGACCGTCTTATCTAAAACGATATGGACTGCCTTATCGCTCTTTATTGCTTACTGCCTAAATGTTTCCATTGCATTTATTTCCAACTGACTTACTTGTTTCAAATCACATCTTCCCCACCCCTACTAACTTAGAAAATCTAAAGGAACTTAGGTTTTGTCAATATTGTTCACTGTTATATACACCACACTGAGAAAATTGCTTGGGATGGAAAAGTCATTTAAAGTATAACGTTGAATGAGAGAGAGCCTATAATGAGAGAAATATTTATTTTGATAATACTATGTGCCAGATCCCACTCTAATATTTAGGATATGATTGTGATCAAAGAAGGCTAGATCTCCATCTTCCTCATATTTTTATTCTAGTGCCAGAAGTAAAAAAAAAAATGAATAAGTACACAAACAAACAAAATAAACATGTTTCAAAGAGTGGTAGGACAGTGGTGGGTTCTGGGAAGCACTGCTTAAACTAGGGAGATAACATTTAAATGAAACCTAAAGGACATAATACAGCCACTATATAGTCAGGGCAAGAACATTCCAGAAGGAACTGCAAATGCAAAGGCTGAAGCAGTAAAGAGTTTTGAGTAAGAAACAACAAGGAGGCAGACATGAAAAGATAAAATGGATAAAAGAAGAGTGGCTTGAGATGATTGTAGAAGAAGGCAAGTGTCAATTGTCCTATTACTAACCTATTCTGTAAAATACCATAGTATTAATTTTGTTAAATACCGTAAAACCAAGAATACTAGTGTATGGTATATATAATGTATGGTATACATTAAGAAAAGGTGTCAAAATTCATTTTTCAAAATGCCTATAAAAATAAAAATTTACTGGGGTGCCTGGGTGGCTCAGTCAGTTAAGTGTCTGACTCTTGATTTCAGCTCAGGTCATGATCTCAAGGTTGTGAGATCGAACCCCAAGTCAGCATGGAGCCTGCTTAAGATTCTCTCTCTTCTGTCCCTGTCCCCCCAAATAATAACAAATAAATAAACATATTTACTATATTTCAAATGAATATATCACAAGCATAGTAGAAAACATCAAGTAAAGCAGAAACTAATAAAACTATAAATACGAAGAATATCTTAGCATTCCAGTGTAAATTATGAGCTTCTAATGTTCCTGTGCTTTCTTTGATTTCAGCCCACTATGCTTAGGGATCACTCTGAGATATTACCTCTGATGTAACTTCTCCAGGTTGTCTCAGGTCTTCCTGTCCTGGCTGGGGCTCCTGAGAGGAGCTTCGTCGATCTCCTCTGCTAAGGAACTCCTCACTGGCTACCAAATTTATTAAACTCTGGTTAATCCTAGCAGGAAGGGAGCTCCACTTATGATCTACCTCTTCCACTGTCCACCCAAAATGTTATTTAGAAATATTCTTTCCACATTACTCAGCAAAACTTTTTCATTCAGTATGGGGTAAGGGGAAGAGAGATAAGAGGATGGATAATAAGTGTAATTGGAGTTAAGAGTCAATGGGGCATAAAGAGAGCCTGGGAGGGTGGGGGTGGGTTGAGACAAAGATGTCAAGGATGAGGTAAAAAAAAAAAAAGCCAAGAAAAGGGAAGGTAACAAAATTATAGAAAAGTCAAAACTTGCAGATAAATATCTAAAATACACCATTACACAAACAGAAATACACATGTTTTGACTCTTGAAAATTACTTAAAGGGGCCTCGGTAGCTCAGTTGGTTGTCTCTGACTCTTGGTTTCAGCTCAGGTCATGATCTCGGGGTCCTGGGATCAAGCCTCACATCAGGCTCTGTGCTCAGCAAAGAGTCTGCTTGAGATTCTCTCCCACTCTCTCTACCTCTTCTCTGCTCTCTCTCTCTTTCTCTCTTAAATGAATAAATAAAAATCCTTAAAATTACTTAACATAATGGAGTAATGAAAGATCAAAGTAAAGTAAGATCAAGGACTTTTCTTGTATTGTAAAAGGAATGAGAATGGAATCTTAGAATAACATGGGTTTGCAACTGTGGTGGTGGAAGATGAAATTCCTTCTAATTTATTACAAGTAGAGGCAGTCAATAAAGTAGAAACTCAGTGTAAAGAAATTGTACACGGGCAACTTAAGGAGATTGAAAAACTATACACAACAGTCATTTTGGAGTGTAGGAAAAACATACTATATAAATATGTTTGAAAATAAACTTGAATTTATTGAAGTTTAAGTTTTGAAGTTTAAAGGGAAATCAATCAGTCCAGTTGTGCAACTTTCTCTAGTATTTCCCAGCTGGTTGCAGGCAGATGTAACAAAAGCAGTTCTTGGAATTAGCAGGGCTGGAAATTGATGGACAAGTACAATGGAATGGAAGTGAGGAGCACAAGGGAATGGAGGTCCCCGAGACCATGGGATTTATGCTTGAAAAAGAGTAAAGTAAGGGAGAACGAGAGCATGCATAGTAAAAAATGGGTGAGTTTGATCAAGTAGAGGCTAAAAATTCTTGGGCGAAGGGTTTCAGAGCAAATTTTTTGGAAGGATAGGAGGCAGCTGTTAAAACGATGTTATTTGAGATTGATATTTTGTTAAGAATTAAGTTACTAATCATAACTTCTAAGGCGTGACTGTGAAAACATATTGCTGATTTAGTATGAAAGACTAGACAACATCTATACATCTTTTCTTGGATAGTTGTCCTGGTTACAGCTATTCTGATTATGTTTTTGGCCTTATACCTGACTCTTCCCTGATTTCTCTAGTTTTCTTTAGCTTCAGCTAGAATACTCTTTTGACTATCTACCAAATATGTCATTCACATTCCCACATCCACCCCTTGGAACATTCTAGTACTTCTCCCTAACATGAACTTCTCCTATTTTGCTCTACCTAGTCAATCTTTATTCATTCTTCAAGAACATTGGCTATCATTCAGGTGAAGCTTCTCCTAAATTATCCAACCCAGAGTAATATTTTCCCCTTTTTAAGCCCACTGAATAGGTAGCATACACAATTAATTTATCACAAATCAGATACTCACTTTAAAAATACCTTGTGCTACTCTGATATACCATTGTATTCATAGTACTCTAACTACAGAAACAACCACAAAATATCCCAATAACTTAGCCATATAAAGTTTATTTTTCATTCAAGTTATCATCCCATCAATTTTGTTGATGGTAGTTTATAAAAGGGAAAGAAAGCATCAGGGGCCCACATTCCCTTTGCCTAGTGGCTAATGGCTTTGCAGTGTCTTAGGATCTGGGGAATCCTCTAGAGAATCTTGGCCATCTGGCCTGGCCAGCTAAAACATACGATGAGAAAATAAGGAGGACTGTGTACAAAGCTAATTGTGTAGGACATTTAAGTCACTGTAAGGACTTCAATTTTTATTCTGAAGCATGGACTCATTGCAGGATTCTAACAAAGAAGGAACACAATTAAACTTATGTTTTAAAAGGGGCTTAAGAAGTTAAGTGGGTAACAGTAAGGAGGCTAACTCAGTAGTCCAGGTAAGAAACAATGGTGGCTTGGAACAGCCTGGTAACAAAGAAGGTGATGATAGTCAGTTTCTGGGTATATTTTAAAGTTATAGCTAACATTGCCCAATGGTTTGCATGTGCAGTGTGAGAGATTGAAAAAGGAATCAAGAGTAATAAGATTGATAACACCTAGAATCTGATAGAAAAGCATTCAACAAATAAGCTTAAAAACGAATAAGTAAATATATATATATATATATTTTCCTACAAAGTCTGGCCTTTACAACTAATTTAGATATCTCTCTGACTTCTGGCACTAGATTTTCTTGTATCAGTGGGGAGTGCTTTCTCCTTCATCATAACCCTGAAACCCAAATGCATATTTTAGGTAATTATGGATTAAGAACATAAAGATTTTTGATCTTCTCTTCTAATATACCCTTGATTGTTACACTGCCCAAAGGATACATAATCAAAAGACAGCTTTTTGTTACAGGCCAACAAGGCACATAGACATAAAAATTGAATGTGACCCTTGTTATCAGTATGAAAGGGACTGTGAGTTCTTTATGATTTTTTAAGTGATTCTGTCACATACTAGAGACCCCCATCAGTGCAATTTTAACCTTTAACTGCATTTATTAAAAGTACATATCATCATGTGGCTACAAAAGCATGATATAACAAAATACTATTTCTTTATCTGCACTGTTTTTATCATAGAAAATAGTCGTATTTCTATGGTTGCAGAAACTAATTCTTTATGAAGCAGAAGGAAAAACAGAGACTTATTTAGACATGGTCAAAACAAAATTAATGTTTTAACATATTTGATGTTGCTTCATTCTTCCCATTTAAAAACTGTTCATATGTTGTTTTCAGCCTCATGTTTTCTTCTCCCTTATTTATGATTACAGAGGATCTGGACCAGAATATGCAGTTTCTACCAGTTCTCTGTGATTTGGATTATGTTCATCCCTACTTTTGAGTGTTTTCCAGAATCTTTCTTCTATTCCAGCCTCAGGTCAAGATGAGGTCAATCACTGGAGTGTGTTAGTTAACAATATACGTTTTTGCCAGGTGTTCACAGGGTGAAGCATATCCTCTCTTCCAAGTACAAAGATTGTGGAGTGACTAAGAATAGTTTTCTCTCTAGTGTTCATGGACCATAACCAGCGTTTGCTATAGAAATATCTGATGACTATAATTACTACACAGGCTGGAATGTTGATCTACCTAGAATAGTCTTTATTTTTTATACATATGATATCCAGTATCATAGTATACTTTTCACTGGATTCAGCAGACAACTTTATTGTGAAGAAGAATTTTAGTCTCAAACTTGGATGATCTACCCTTGTCCATGGTCTAGCCCTACTGTGGAAGTAGTGTTTATTTTATTTTCTACAAGTGTTTGATTGGTAACAGATTTCCTGAGTGGAGTGCTTTGGTTGGGAGATTTTTCTATTAAGTGTGGTAGTGTGAAAAGCTCCAGCTAATGCAGACAAGTGAGGCTTTAAAACTTTGCCTGTCTGGGGATGTTGCTAATATCGAAACAAAGCTTGCACTCAGAAGGTAGCCTTCATCTGTTTTTTGTGTTTAGCTTCTTATGTAAGCTCAATATATATTGTTGTTCATCACCTGTGCACTGTTAAGAAGAGCAGTGCACTTTAGGAACAGGTAAAGGTTAACTGTAGTGATCTGCTCACCGTGTAATAGGATATAGTGGGGTATGAGGTTCGCCTTGGTCTGTTCTATCAATATGAGCTCTTAACTTGGAATGCAACTGTGAAAAGAAGTGCTTTAGTTACAACGCAATAGGTAGCATCAATTTTGCTCAGCACAAAACTGTAGGTGGTTAACGTTGGCTTGCCTTACTGCTGTTAAGGGTAGCACTTTAGATCAGTACAACTCTGTGAGTGGTAGCATTTAAACTCAGCATAACAATGTAAAAGGTGGTGCTTTCATCTCATTTAAAAAGACTCTGGTGTGATTATCCTCACTTTCCAGTTGATTTTTGATAAGACACATAACTGATAATGTAGACTATTTCCATTACCATTCTTAGCAAGTCACAGGACATTAAAGTAAAATTAAGTAAAAATATTTGTAGATGTTTCCTCATTATCAATGATTTTTCCACACACATGACTCATTCTTTGTTTTAAAATAAATAAATTCACTACCCATAATCTCTCATGCTTCATTCCCCCTTCTGATTACCCCCCCTTTCTTTATCCCTTTCTTCTCCTACTGATCTTCTTAGTTCTTATGTTCCATATGTTATATGCAACTAATGAATCATGGAACATTACATCAAAAACCAGGGATGTACTGTATGGTGACTAACATAATATAATAAAAAAATAAGAAAATAAAATAAGTAAATTCAGCACGAAAATAATATAAACCTCTCAAACATGACTCTTTCAAACAAGTATTAACTTAAAACATTAGTGAAAATTATAGGTAAAGTGCAATTTTGAAAAGCAGTCTATAGAAGGGCAAAATTAAATATACAACATGAATCAGGGGCATATGATAAACTGTAGAGTAAATAGATGTTTGAAATGCCAATGTTTTTCTCCAAAATTGTCTTCTAAATTAATAATAACTGGGAGCACTGTGTCCATGATGCTATGAATATCAATTTCTAAAGCTTCATTGAATTCTTCCTTTTTCTTCCAAAAATGTGCTACTACACTGTATATATACTATTAGTTGCAGACAGCATTGTGTTTTTTATTGGTAAAATCAATAAATATTGAACTTCAGTGTGGTGCATTGCATCCTTGAAAAGGCTCTTTAGCCCTTGCTGCTCAAAGTGTAGGTCCTGGCCCAGCCCCATCAGTACCATCTGAAACTTATGGGAAATGCAGAATCTTACCCCCAATCTACTGACTCAGAATCTGCATTTTTAACAAGATCTCTTTGGGTTACGTACACTTCAAAGTTTGAAAAGCAGTGGTCTAAATGACCTAGATAATCTTTAGGGTCTTGCCTTATGAAGATTCTGTCCAGGACCCAAGCATCACAATCAAAATTACAGCTTCTGTAGGATAGATCAAAAAACTGTTAGTGATTTATGCCAGAGACATAATTTCAACTTCAACTTTTTTGAGCCACGTCAGGACTTTTATAAGATTTCCAGAAGTCATCCACTTCCTGGCTGAGAATGCTGCCTTTGTACCAAATGATAGGATTAGGATATCAGTTCAGTGACCTGGAATCCTACTAGAGGATCTGGATTTGATCACTGACTATCCTACAGTTAAAACAGTAAGATCAAGGAGGTTCTCCTATAAACTCAGAAGGATGTAGAGGTTTCTGTTCTCATCTACACAATGTAGACAAAGGACCACAGCAAACTACCCAAGTTTATTTCTTGTATGAATCTTCCATTTAATATCCACTTATTCAGGCAGTATTTTTTTAATATCTCATATACACCCACCAAAAATTGTGAATTTGGGGAAAACTCAGAAAATTTAATAGGCATGATGCTAAAGAACCCTAAAGAAAATGATCTTAAATCAAATAAGTTTTATTTGCTTAGGAACTATGGAGATAGGCACTAAATAAACATGCAGGAGTAGAGAAGATTCATTCAGTTGGATTTTTAGTATTAGTAAATAGCTAATTCTCTATTCAGATTTTACCTGCTGAAATGCTAGAAGTTGACTGATTTTATTTCTATGCATTTACAAAATATAAATTACTTTTTCATTTGGTGGAAGCAACATTTCATCAATATAAAATGACCTCTCTTTGACAAACTATAAAATTAAAGATGCCCACCAGACAAAATAATTCAAAAATCTCATAAATGAACAAATCATAATAATCACAATTAATTATATTGTGTTGAAATAATCATGTTTATAAAACTACCCTAATTGAAAAATAATTACTTGCTTTGGTCTATTGTTGATTCTGTTATACATGAGATGTTTTCTTAAAACAAAAGGTAGCAGAAAAAACAAATACCAGTTCTTGAGAGAACTTTTCTTTATATATCTCAAATTTCAGATAATGTACACAGTAGTCTTTCATACCTCACCTGCATCATGCATTAGAGTTAAGAAATAGTTTCTCATCTAGAAGTCTTTCTTATTGCATATATTTAAAAAAAAACCACAATAGCATGATTCATTAACATAACAAGCAGAATTTAACATCTATAGTCAGATATAAGCAAATATAAAATTTGAATTTCATAAACTGTTCTTCAGTCTTCTCATGTGGCAAATGTTTGATTCTAACCAAATTAGTTAAATTCAGTCTTCTCCAGTAATATTTTCAGTCACTTCAGGTTTGAATAGCCTCATATAGAATACAGATTTGGAAATTTAACTATTTCTAACCTTTCCCCTTCTTGTTAATGACTCTAAACTCCTGAAAGACTTCAAGCTCACCCAAAAAGAGTGCAGAGTCTGTTTATGTTTAGGACTCTCTGAGGGAAAACAGTTTGCTTAGTTTGTGCTCAGTTACCAACTGGTAATCAATCAATTACCAACTGCTAGAATACTTACCCAGTCTGTTCTCTGGCACTGGTTCTGTCCAGCTGCTTATTGTCACATGCTTGGCTTTTCAGCTCACATAACATATTATCCTGGCCCTTCTGTGTGGCACATTAAGGTGTTCCTCAAGTGCCCATCTGGCCACCCCCTCATAGCTGGCTGGAATTCTATGGAGAAATGACCAGCTTTTCCCCTAGATCCTCAAAGCGTGTTCTGCCCCACATCTTTTTGGGGAGGTTTCACTTCTGGATGCTTTCTTGGAGTGAGGCAGGGAAGTGACAACCCAATGAATGCCCTAGCATCTTTCCTTAGTTGTCTGAGTTTCTGGACCATTGATTCCTTCCTAGGCCACCTCTGTGCTGCAGGAATAGGAAGCTCTCCTTGATGTCTTTCTCCTTGATATGACAATCTGCTGTCTTTTTTTTTTTTTTTTTTTTTTTTTTTTTTTTTTTTTTTGGTATTTGCCTACAATTCTGACCATTAAGATGTGTCTGGAGAGTCCTCTGGTGGCAAAAATCCATGCAGGGAGTATGATGCTAGTATCCCTTATTTCCAGATATCCCTGCATACTGTGGAAACTATGCTATGAATCACAAGTTAGGACTCTCCAATTACTGTTCTCTAAAGCGATCTATGCTGCTTTTATTCTGCAGGCCCTTTTCAGACAGTGTATGTGTGTGTGTGAGAGAGAGAAAGACAGACAGACAGGGAGATCCTTTTTGCTTCTTTAAAACCTTAGTGGAAGGTTACAAAGGTGTGCCCTTTGGAAAGGCACTTTCTAAAAATTTTGAATCCAAAATGTAGTTCTTTTTTTTCCCTCAGACGTGGGCTAAATGCCCACACTTCTTCTTTAGCACTCAGATGGAGAAACAGTTGGTAACCTCAGGGAATAGGAAAGGACATGTCTAGGTGATACTTCACATCATCACATTATATGTGATCATAAAATATCACTAATATTACTGTAGAACTTTAAGACTTACACATTACCGAACAATTCATATTTTAATATACATGAAAAACATCATTTTTACTGACAAGCAATGATATATTTCATTTTTATCCATGATAAATGTTAGTTAAAGTCAATTTTTAAAATGCTATAAAACTCAAAATGATGCCTGTGATATATATGCCTTTAATAGTGTCCTTTATTAATCAAATAAGATTAGGGAAAATGGATACAATTAAGTTATGAGAGGTAACATTTAAGAAAATTAAAATTATGAGTCATAGTTATACTTTGAATCTATTTCTGAAATGCTGAGGATAGATGGTTAATTATTTTCAAAGCAGGAGAATACTATATCCTCCTAATACAGACTATGTCTAAATAAATACCCTTAACTCTCAATTGGTCATTTTGAGGTTTTTATACATACATATCTACATTCTGGAAGCATTGAGAATACGATTTTTTTCAGATAACCATAGTAACCCTCTATAATCATTTTACTGAGTTGATTTTTTAAAAAATTGTTTCCACCTTTTGTAGACTGCATATCAACATGTAACTTTAGAAGAGAACAGTTTTCTGACAGGTTTTTTACTTTTTATTATCCATGTAAAAAATGGATTTTGACCTGTCATTGATTTGTCTATTATTTTACACATGGTATGATAACAAAAACTGAACATGCTTTAAAGATGTCAGTTGCTTGTTAAGTAACATTTCAATTTGACATTGTTTATTTACTGGGCAAAAAGATGTTTTTTTAAAGATTTTATTTTCTTATTTATTTTAGAGAGAGAGAAAGAGAGTACGTGCACATGAGCGAGGAGAGGGACAGAAGGAGACGGAGAGAATTTCAAGCAGACTCCACACTGAGCACGGAGCCCCATGGGAGCTGGATCTCAGGACCTGAGATCATGACCTGAGCCAGCCACTTAACTCAATGAGCCACCCAGATGCCCAGAAAAGGTGTCTTTGTTAAAGCACAAAGACAGGACTCCTGAGCAGAAAAAGCTGCTGAGATTGTTTTCATGTTATTTCCAAATACAGTGTTCTGTCCTAAAAGGCACAGATATTATTCCATTATATATTTTATAGTAAAGAAAGATAGGTTATGCTAATTATATAAAAAGCAATTTTAATTTCACATTAAATTGTTCCCTTCCCCACCAAATACCAATGTTAATATGCTTACACCAGACCAAGTACTATGTGCAAATATTTCTCACAATCCTTAGGTGACTATTTCCAATGTCTCAATCACACAACAAAAATGTGTTGAATTTTTACAGTGTATTTAATGGTGTGTTATTTGATTTATAAGCTGACACTTTGACCAAAGTTTAAAATACAAAATCTTAAAATGACATATTTACAAAACATTTAGAAATCAATAAAAATAGATAATAAATAAGGAAACACAACAAGGGTTTTATTACTTTAAAATTAGGGAGAAAGAAATCTTCCCGATTATAACAGGATTTAAGATTGACTTTTAAGAAATGATTAAAAAGAAACATAACTTCTCTAAATTTTAAAATTGTTAACCAATTACTTTCTATATAAGCAAATTAAGACCAGCATAGAAAGTTCATGTCTCTTCCAAAATAGAATGCTGTGATCTAATGCAACTTACCACAAATTAATATAGTACATTTAATGATTTGCATAGTCATTATTATACTTCATGTTAATTAGGTTTAAATTGTAAGGGTAAGGCCAACAACTAATTTTGTCCCCTTCAAATGTTGCCTGAGTACAAGTGGGCTAAGGATCCAGTCACTAAGTATCATCTATTCCAGTTTTCTAGGACAAACTGCCCCTCCTCACCCCCTGGAATGAGTAGTCAACCCAGCATGATTAGGGTACCTTATTCTGGCATCCTCAGCCAGCCTTCTGCAAATAATGAATCAGCTCAAGAGGAAGATAAGCAGAAGCCAAAATTTTCAAGCAATCTCATAGAAAGAGTTCTCCACCAGTGTTGAAATGTCTACTTGACTCGAAGGAAGTTTCCCCATCTTAGAAAAATGGATAAAAAAATGGTACATTACTTACATTGTAGAAAATCAAGGCAGAGTTTTTATGCCCCGGATCATTCCACTTTACTTCTCGTAAAATGTGGGACAGAAGAGACACTATTAAAATAAGCTCAATGAGAAAGATGTCATTGCCTTTGGGAATGTTGTGATCTCTAATGAGGAATTTTAGCTTCTCTTTTCTTTTCCAAGCTCTGCATGCTAAAGAAAAATTCTACTGCTTAGCATAGAAGTAAAAACTACAAACAACCAGAATGATGTTTTCAGGAAGTTCAAAGTTTTTGTCATTGTTGTTTTCCTAGTTGATCATTTTGATCACCAAGAATCTCTTCCCATAGTTACCTTGACACTGACCTTCTACTATATCGTCACAGGGTAATCGACCTAGTAGTGCTTTTTTCTCTATATATTTTATCAAATACTTACTTTTTGTGTGTGTCTGTCTTCCCCACTAAACTAGACAGCAGAGATTATCTCTATCTTATTTCCCACTTTATCTCCAAGTTTGGCAATTGATATGAATAAAAATTTGTTAAATAAACTTCTGACTTCATTTGCCAACTGACTGTGATTTATTCCCAAATTTATATCCTTAGTTTTGATTTTTATCCAACATCCAACATATTGAAAGTGGAATTCATCAATTCTTATATATTCTATTATTCTATTATTTTCTTATATTTTCTATTTTATAACCTCAAAGTAAACTTAGTCAACCATCAAGTTATATATATATATCCCCTTTGGGCCTTCTTATGTATACCTCTTTTTCTTTTTCCCTGTATGTTATCACCTCCTGCCAATAGGTTTGTTGCCCCTCAAGTCTCTTCTACAGATTAATAATAGAAAAGTTCCTCAAAATGTCTTCTTGTAAACTTTGCTCAAAGATATCCCTTGCTAGTAAGAAAATAATCTAGATTCACTTGATAGTCAAAGTATTTCACAGGAAGCAAACTGAAGGTTAAAGAAGGGAGGGGGGTGGGGACATGGGGTAGCCAGGTGATAGGTATTAAGGAGGGCATGTGTTGTGGTGAGCTCTGGGTGTTATATGCAACTAATGAATTGCTGAACACTATAGCAAAAACTAATTATGTACTATATATTGGTTAACCAAACAATAAAAAATTTTTAAAAAAATTATTCTACAGGAATTTCCACCACAATCCTTCTAAATCTATTATACATTAACTCTTTACCAAAACACTTTGCTAAACAACAAATCTGTATTTCTCCTTTGCTAACACCACACTCTAAAATATCTCCTTCCTCAAGTCTGATCCTCTTGAGATTAATCAGTCCTATTTTCTACATGGAACTCTTCTTGATCTTCCTCAGTTCAAGTACTGGCTTCCTCTCTGAACTGTCTTGTTGCTTTCTCTCTGGGCCAGCCATTTGGCAAAGCTGCATATGGTATTTACATTCATATGTAAACTTCACATTTCTACACTTAAATTTAATTTACTCAAGGATAGGGAGCATGTCCTATTATCTTTTTAGGCATATCATATTACATACTAGCTTATATCTACAAAACACATAATCTTCTCCAAGTGTTTTAAATATCACAAATTCCAAATTTGTTAGATAAAATATGAGTTCTCAAGAATAAAATAATAGATATATCATGTAGATAAATGAGGAGATACAGACAAGAGAATTACCATGAGTTAGAGAAAAATTCTTATAGAAATATATATTATGTTTAATAAAGATGAGTCTCATTTTATATATTCACCTCTAGTTTCTATTATGATTATTTACTTTATTGAGTAATTAATCAAAAGAAAAATAATTTTTTGTTGAAGAATAAAGATATATTTAATTGGTAGAAATAGAATTTTAACTTATTGAATTCATGGGAAATATTTAAGGGGAGTGTTCAGTATTTACACTCTTAGGACCTCATGAATGAGATGAGCCAAGAACAAAGCTAAAGTTTCAATAAAAGGAGCAAAAGATCCAGAGAAGATTATACTGATCAGGCACTGTTTTTGGTTATACACCATTTGAGAACCCCATTCTTATATTAATTATATAAGGAAACAAATCTTGTGCAAATGAACTATGGATGAGTGAGGTAGTGCATCACATAGTCTAGCTACCACTGCATTATGAGATCATCTGGGGAAGGGTTTGTGCAATGCAATGAAATGAAATGACCTCAGAAGTTCATGTGAGCTCAAAACTTTCTCTATCCTACAAACTTATTGTATCAGTTGCTGAAAATAGTCTTAAGTTTTAATAAAATGTTTAATGAATTCATGTTACCCTACCTAACAGCTAAGCTGCATAGTAGGATTTGGAAATCTTTTTTGGTTACTGGTAATTGTTGCAGGCTGATGCCTTTCTTGCTTGTTCAGCAAATTTTCCCAGCAAGGAGAATAAAGCATACAAAAACAACAGGGTTAGAAGATGCGGTAAGGGTAGTGGTTCGAATTGGATTGTGTCCCCCAACAAGAAATCTGTTGGAGTTATAACCCCCAGTATATTGGAATGTGACCCCATTTGTAAATATGTTTTTTATGGAAGTAATCAAGTTTAAATGGTTCATTAGGGCAGGCCCTAATTCCAATTTGATTCATGTCTTTATAAATTAAAGGGGAAATTTGGACACAGAAATAGACATGCATAGAGGAAAGACATTGTAAAGACACAGAGAGAAGACAGCCAAGGAGAGAAGCCTAGAACAGACACTTTTCCCACAGCCCTCAGAAGGA
The DNA here is from genome assembly GCF_002007445.2 of Ailuropoda melanoleuca. Classification (NCBI taxonomy): domain Eukaryota; kingdom Metazoa; phylum Chordata; class Mammalia; order Carnivora; family Ursidae; genus Ailuropoda; species Ailuropoda melanoleuca. Next base: position 31,571,704 of record NC_048225.1, on the reverse strand, counting down.
GCCAACCTAATGAACACCTTGATTTCAGACTTCTAGCCTCTAGAATAGCAACACACATTTCTATTTTTTAAGCCACCCAGTTTGTAGTCCTTTGTTACATTTTTCACTTTTATGCATTTATATGTATGCAGATTATTATGACTAGAACAGTCAACTTCTACATGAGTGTTAAGTCTCAAGGTAATAGTTGTGAATATTCATTAAGTGGAGATCATAGCACTGTAGGAGTATTCTAATTTTGCAATGGGGGAATAAACATTATAATATGACCTGTTAAAATATGTTTCAATGCTATTCTCCTTTCTAACTGATAAATATGCAGTTCTTAAGCCTGTCCTTAAACTTCCTATGTCAGTTTCACATGATAATTCCCAAAAGTCCACTTTTCTTCCTGGAATTGACATTGGCATGACAAATGATGCAAATAACTTAGAATGGATTTGTTTTTAGATCAATCAATATATAAAAATCCAGGTAGCATTCAAAATTTTGTTATCTTGCTCTTTGCTTATTCATATTTATATTTATGTAAACTGGCCTTCTGTTACAATACTGATATCTATGTTTAAGGCATCCATTCTGTGTAATTTTGAAATCCCAGGTTTTTTTCCCCCCCAAATTCTCAGCTATCTGTAAAGAAATAAAATACGTAGAAGATTTGCTTTAAAAAAAAAAAAGGAGCATCAAAATACACAGCAAAATTTAACGGTAATATGTAACAGCTATTTCTGTTAATAGAAGCATATTCTTTTAGGTCATAAGTTTAAGAAGAGTGTCCACTTGAAAATGTTAATAATGTACTTTCTACATGAGAATCTAGTGTAGAAATTTTACTCAATGCAATTAAAGTGCTTTAGTTGGAATTTTGGAATACTTTTATGAAAGGAAAGGTCTTGGACACACAACTCTGTGTAGCATTAAACAAATATTAAATTTCTTCAACTAACTCTAAAATATTAAGATAGTGGTCTCTTGATAACAGGAAAATGTCACTGATGCAATGGTATGACTCTGGGCCTAATAAATACATAGTATTCTTTGTAGCTGGTGTTATCTCTCACCCACGTACAGATTCTCAGTCCCACACTAAAATTTAGGACCATTCTTGGACATAGATAGGATGATAAAGAACAATGAGATCTAAAATCTGAATTTATGGAGAAAGGTGGAAATGAGTTCTAGAACACATTTTATTTTACCAGACAGATCTATAATCAGATTCAGAGACTAGAAGACACATTTAAACATGGTGGGAGCTTTCGTTTAGGAGTTAAACTGGTATATAAGAGTTGGGGCTTCCATTACTTTGGGAAGTGGGTTTCTGTGAGACACCTGCTTTATTATTAAGTGAAGTAAGGTATAGTTCCTGTAAGAAGTTAAAAGAACTATAAAGTAGCATGTTGTAACAACCGACATTAAATGAAGCAGGGATTCCATTGGCTGCATGTAAGGAAATAATGGAAGGAAGACGGAGAATTAAAATGAAAGGCAGAAGGCTTACCTTTGATGGCTTTCATTAAATGTTCCAGGTAATGGATGTTTTCCCAAGGTAAGTGTATATCAGGGACAGGGGATGTAATGGTTTATGAAACAAAGTATAAGTGATTGTTAAAGAGGGCCATAAGGAAGCAGGGCCCTATACCTAGAGAAGCAGGAAGTGGGCAACCAATTGTCAGTGCACAAGTATGTACACATAAGCACATGATTAAAACTCCTCATAAATGTAGTTGGTCCTCCATCATTAACAGTAAAAAACTAAAGTTCCTCACTGCTTTCTTTAAGGTGATGCAAACTATTTTAAATCTTTATTTTCCATGGTGCTGGCAAACACAATCCATGCAGATGTTCATTTTCCTATAGATGCTGCTGTAGCTTCATACATCAAAAATTCTATTCAAATACTTACCTCTCATCAACATTATGAAATAAAACATCTGCCTCTTCATATCCACGGTACATCTTATCACAGGAGTTCTCTAACCCTTAATAACTATATCAAAAGAATGCTGAGCTATAGTATATTTCATTTTAATAATGTAGTCAGTTTGGTAACAGATACATTCCAAAAGCTGTTTAAACCTACCACTATTTAGAGATCCCAAATTCAGATATAATTCATCTAAGTAAAATATATACAGCTGTAATTTATCAGGTTGACTTAAAGGAGATAAATCTTACTAAAGACATAAAATTAATCACAGTGCTTCTTGTATTTATCTGACAGTTTAGAAAAGTTAAATATAATATAAAAGTTGGTTTAGATTATCTAAGCATGCTATTAATAGTGTCTGTGGTTGAGAGTAAGTATATAGTTGAAAATGGACTAGTGTTCTATTTCTTTTCAAGCAAAACTATATTGAAATTGGTAGTCCTATTAAATATCTACGAATCTGACAATTTCAACCCTTTCTTGATTTATGTGTAACAGCATCAAACCAAGAGTTAAATAGTAGAAGGAGATATGCATGATCTTCACTACAAAAAGAAACCTGTTTTCTTTCTCCATCAGTATTATTCTATAGTTCCATTTGACCAGGAAGCAAAATGAAAGACAAGAAATTTGTGTTTGTAAACAATGGCCCAGGGTAGCAGCTTTATACCTTTTGATGCTATGACTTTTTAGCAAACACTGAGAGAAAAAACAAACAAACAAACAAACAAAAAACCCTTTAAAACTCTACAAATATGGATAACAGATTTCCTTAACCTTACCATATAAAAGGTGCCTCATGGAATTTATTCATATGGGCAAGTAAAGGACAGAGGAAACAGGAGTTGTCTTGCATACCCACTATTGCAATTTGCATTTTCAAGGACAAACAAGAGCCACACCTTCAAAGAATATCAATAACATTGCTCAGCAACTACTATGTACCAGGCACTTGTAACAGTATTTTCTCAGTCCTTATAGAAACCCTGGGAGGTAGATCATATTTAGACTGCCCATATGAGGAAACTGAGTCTCATAACTGTAAAAGAGAATGTTTGAACTAAAAAAGCTACTAAATTACATATTTAGAGACAAATCCATGTTTCCTGACCTCAAAACTGGTGTTCTTTCTACTTGAAGCAAGATATGGTAGAAATAAAATGGGCTTTGAGAGGTTCAGTTCAGATAAACTTGTGTTGGAAAGACTCTTCCACTTATCGGTTGTGGATTCAAGACTAATAATTTTATCCCTCTGCTCCCATCTTCCTTCTCATCTGTAGAGGGAAAATACCACTGCATCCCTGGCAGAGTCGTTACAAGGTTTGTTTATAAGCAATAAATAAGAGATGCTCAAGACAGCAACAACATTTAGGTGCTTTGGATGGACTAGGTAAAAAGTTGATGTTTTATGAACTTCTAAAAATCACACTATCTGTACTATGTAAACTTTCTATTGAATTTCCTTCTTAGTACATTGAACATCTTTTTTTTTAGTATGTAGTCATTAAAATTATATTGTCTTCTTTAGCTTTTAGGAATATATCTAGAGGATCCTGAGTTTTTCATAAATCAACAATACAATAGTCTTGGCTCTCAAATGCAGCCTTTACAAAATTAAAGATACTCTTTATTTTCTGAAACACATAATTTTGCCAGATAGTTATCATAACCTTGTCAACATGCATTCCATGCAACTAATCTTTTCTTATTTCATATGATTTAGCAACTCTTTAGTAAGCAACTGCTATTTGAAAGGTATTCTAACAGACGATGAAGATTCAAAATGCATAAGACAAAATGATTGCCTTGAAGAGGTTAATATTTTAAGTAAGGAGGTTGACATGCGATTAGACACATGAGTACTATCAGGAGGAATAGATGAAGAACTGGGACCACCAGACACAGGCAAGGCAAGGACTGTAGTTGGAAAGTCAGTGTAAATTTGGTGTTCAGGAAAATAGCAAATATCAGACCTACTAGACTTAAGGAAGTTTGAAAGCTGGATGGCAAAGTAAAGCCAGAGTTCTGGCTCAATGCCATTGGTCTAGCTATAGCCATGCTGCTCACAGGTGCAATCAATAAGAACAATAGAAAGCCAAAGAAGGTGAGTACAAAAAAGTAAGCAATAATAAAGCCAGACAAGCAAGAACCAGGCAATAGGGATAACTGGCAAAAGAAGAGAGAGAAAAAGAATGCTGAAAAAAGGGAACAAAGGGGATGGAAAATTATACTTCTTCCCTCTCTTAAGGCCTCTCTCTCTCTGTCAAATAAATAAATAAAATCTTAAAAAAAATTCAATTAGCCAAGGTATAGTGCATCATTAGTTTTTGATATAATGTTCAATGATTCATTAAAATGTATAACACTCAGTGCTCATCATATCATGTGCCCTCTTTAATGCAATAAAGTACTTTTAATGAAGGTGTGAAGATTGTTATCTTAGACATAATGTTATTACACACTAAATAGACTATAGACTAAAATGTAAACATAACTTTTATATGTACTGGGAAACCAAAAAATTAATTTAACTCACTTTATTGTAGTATCTGCTTTATTTTGGTGGGCGAGAACTGATCCCACAATATCTCTAAGATACTATATATATATGACATAATTGGAGGAGTTAATAAGTAAAAAACATCCAAATTACCACAACTAATTACTTGAGAATCAAGATGGCATAACTAAATGAAACGATTATTTATATTTGTTCTTTTCTGAGACAAATGAAAATCTGGCTCATTAAAAAGTTATTTTTCTCTCACTGTGCTTTTGACTTTTGGACTTCTTTAAATTAGTTGACTATTTTTGCCATTGAAATATATTTCTAAGTCTTATTAATAGATTTCTTACAAAATCATAAAATTAGATTTTTAAAAAAAGATTTTATTTATTTGCTTGAGAGAGAAAGCATGAGTGGGAGGAGGAACAGAAGGAGACAAGCAGACTTCCTGCTGAGCGTGAAGCCCAACACAGGGGTTCAATCCCAGGACCCTGAGATCATGACGTGAGGCGAAATCAAGGGTCAGTCGCTTAACCAACTGAGCCCCCCAGGTGCCTCACAAAATTAGAATTTAACTTCAAGTTCAATTAATAGAATCCACCTCTTTAAGAAAAATAAAGCTTAGCTGAAAGTGACTTATTTATTATTAATGATTTTATGGAAGTTAATCCACAATTTTCCCATCTTTTTTAGCACTAATATTTCTGCTTCTGAATAATAAAGTCCAACAATTTTGACTGATTTGCTTTATTCATTTTTTAATTTGAAATAATTATAGATTCACAAGAAGTTGCAAAGTATAATATGGAGAAGGTATTTCCTCAGTCCCCTTAATGGTAACATCTTGCTTGAGTGTAGTATAATAGCATGACCAAGAAACTGACATTGGTAAATTCCACAGACCCTACTCAGATTTCACCTTTTTAAAGTGCACTTCGTGTGTGTGTGGTATTTAGCTCTATGCAACTTTACCATATGTACAGATTTCTGTAACTTCCATGTCAAAATACAAAATTATTCCATTACCTCAAGTATCTCTCTTGATATGCTTTCATAGCTCTGCCTTCTCTAACTCTTGCCAATGACCAATGTGCCAGACATTAGAAATAAAATGGCAAAGAAGACAGATCATTAAGAACAGCAAATGATCTAGGCTCTGAAGTCAGACCACTTGGCTCTACACTCTGGCTTTACCAATTGCTATCTATGTGACTTGAATTTAACCTCCTTAAACCTCAGTTTCCGCATTTATAATGTGGGTATATAATGGCATATACTTCACAATGTTGTGATGATCATGTCTGGTAATCCACTGTGGTGGCAAAAAGTACTATTAATAACTATGTTTGTCTTTGTGTTTTTTTTTTACAACCTAATAGGATATTATAAAACAGTTTAATAGATAATAGGAGATTGCTACAGGAAAGCCTATGAAAGAATCTAATCTAGAATTGAGGGAGAGAATTTGAGAAACAGATTTTTGGACAGGGTGAGAAAAAACAGACTTACAGGATGAATAAGTGGGGAGTCAGATAAAGAAGTTTAAGTGTTTTTCAAAGAGGGTAGAGGCTAGAAGAGTAATTGGCCCTTAGGAAGACCGTATTTGGTATTGCAATAACTCAAGGTATGAGAGAGAATTACCTTATAAGGTATGCTAAGCAGACTAAATTTCATCCTGAGAAAAATGGAAGGAATTAGGAGAATAAATGATTAGATCAGTTTTGTACTTCAGAAACATCATCCTGACTACAACACAATTATTATTTGGGAGAAAGCAGGTTGGTGCACATATATATTTATAAATGGAGTATAATTCTAGGGAGGATGATAGTATATTTTCAGTGAATATTTGGTACAGATATTCTTTATATAAATTTTTACTTATAAAACATACATTATTTATCCATTATTTTCTGAAGACTTTTAAGAAGTTTCTATAAAGATGAACTATATGAATATATAAAAAATTCAAAGATAATTTTCAGTAAAGACTAATACAAAATTATCCTGTGAAAATACATCCTGACTCTCTTATTTTCAACAGTGACAACCTACAAAATGGACTTTGGTTCCCTATAGCTCTAGAAGACACTTTCCTGATGTGCTGAGCAATATTGAGATCAACATATTATCACCCTAATCTTGTGCATTAGTTATTGGGAAGAAAGGGACTAAACACATAAGGACAAATCAAAAGGAAACATGGATAAATAAATTTGTAAAATGAAGCCCCTGGGACTAGTCATTCAGCTGAAATGAACATTGAGAGGAAAAATAAGTCAAGTCTAGCAGTTCTTTTATAATGCCCTATGCATAGTTTTTTTTACAAAATTTATCACCTGCTTTGTTCATCAATAGCTCACTTTTCTGTATCCTGTACTACAGAATACTACTACTCAACAAGAGAGTCCAAATAATATTTTTCTGTGATTATAGTAGCTATATATGTCTCGCACAATAATCTAAATTCGGCAGAGGTAAATTTAGAATAACAAGAACAAGTGCTGCAAACTGAATAGTCTCCATGAAGTTGTTGTATTGTAAACTAACTGAATGCAAGAGCATTATGGGTCAAAGCGGTTTCATTTCTTTGAACTTAGGAGTAATGACCTCATGTGCCAGTCACTGTACAAATATATTGGCCATTTTGATTCTTCACTCACTTTTCATGTCTAATCTAATCTCCATGAAGGTAGATACTATATTTAACACTTCTTTGGCACCTAGCACAAGAGGAAATGGATAATATCTTTAAAATCGCTATCTTCAACACAACGTTTCACTAAATACAAGTTGTTATTATTTTTTTCAATCATAGTGATTTTCTGAAGACAGCTAAAATGACTAAGCTTGTCATCAGTTCTTTTAAAATATGGCCCATAAATAAGGTGACCATATACTCTGGTTTACCAGAGACTGCTCCTGTTCATTTTTATTATAGCATAATTAATAATAGCTTTTCCTTTCATTCTCAAAATACCTGGGATTGGGTAATAAATTATTTGGTTAACTTACCATAGCACATGATGTCAGAGTCTGAAATAGTCAATGAGTCTGACTTGCAGTGCATTCTAGATGGGTATGCATGGCACCTAGAAAAAAAAATTGTATACATTTTAGTTAAGGCTTATGAAATCATTTAATAGCCTAGGATAATGCCATTAAATGGATGAACAAGAAAGCTCAGAATAGCAGATAGAATGCTTATAGTAATATTGTCACATTTGTCCCATTCAATATGATCAAAACTGACTCTAAATTTTTAAAAGCCGTGTCTTTTTCTTGATTAAAACAAAAAAAATACAAGACTATTTTAGATTTTAATAATTTTTATATGGGATCTAAAATATTGCTGGTGCAAGATCAATATGCCATATGTTAAATTCTAAATTTGTCACAAAAATAGAAATATTTTATTTCAATTTTGTGAAAAATACTTCAATATCTGAATAAGCAATAAATTAACCCTCATAATGCACATTTTTCTTTGACATTCTCTTAGTTCTTTTTTTAAAATTGTGGTCAAATACAGATAACATAAAATTACCATTTCATCACTTTAACATTTTTGTTTGTTTGTTTGTTTGTTTTTAGAGAGGGAGAGAGAGAATCTTAAGCAGGCTCCATGCCCAGGGCAGAGCCCAAAGTGGGGCTGGATCTCACAACCCTGAGATCATGGCCTGAGCCAAAATCAAGAGCCAGATGCTTAACCAACTGAGAGTTGGCACCCCACCACTTTACCATTTTTAAATGTAAAATTCATTTCCATTAAGAGTAGTCCCATTGCCATGCAACCATCACCATTATCCACCTCCAATTTCATCTTTCCAAACTGACACCCTGTTTTCTGTTTTTTACAATATGAGGATATTTTTATTTATTATCATGTATTTTTAGATCAAAGGAAGTTTAAATAAAGTACTCCAAAAACGAAATATTTTAATTTATGAACTCTGTGATGTTGGCCTAAAATGTCTGGTAAATGTTTCAGTCTTTCACTGAATGAGTTTTATAGATTCAAAAAATAATAATCTCTTATGATTTGAAAGCCTATAATAGGTAAAATACTAAGAAATAAAGCTTAGTTGGATTAGTTCAGAGCCCTGAGAAATTTTAATCTTTAATGATTTTGCATTACATATAAATGTTCATAAGTATTTTGCAAATGCTTAAAGTGAATCAACAGCATACATTTTGATTAACAGTTGAGAAGAATTTTTCAATATTAGAGTTTTAAGCATTAGGTCTGTCCTTAAGGCTAAATATAATCATTCTCACTTCTTGTGCTTATTGTTTATTTTATTCATAATGGACTCAGCAACTCTTTATAGCATTTCTTGTCCTTAACTTTTTCTCAAAGTATGCATTTTAAAATATTTTAGTACTTTAAAATTAAATGAACAGTAAACATATATACATTCTTTGCCACGATGTAATGTTTTATTATAACATTGGGAAAATCTTGTGCCCTTCTTTTGAAATTTCAGAAATATTTTGCCTTTTAAGTGAAGAGTTAATGACCTAGAAAGATTTTAAAGCCCTTTATTTCCTTTGAGCTTTTGTCACACAAAACGTGAAGTGAATAAGGGGCTATGCTTAAAATTGTTAACTACATGCCTCATTTTAAAGACTGATGGCCTGGCAGTTAGCACCAGCAGTTTTCCCAGGAAAGCTAGCTATATGTGGCATATCAAATTGTGGGCATGGAAAAGCCAAGCAACAGAAATCCAGCCTCTCAGCAGCATACAATCTCATGGTGCTTTTCATTCTGCAGACATAGAGGAATACTCAATAATCAGAAGGCATATTACTGGCCCTATGAATTACCAAGCTAAAAAATTGTAAATTAATGAAAGAAAATGCTAAGTGTGTACTAATAGAAAATAATAAAACTTAAGATCATAAATATTTAAAGATCTAGCTATACTTAGAATTATTTTTCTCCAAATTCTTAGTCTAAATTTTCTTACCAAAAATTGATTGAATAAATATTTGAATGCCTAACTTGTGGAAGGCACTGTGCTAAGCAAAAGAGATACAAATGTCAGACAAGATATAATCTGTACTTTCAAGGAGAAGAGTCTGGGTATAGCGATCACATAATTAAAAAGAAGCTTATTGCAACATGTGTAAACTTGTCAAAGCAACACATTGTATACATTAAACTTACAAAATATCAAATTTCAATTATATTTCAATATAAAAAAAGATGCTTGTAACAGCTGTGAGGGCTATGAGAGTTGTTACAGGGTTCTATGGAGTATATATAGGACTGGACTCATTGTTCAATCATGGCCAGTATTGAAAGTTTATCCAAAAGAATTGCCTTTAAGTTGAGTTCTTAAATTTCAAGTTAACCAGACAGAATAGAAAAGCACAGGCCAGTCAAAGGGAACATGATATGTGGTATACCTGGAATCAGAGAGCACTTAAATGTTTAGTCAAATCAACAAATAAGCCATACCAGTGTCCCTGACTAATTAAGAGAATTATATTTTAAATTTCAAGCTAACTGTGAAAATAAATATGGCATTATACAGTGGTGACTATCTGTAAGTAAGTGTAGAAAAAGATACCAAAATTATCAAAAAAGATCCAACTAATGAGGGCTTTTTTTTTGTCTTAAGAACAATGAATATCATACATTCATGATATTGAAAGAGGATATTGTGTGGTCAATAAATATTTACTGAATAAAATTTGCTTATTATTTTGGAAATAATATTGTTTATACTTCTCTATATACTATTTAGGGGGCTTGGTTCAGACAGGTGAATACAATCCTTTCTTGTCGCATTGGTTAGACAAAAGGACAAATTTATAAATTATAATAATTATAATATTTAAGATTGTAAGTGTACCATTTCTTTATTAGTTTCCTTCTTCTCCTGAAAATTAGAAAAGTTGATTAGATATGAAAAAACATCTGCCTGATGTTTATCATTGCCCACATATGTCCAGTGGAAAATATTACAGGACATTTTTCAGTGAATATAGAATTGTATGGTATGGTTCTATGGCACAACTTTTTTTTTTAAGTAGGTGGAAATATTGATGACATTTTCTCTCTATACTGCTATCCACTCAGCATTTGAAAATTATTACCTTCTGCTATTTCCTAACTAGCTGACTGATTTTGCTAACACGATGGATAGACCCTGACTCATTTTATCTGGAACACTTCAGAAATATACACAGTTGGGTGGTTTATATCTAATTCAGTACAGACACACTATGAATCTTTTTAAGAGTGTTCTGTTGTACTTTTCTCCTCTACCAAGGTACTCATTGAAGGAATCTTATTTTTGTTGCCTAGTTCCTGGATACATGGAAATCCTGCTTCATTAATGTAACTTTTCCTTGGCATGTGGTATTCAGCAAGTTAATAACTGTGTACTTGCAACAGCAGGAGACTTTTCCTTCCTAATTTTGTTGGATCATATATTCCAACCAGTTAAAATAAAATTTACTACACCCTGCTGTCTTAAATGTAAACTAGCCTGCAATCAATTTGGTTTAATGAAATTAAAGCCATACAGTTTGACTAGAGAGAAGAAGGCCTTTGGTTCTCTGCTAAATTCATAATGGAAACAACTGCTATAGTCTAAATAGATCATGAGAAACATAGTTCTTCCAAAACACTAAAAAAAGATTTATTCTGTATTAATCAACAGAGTAGAAAATTCTAATTATCTTATCTAGGGAAGATTTAGAGATTGCATTTCATCTGATGTATTTTTAAGGTACTTTGTAATGCCTCCTGTACCTTTAATTGAGCTGTGAAATAATATCGATCACTGTTTCAGTGAAAGGATGGTTCAAGAATTGATGCTGACCCAACTCTCTAAACTTTGTTTTTAGCAGATTGTGAATTAACAGCGAGATGGTTATCTAAATTTCACTGAATGATTAGATTTGGGAACAGGTGTTATAGCATTGATTATTCAGTGAAATGACCAGTTCCCTTGCAAGGTTATATACATGACTTTTGCTAACTTGTTAATTGATTCCCCCCTCCCATGGTGCTCTTTTTCACCTTTACATCAAAAGATTAAGAAAAATGCGAAATGAACTCAAATGTATACAACCTAATGCTATTTTTCAAAAAATTTAAATGCTCTCCAAATATAAACTTCCTCTATAATTGAGGTCCAACCTAGTCCTCTAGCTTTAATTCCCACTATTCTCTAAATTATCTCTGTCTCATCTAATCAGAAATACTTACCTTTCTGTTAAATACTCCCCATGCTTCCCTGATGCCTTCCTTCAGGTTAGAATTGCTTCTTTTGCTATATAAAGCACTAAAACCTATGCATTCTTTAAGTTCCATTTAATCAAGCCTTGCCTGGATATCTCCCTCTCATGGAGTAATCACCCTTCCTCTGAGTTACAAGTGTTTTGTTATCTATTTGCCAGTTGGAACTATATTAGTCAAAGTTTTTTGCAGCTGCAAGTGACAAATATCCCACTCAGAAGAGTCCAAACAACAAAGAATAGGGAGATTATTGGTCCCAGTAAATGGGGAGTTCAATGAGTGATGATAATTCTGGGCTCAATTGGATCCAAGCCCTCAAATTATGCAAAGTCTCTCTCTCTCTCTCTCTATTTTAATACTTGACTTAGTTTTGCTTTATTTGAATGGGCTTAATTCAGTCACTCTATTGCCAATGAGATGGTATTGATACCAACCAGTCTTTCAAGCTTAAAATTCTTTAATGCTTCAATGGTAGTATATTACTATTATTATTATTTTATATAACTGCATATAACATAACATTTAGGTGTGCAACATAATGATTTGATATTTGTGCACATTTTGACATGATCACTACAGTAAATATAGTCAACTTATATGGTTATAATTATTTTTTCTTGTGATGAGGACTTTTAAGATCTACTATCTTAGTAAGTTTCGAATATGCAATAGAGCATTATTAACTACAGCCATCATGCTGTACATTACATCTTTATGACTCAATTTATTTTATAACTGGAATTTGGACATTTTGATCCCTTCACCCATTTTCCCCATCCCCAACTCCCCAGCTCTGGCAACTGCCAATCTATTCTCTGCATCTAAGAGCTTGTGTTTTGTTTTGTTTTGTTTTGTTTCATGTTATGTGATGTGATGTTATTCACCATACAGTACTTCATTAGTTTTTGATGTAGTGTTCCATGATTCATTGTTTGCATATAACACCCAGTACTCCATGAAATACGTGCCTTCCTTAATACCCATAACTGGCCTGGCCTAGCCCAATCCCCCACCCCCTCTCCTTTGAAACCCCCAGTTTGTTTCCCATAGTCTCTCATGGTTCAGTCCCCTTCTATTTACCCCCCCCTTCATTCTTCCCTTCCTTCTCCTACTGCTCCCTGCTATTCCTTATGTTCCACAAGTGAGTGAAACCATATGTTAATTGTCTTTCTCTGGGAGGCTTATTTCACTTAGCATAGTCTCCTCCAGTCCTATCCATGTTGCTGCAAATGTTGGATAATCGTTCTTTCTGATGGCTGAGTAATATTCCATTGTATATATGGACCACATTTTCTTTATCCATTCATCTGTTGAAGGGCATCTCAGCTCCTTCCAGACTTTAGCTATTCTGGACAATGCTGCTATGAACATTGGGGTGCATACAGCCCTTCTCTTCACTACGTCTGTACCTTAGGGGTAAATAACCAGTAGTGCAATTGCTGGGTCAGAGGGTAGCTCAATTTTTAACTTTTTAAGGGACCTCCACATTGTTTTCCATAGTGGCTGTACAACTTGAATTTCCACCAATAGCGTAAGAGGGATCCCCTTTCTCCACATCCTCTCCAACATTTGTTGTTTCTTGCCTTATCAATTTTTGCCATTCTAACTGGCGTAAGGTGGTATCTCAGTGTGGTTTTGATTTGAATTTCCCTGACGGCTAATGATTTTGAACATTTTTTTATGTGTCTGTTAGCCATTTGTGTGTCTTCATTGGAAAAGTGTCTGTTCATATCTTCTGCCCATTTTTTAATTTTTTAAGTCTTATTTTTAATTTTTTTTTTAAAGATTTTATTTATTTATTCGACAGAGATAGAGACAGCCAGCGAGAGAGGGAACACAAGCAGGGGGAGTGGGAGAGGAAGAAGCAGGCTCATAGCGGAGGAGCCTGATGTGGGGCTCGATCCCATAACGCCGGGATCACGCCCTGAGCCGAAGGCAGACGCTTAACCGCTGTGCCACCCAGGCGCCCCTTATTTTTAATTTTTATTAATAATTTTTATTTTGTTATATTAGTCACCATACAGTACAACCTTAGTTTTTGATGTAATGTTCCATGATTCATTATTTGTGTATAACACCCAGTGCACCATGCAATATGTGCCCTCCTTAATACCCATCACTGGCCTATCCCAATCCCGCACCCTCCACCCCTATGAAGCCCTCAGTTTGTTTCCCAGGGTCCACAGTCTCTCATGGCTTATTCTCCCTTCTGTTTACCCCCCCTTCATTCTTCCCTTCCTTCTCCTACCAATCTTCCTATATCTTATGTTCCATAAAGGTGTGAAGCTGTATGATAATTGTCTTTCTCTGCTTGACTTTTTTCCCTTAGCATTATCTCCTCCAGTCCTGTCCATGTTGCTGCAAATGTTGAATAATCATTCTTTCTGATGGCTGAGTAATATTCCACTGTATATATGGACCACATCTTCTTTATCCATTCATCTGTTGAAGGGCATCTCGGCTTCTTCCACGGTTTAGCTATTGTGCACAATGCTGCTATGAACATTGGGATGCCTTATGGCCCTTCTCTTCACTACGTCTGTATCTTTGGGGTAGATACCCAGTAGTGCAATTGCTGGATCATAGGATAACTCTATTTTTAACTTTTTAAGGGACCTCCACACAGTTTTCCAAAGTGGCTGTACCAACTTGCATTCCCACCACAGTTTAAGAGGGATCCCCTTTCTCCACATTCTCTTCAACATTTATTGTTGCCTGCCTTGGCCATTTTGCCATTCTAACTGGCATAAGGTGGTATCTCAATGTAGTTTTGATTTGAATTTCCCTGATGGCTAATGATTTTGAACATTTTTTCATGTGTCTGTTAGCCATTTGTGTGTCTTCATTGGAAAAGTGTCTGTTCATATCTTCTGCCCATTTTTTGATTTGTTTGTTTCTTGTGTATTGAGTTTGAGAAGTTCTTTATAGATCTTGGATGCCAACCTTTTATCTGTAGTTTCATTTGCAAATACCTTCTCCCATTCTGTGGGTTGCCTCTTTGTTTTGATGACTGTTTCCTTTGCTGTGCAGAAACTTTTTATCTTGATGAAGTCCCAAAAGTTCATTTTTTTTTGTTTCCCTTGCCTTTGGAGATGTGTCATGAGAGAAGTTGTTGTGGCCGATGTTGTAGAGGTTACAGCCTATGTTCTCCTCTATGATTCTGATGGATTCCTGTCTCACATTGAGGTCTTTCATCCATTTGGAGTTTATCTTTGTGTATGGTGTGAGAGAGTTTGTTTGTTTTTTTTTGTTTTTTTTTTTTTTTGCTTAGATACCACATTTGAGTTCATACAGTATTTGTCCTTCTTTGTCTTATTTCACTTAACATGGGGTCCTCAATGTCCATCCACGTTGTCACAAATTGCAATATTCTTTTTCATGGCTAAATAGTATTCCTGTGTTTGTGTGTGTGAACTTTTTTTTATTTTTATTTTTATTTTTTTTTAAGATTTTATTTATTTATTTGACAGAGATAGAGACAGCCAGCGAGAGAGGGAACACAAGCAGGGGGAGTGGGAGAGGAAGAAGCAGGCTCATAGCAGAGGAGCCTGATGTGGGGCTTGATCCCATAACGCCGGGATCACGCCCTGAGCCAAAGGCAGACGCTTAACCACTGTGCCACCCAGGTGCCCCAGGCGCGATTATTGCTAATTGAACTTTTTTAAAAATCCATTTATTTATTTATTGATGGACAATTAAGTTGTTTCCATACCTGGTTACTATAAATAGTGCTGCAACGAACATGAGGTTGCATTTATTTTTTAAATTAGTGTTTTTGCTTTCTTCAGATAAATATCTAGAAGTGGAATTGCAAGATAATATGGGAATTGTATTTTTTAGGTTTTTGAGGAACCTCCATACTGCTTTCCATCGTGTTGGGACCAATTTATATTCCCACTACCAATGCACAAGGGTAACTCTGTCTCCACATTCTCAACAACACTTGTTATTTCTTATCTTTTTTAATAATAGCCACTCTAAAAAAACATGAGGTTATATCACATTGTGGTTTCGATTTGCACTTTCCTGATAATTAGTGATGTTGAGCATCTTTTCATGTACCTATTGGTCATCTGTATATATTCTTTGGAAATATGTCTATTCTGATGCTCTGCCCATTTTTTAATCAGGTTGTTTTCTCTTAAGTTATATGAGTTCTGTGTATATTTTAGACTCTCTAATTTTAGAATAGTTTCATTGCCCTAAAAAAAAAATCCCATATCTGAGTCTCTCTTTATATATTTTGGAAATTGTGCCCTTATTGGATGTATGATTTACAAATATTTTCTCCTATTTAGTAGGTTGCCTGTTCATTTTATTGATATATCTTTTGCTGTGAAGCTTTTTAGCTTGATGTAAAGTGGAATGCTTATTTTTGCTTTTGTTGCATTTGTTTTTTGGAATCAAATCCAAAAATCATCACCAGTACTGATGTCATCTTTGTTTTCTTCTAGAGGTTTGGGGCTTCAGGTCTTACATTCAAGTCTTTAATCCATTCTGAGTTTACTTTTGTGTATGATGTAAGATAGTCCAATTTCATTCTTTTGCATGTGGCTGTTCAGTTTTCCCACCATCATTTATTGAATGGACTAAACTTTTCCCATTGTATATTCTTGGCTCTTTTGCTATAAATTAATTGGCTATAGATCATCAATTTCTGAGCTCTCTATTCTTTTCCATTAATCTATGTGTCTGTTTTGATTATTATAATTTTATATAGCTTGAAATCAGGGTGTGTGATATATCCAGATTTGCCCTTTTTTTTGTAGAAGGTAGCATTCTTTAAAAAAATAATCTTTCCAACAATATTTCCAACAAAATTCATGATCAAATTTGCCTATTTTGAGTTATCTATTTCTTTCACCAGATGAATCATGGTGAATAAGACAATGGAGGACCCTGTCTTTACCCACTGACCAACAACCATCATATGGATTGAGAAAGGGGAGGTTTAGTTACAGAAAAGAAATAGGGTGATAGAGAGATGAGATATTTATCTGGGAAAGTAAAAGGATAAAAAATTTGATTTATAAGCCAAAATTGAGATGTATACTTTATTAATCTGTATAGCTTTCAAAAGTTTAATTTCTAACAAACATCCATTTATATAACTATATAACTTTTAATTTTTTAAAAATAAGGTTGAATGAAAGCTAATAACACAAAAAATGAATAGCGCAGTAGTAACTCAAATTTAACAGATTAAGAGTGAGAGGTTGGTATTCTGTCTTTAATTTTTCAATCTAGTAATCAAAAGATAAACATGTATCTCAATATATTAAATTAAGAACTAAAGAAAAGTCAAAGGGGAAATTTTATGGTAACCTTCTGAACACTCATTTCATAGTAAGTGAAAGATTTATTAATAATGTCTTTCAGTTGGTGTGTTTTCTTTACAATAGTGTAATGAACATGTTATGTCCTCTATACTTGATAAGACAGGAAGCTTATTAATGGCAGAACCTGTTTCCTTGTGCTCCTCGTGTATTTATTGTCTAGCCCAATACCTTAAATTTAGTATTTGCTTTAAGATAATCATTTTGATCCTTACAAAGACAAAACTTTTAAAAATAAATGTACTATCCCTTTTAAATAATATTTTATACGATTATTCTATTTACTTTGATCTTAAAGTTTGCTAACATTTCAGCAGTAGTTTCTTTACAAGCTTTCCCCCTGATTGACTAAACAGTCCCTTTATGTCTACTTATAATTTGTAAGTTGTATGTGCTTTCTGAGCTCACTTCAGATAATCTATATGAGTTTTTAGGTGAATATTAATTCTCCTTGTCAGGTGATAAATTATTATTTTTACCTGATAGTATTCAGTAAGAATTGTTTGATATTTCACATCTATTTACATATTTTGATCTTATGTACACTTTCTGCAAAATGATTTTTAAAAATATAGTGCACTACCATTTACAAAATTCCCTCAAGTAAAGTTCACAAGTGAGACAGTGAGTTGTGAAGGTGAGAACGTTGGGATTTGAGAAGAAATTAAAAAAACCAAAACAAATAAGCCTTTGATCATAAATTGCTAGAACAGGTTTTTGCTTAATTAATGCAGTCTAAAAGACATTACATGGAGTTATAAATCAATAATAATTAGTTGTATTTACTTATTTTCAATAAAAACTCTAACACTCTTTATATGTGAAAAAGCATGAGATGACAAAATCCATTTCTAAGAATCTCCTATAGGCAGCAGAATTATTAGGCTAATGGATTAATGTAATACTGATAGTGATACTGTGTTCCATGCACACAAATTTCATCCTTATGCAAATATAGCCCATTATTTCTGCAAAATACAGTTCATCAGTTTCAGGGAGAGAACACGGAGATAGTTTAGAAACCAATCACTACTACAGAAGAAATGTTGAAAACAGTTGAAATCATGCCTGCTGGTGTTGGGACCAAAGTATTATTTATTTTCAATTGACAAGATCACTATGCTATTTTAGTTATCTGAGAATTCTGTTTTGTCTATCATCTAAAAATCGCCATTTTATTTTCATTGTAGGAGAATTAAATAACTGTCCAGAATTAATGAATAGATATATATTTATTAAAACCTTCATGAGGAAAAGGAAATGGACTCCTAAGTACCTTTTTTTTCCCTTTATACTCCTCTGCCAATGAATTTCCCACTGATCTGATGTTTATTCAAAATCCATTTCATATTTGGCTTTTTTACCAAATGATTGGGATTCACTTAATGGAAGAGAGCAGGTGAATGCCATGATTGAATTAAGTGAAATGGTACTTTTATTCCTCTTATATTAAGTAAGGCTCAAAGCAACTGTGTTTCAGGGAAATAACATTCTTTGGAGAGACATGAGACTTAATAGGACAGAAAATTCACCAGTAGCATGATACTTTCTTCTCCAATAGAGGCTCTATCAATACTCCTTCTTTCCTACAATATTTGGGTTACCCTTTAATTTATACTTACTCTGTGAGATTCAATATAAAGGAAATGTCAATTGGCACTAATGTAAAGATTGCACTAAATTATTTCTTAATTCATTGCCAAAATAAATTAAGAGTATGTACATATTTTATCTATTCACTGAGAATAGCTCTTAAGCTATTGATAACAGCTATTGATAACAAATTACTGTAGAGTTAAATCTTTAAATCTGATAAAGACTTTCCACTCTACATGCATCCCATTGTTTTCCTTCACGAAAAGTATTTAAACTATTGACTCCCTTCATGATAACATATATTCACTTCAAAACATATTTACTGAGAAGCTGTTTCATATAAAGCACATGGTGAGGTAGGGAGTGCAAAAATGGATATTACATGATATGTTCATCAAGTAGCATACAAACTTCTGGTAGGGTAAGTTAGAGATACCAATAAATCTAATCAAATTCAGAATTAATAAGCATTATCAAAACACAAAAGGGGAGTTCATAAAAGGGAATAATAAGAGAGTGGGGATAGGAAAAGGCAGACTTCATAGAATTTTGAGGGAGGCTGAGAAGGAAGCATGGGAATTTGTTATGTGGAATGCAGAATGAGGGAAAGAGATGTAGAAGTTGCAAAGCAGAGAGAGCCCTGCAAGGAAAGACATGGGTACAGAGCAAGACTGGGGATGGCTTTATGTATAGGGATTAATTAATTCAGCCTGCAAGGAAAATAATTTTTGTGTAGATTAATGAGAGCTGAGAATGTAAAGTTTGATTGGTGCTACACTGTGCAGTGCCTCAGACCTGGTGAGGGGTTTATAAGAAATTTGTAGGGACTTGAGCAACTATTGAATGTTTTTTAACAGCAGAGAATCACATGATTCTCTCATGACACTCTAGGAAGACACTAGTAAGACTATTTTAGCAGCAGTGTTAAGAATATTTATAGGATTTGCCTTGTTCGTTAGGTTTGACACAGCTGAAAGGCCTCTTCTTTCCATCTTTCTGTTTTCAAATCTTATCTTTCAAGTCCAGCACAAATGCCACCTCTTTTAAGAAGCCTTCCCTCACCCTTCTGAACTAAAGTAATCACTCCTAGCAATTGCAGTGCTGGCATTCTCCATCTAATTTTTTTTTGGATGCTATGTTATTTTTAGTACAAAAATAATATATTTGTGATAGGGTAAAATATACACATAATCTTAAAACATACATATCATCTAAAATCTAAAACAGTTACATCTTAATAGACACCTAGAAAGCACCATGCTATCTTAAATTTTTAAATTAAGAAAATGTGCACTTAATTAGAAAACTTCAGTAACTCTGGTGCTGAAGAGACATGAAGAAATGGTGATCAATAAAACACCATTTCTGTCCTACATTATCTATGGTCAACTCACCATCATCATAGAGTGTTTCACAGCCTCCTTAGCATTGCCAAGAATGATACTGGAAGGACATTTACTAGAATCCTTTTTCCTCATGTAGTTCCTGGGCAGAATCTGTAAGGTGAGAGCACTTGTGCAAGATTTGGAGGGCAAAAGAGGAGGGATCAGTTGTAGGCAGATTTATTGTTAAAAAACCATTTCCTCAGAGCCTCTTACTTCTGTACTGTAGACAACAAAGATATCATTCACTGTCTTTGAGGTTGCTGAGCTTTTGCACAGAGTACAAAAATCAGACCAATCTGGCAGCTGTGTCCCTGGCCTTATTTTTTCCTAGCTATTTCAACATTTAAAAATGTTTTCATTTCCCCACTTTGAACATTTCCAATTAGGACTATCTAGGGTATCTTTTGTTTTCTTGATGAAAACTAGATTGATAGAGCTTCTTTTGCAAGAATAATTCCTATCTTAGTTAAAGATTTAGCTTTTTGAGTTGGTGAACAGTGGGAGGTGCAGAGAGAGTGACAGTGACACTCCTGGAGAAGGCATGGAAGCTCTGTGTTCCTTTCCCTACACATCTCTTCCATCTGGATGTTCATCTGTATCCTTTTATAATAAATTGGTAAACAAGACCCTAAGAGGAGCAGAGATGCTTTCAGGAGCCAAACTTCTGAGGAGACTCAACACAAATGGGAGAGGCACTACAAGCATGAAGAAGGGAGAGGAACAGATTCCACACCAGGCACCCTAGACTTTGGGGACCTGCACTTGGAAGACAAGTCCCCATAACATTTGGCTTTGAAAACCAGTGGTGCTTAGCTTCATGATTTTTATAACCAGTGGGGCCTAACTTAAAATTTTAAAAATCAGCAAGCTTAGCAGGCTTGGCTCTGGGAGGGCTGGAGGGCAATAGGAAACTGAGCCCCTGCCCTTAAAGGCACAACATAACAAACAACCCTTCCAAGATACATCACAGAAGCACCAATAAATCACCTGGAGTATATGTGAAAGAGATTTGTTTACTAATCCCAGAACATGTGCTGGAGTGGCAGAGATCTTAAGAAGACTTCCCCAAGAACAAGAGTTGGTAGGAACAATTCCCTTCTTCTCATCAGCCCATATAGCTGGACACTTGCCCTGCTACACCTCATCCTGCAAGCAGCTCCTGTAGGAACCAGCATCACTCCAAAGTGACCCCTGCCATGGAGAAAGGAAGATAACCAAGCACAACAGTACATTCGCAGTCCCAGCAACAGACATCAGCCCTTATTGACAGCTCCGCCCACCAACAAAACCTCTCAGGGGCCAAGGCAGTGAGGGCACCCTGTAGGTCAGTGTTACTAGAGCCCCAACAGATGGACGGGGGGAAGGCATTTGATGTGACTGAAGACATCACCCAACTATAAGTCTGCAGTGGCCCCAGACTGACCTTTTAACAACACAGGGACCAAACCCTGCTCACAACAGGCAAAGTGGGCCACTGGAGCTGACTGGACTGATTGTAAACAAGGCTTAGCCATAACAGTAGAGCACACACAGCCCACATAGAAGACACCCCTGAAGCACCAAGTTCTGGTTAACAGGGGACATTGTGCTACAAGGGACCATAGGACCTCTTCTTCATAAGGCCATTATTTTCATGAATAGGAGATGTAACTGAGTTTCCTAATATATAGAAATAAAAACACAGAGAGTTAGACAAAATGAGGAGACAATGGAGCATGTGTCATATGAAAGAACAGGACAAAATCACAGCAAAAAAAGCTAAATGAAATAAGTAATATGCCTGATAAAGAATTCAAATTAATGATCATAGAGATACTTATCAAACTTAAGAAAAGTGTGGAGGAACTCAGTGAGACCTTCAATAAAGAGATATAAAATATCAAAAAGAACCAATCAGAGATGAAGACCTCAATAACTAAAATTTAAAATGTGCTAGGGGGAATTAATAGTAGATACGAAAGAATGGATCAGTGAGCTGGAAGCCAGAGTAATGGAAAGCAACCAAGTTGAATAACGATAACGACAGCAACAGCAACAACAACAAAAAGAATAATAAAAATAAAAATATGTTAAGAGAACTAAGCAACATCATCAAGTGTAGTAACATTCACGGTATAGGGATCCTGAAAGGAAAAAAGAGAGAAAAGGGAGCACAATATATATTTAAAGAAATAATATGCTGAAAATTTCCTAATCTGGGGAACAAAACAAACATCCAGGCCCAGAAGGCACAGGGATTCCTCCAAACAAATCAACCTAAGGAGTTTTGCACCAAGACACATAGTAATTAAAATGGCAAAAAGTGGTGATATAGAAAGAATTTTCAAAGGAACAAGAGAAAACAGTTAAATACAAAAGAAACTCAATAGGCTATCAGCTGGTATTTAAGCAGAAATTTTGCAGGCCAGAGAAAAGTGGCATGATATGGTCAGAGTGCTAAAGGAAAAAAAAAAAGAAAGAAAGAAACAAAAAACAAAACAAAACCACAATCAACAATAGTGTACTCAACAAGGCTATCAACCAGAATAGGAGAGATAAAGAGTTTACCAGACAAACAAAGGTGAAAGAAGTTTATCACCACTAAATATGCCTTACAAGGAACATTAAAGGGAATTATTTGAGTGGGGGAAAAATAAAGGATCGTAATCAGGAGTAAGAAAATTATGAAAAGAAAGCATTTCACAGGTAAATACAAACAAAAAAAAGTAGTAGATTAACTGCTTATAAAACCAGTACAGAAATTGAAGAACAAAAATAGTAAAATCAATTATATCTATAAAAATCAGTCAAGGGATTCACAAAACAAAAAACTATAAAGCATGATATCCATATACATAAAACCTGGGTGGAGAGAATAAAAATTTAGTGCTTTTAGAGTGGGTTCAAACTTAAGCAACCATCTGCTTAATATAGATTATCATCGGCATAATTTATTATATATGAACCTAAGGGTAACCACAATCAAAAACCTGTAATAGATATGCAAAACATAAAGAGAAAGGAATTCAAGCATATAACTAAAGAATGCCATCAGACCACAAGAGAAGAGAGCAAAAGAAGGAACAGAGATCTATAAAAACAATAATGAGACAAGTAACAAAATGACAGTAAGTACATGCCTATCAATAATTATTTTAAATGTAAATGGACTAAATGATCCAATCAAAATATATAGTGTGACTGAATGATAAAAAAGCAAGACCCATCCATATGTTGCCTATAACAGATTCACTTAGACCTAAAGACACCTGCAGATTAAAAGTGAAGGGATGGAAAAGCATTTACCATGCAAATGGAAGCAAAAAAAATTGGGGTAAAAACACTTATAATTGAAAAAATAAACTTTAAAACAAACACTGTAACAAGAGACAAAGAAAGACACTATAAAATGATAGTGAGAACAATTAAAAAAGAGGATATAACAATTGTAAATATTTATGCACCTAACATGGGAGCACCTAATTAAATAAAGCAATTATTAACGGACATAAAGGAAGAAACTGACAATTATAAAATAAGAGTAGGGGACTTTAACACCCCTTTATATCAATGGATAGATTATTCAGGCAGAAAATCAACAAGGAAACAGAGGCTTTGAATGACACATTGGACCAGATGGATGTAGCAGATATATTCAGAACATTCCACCTTAAATCAACAGAATACACATTATTTTCAAGAGCTCATAGAACATTCCCCAGAATGGATTATGTTAGGCCATGAAATAAGTCTCAAGAAATTTAAGAAAGATTGAAATCATATCACGCATCTTTTCCAATCACGGCACTATGAAACTAGAAATGAACCACAAGAAAAAAATCTGGAAAGAACAGGAATACATGGAGGTTCAATAACGTGATACTAAGCAATAAATGGGTCAACAAGAAATAAAATAGAAATTTAAAAAATGTAGAGACAAATGAAGATGAAAACACAATAGTCCAAAATCTTTAGGATGCAGCAAAAGTTATTCTAAAAGAGAATTTTATAACACTATAGGCCTACTTCACAAAGCAAAAAAGATCAAATAAACAGCCTAATCTTACACCTAAAGGACCTAGAAAAAGAAAAACTAAACCCAAAGTCAGGAGAAGGGAGGAAATGATAAAGATTAGAGCAGAAATACCAGTCTTGTATCTGTAGCATCATTTGCAAATATATTCTCCTATTCTGTGGGCTGCCACTTAGTTTTTTTTGACTGTTTCCTTGGCTGTGCAGAAGCTTTTTATCTTGATGAAGTCCCATAAGTTCATTTTATCTTTTGTTTCTCTTTCCTTTGGAGATGTGTCATGAAAAAGGTTGCTTTGGCCAATGTCATAGAGGTTTGGGCGGCACTGGAGGAGATAATGCTAAGTGAAATAAGTCAAGCAGAGAAAGACAATTATCATATGATTTCCCTCATCTATGGAACATAAGAACTAGGAAGATCGGTAGGGGAAGAAAGGGATAAAGGAAGGGGGGTAATCAGAAGGGGAAATGAAGCATGAGAGACTATGGACTATGAGAAACAAACTGAAGGCTTCAGAGGGGAGGGAGTCGGGGAATGGGATAGACTGGTGATGGGTAGTAAGGAGGGCAAGTATAGCCTGGTGCACTGGGTGTTATATGCAACTAGTGAATCATCGAACTTTACATCAGAAACCAGGGATGTACTGTATGGTGACTAACATAATATAATAAAAAAACTTAAAAAAATAATAAAAAAAGATTAGAGCAGAAATAAATGAAATAAAGACTAAAAAACAATAGAATAAATCAATGAAACCAGGAGCTGGTTCTCTGAAAAGGTAAACAAAATTGATAAATCTTTAGCCAGACTTACCAAAAAAATGAGAGAGAGAACTTAATAAGTTTTACTTAATAAGTAGAATACAATTATGATAGTACCAAATTTGAATAAGGGTACAAAATGGGTTCAAAAATTTTTTTGCAACATGAGGGGGGAAAAGTTCAAAACACTGCCTTTAAAAAATAAATTGCAGCTTCTGCTAAAAATGAAAAGTATTTTAGAAGAACACCTCAAAATTACCAACCAAGAGGTGGAATTAATTGAAAATAGAATCAGAAAAATATAGTTACAAAAAAAGCTTAGTATAGGGGTGATTTTTTATAAAACACTCAGAAATGGAAAAATGACAATATTGTCAGATTTTTGGGGGAGTGCATTTTTATTATTTTTAAAGATTATTATTGTTTGATTTTTAAATCTAATGATTAAATTTTCTTTATTGTATTTTTGAACAATTTTTATTAATTTTCACTAATATTGAAATGATAAAATATGTTTAACATTATGTTCTCATAAATTTATATTTTCTTAACTTTTATAATGCATTTATACATTTTTATATTTTAAAATATCTTAAATGACCGGTTTTACTGATTTTTTTTTTTAAATTTTAAGGCTTATGTACTTGCTCTTATAAGTTAGGTCTTTAGCAGCAATATCTTAGTCTGGGTTTTTCCAAAGGAAGATTCTGAAAAAAAAATTTGTTTAAATGATTTATATAGTTAATTGGAAGGGCAAGAATGAGAGGTCCCTGGGTGGCTCAGTCGCTTGATTTCAGCTCAGGACCTGATCTCAGGGTCATAAGACTGAGCCATTCATCAGGCTCTGCAATGGACATGGAGCCTGTTTCAGATTCTCTCTCCCTCTGCCCCTCCTCCACATCTTCCTCCCCCACCCCACTCATTCTCTCTCTCTCTCTCTAAAAAATAAATAATAATGAAGAATGAGATGGTTACTCACTAACTCCTGTCAGTCACTAACCTTAGCTAAGGTGATGTTAATTACAACGCACTTCCCTAGGACACATTTGAAGGCCAGCAAAAATCTTCACGCACTTGGTCTTTGGCTTCTCAGCCAACCAGACCCTGTAACAATAACAACTGAGGTTAACAACAATATATAACAACAATAACAACAGAGGATATAAACGGGGCACTGACAAATCTGGTAGAGCCAGGTTGAACCTTGTATTTACTCAGGATTCCATACATCACCCACACTATTTCCCTGCTTCCTGGTTTGCTGACCATTCATTGATATAAAGTTCAATGTCAAATGGGTCACCTTAACTTCTAGATTAGAGAAGCACATTCAGCTGAAATTGTAGGCATTTCAATCTTATTCCCATCAGATTGAGTTAAAGGAACAGGTTTGGTAGAATGAACTCTGAATTTGATCAGGCAAAAGTCTAATCCTTTTTTTACTTACACTGCGGCAGCCCTAGAAGTAGCAATCAGGTTATTCCTTTCAGTATTGATTCAAACTGCAGGCAAATGAAGGCTTAAATTATTCTAAGAAAACTTAGTATTAATATTTTTAGGGTAAACATTTAACTGTCTAGAATTCTCATTACCTCTGCATTATATATTACTTCTTTTTTTAAATTTTTTGATGTAAAGTTCTATGATTCATTAGTTGCGTATAACACCCAGTGCACCATGCAATATGTGCTCTCCTTACTACCCATCACCAGTCTATCCCATTCCCCCACCCCCTCCCCTCTGAAGCCCTCAGTTTGTTTCTCAGAGTCCATAGTCTCTCATGCTTCATTCCCCCTTCTGATTACCCCCCTTTCTTTATCCCTTTCTTCCCCACTGATCTTCCTAGTTCTTATGCTCCATAGATGAGGGAAATCATATGATAATTGTCTTTCTCTGCTTGACTTATTTCACTTAACATTATCTCCTCCAGTGCCGTCCATGTTGCAGCAAATGTTGAGAAATCGTTCTTTTTGATAGCTGAGTGATATTCCATTGTATATATGGTTGTGGTCCATATATATTACTTCTTTTTTTTTTTTGAAAGATTTTATTTATTTATTTGACAGAGATGGAGACAGCCAGCGAGAGAGGGAACACAAGCAGGGGGAGTGGGAGAGGAAGAAGCCGGCTCATAGTGGAGGAGCCTGATATGGGGCTCGATCCCATAACGCTGGGATCACGCCCTGAGCTGAAGACAGACGCTTAACTGCTGTGCCACCCAGGCGCCCCCATATATATTACTTCTTAAACTATTTTTAAAAGACAACGCTTGGAACGAAAAGCAACTCTAGTTTGAAACACCATACCTTTAACAAAAACAAAGTCTCACTATTTCTGGTACTTGGAAAATTATGCCACTATTTTAAAAAGTATTCTTAAGAGATGTATGCATGATTCAAATGGCACCAATAGTTTGTAATAATATTAACGTGGTCTTCAGGTCGGTGACAATTCACTACATACCAAATATAAATGCTACTAATTTAGCCACAATGGAACTAGGAGATTTGCATAAAAATTTGAATTTTTATCTATCTACACACATTTCCATGGGCCCAGAAACAGAACTAAATACTTTATATACAAGCACACATATATATGGAGAAAGCAAGTGAGCACATCTACAACAATTTTATATAACTTTTCAGAAATAATTCTTGTAGGTAAGAAAATACTTAGCTAACGAAAGACACATTGAAATCAATTACTTTTGTTTCATTTCTTTTCTGCTTTGTCAATGAAATGGAATTGCATCTGAATAATGGCCTACCCTGTTCTTTTAAATCAAAGCTGTTTACAAAGCTCAAACAAATAAAAGCTGGACCGGTTAATTTGTAGNTAGAGAAAGGTTAAAACACATTGAAATCAATTACTTTTGTTTCATTTCTTTTCTGCTTTGTCAATGAAATGGAATTGCATCTGAATAATGGCCTACCCTGTTCTTTTAAATCAAAGCTGTTTACAAAGCTCAAACAAATAAAAGCTGGACCGGTTAATTTGTAGACAATTTACTGTTGAGATAATTGAGATAGTGGCACTTGCTTGTGACAGCATTATTGGAAAAATTCCAGTGGACTCAGCACATATTCACAAGAAAAATTGAATACTAAACCAAACAAAAAGTCAACTTCTTTAAACTATTCACTGCTCCTGAGGTTTGGCTGGCCAAATACTCATAAATTGTATAATAAATATGTTAGGACTATATCAGGAAAGTACAGGCCTACTAATGAAAGAAATGCAGCCTATTATTGTTAGGAGAGTAAGTGCCTCACGTAATAATCTCCTTTTAACTTTTTTTTTTATGACCATAGAATAATAGGAAGTAGCAGTTAAGTAACATAACATAAGAGATTGAATTTATGAAGGTATCTGGATTGTTGCTTTGCTTGGGGAACTTAAGACACACAAAATTTAAAACAATGACATCTTATTAGCACAGGGAGTAACATTTTTACTATTGTCTCTATTTGGGTAGAGTCTAAGAGCCTAAAATTTAATAACAATGTTCTTCTAGAACCTAAAAAAGCATCCTTTTTTTAAAAGCAATTCACTCTTTGGAGGAAGACATTTACCTAGAACCTATTCTAAAGTGGCCCAAATATTCCTATTACCTTGCTATTATCGCAACTATCCCTCTCCTCAGCCTATATTGTAAAATAATAATATACCAATGCAATTAGCTGCGAGAGGAGTCATCTGGGTACAGGATTAATAGGACAAGTATATTGAAATAGAGTAAGGGTAGTCTCACTAAAAGAATCATTCATAATTAATTTTTAATCATGTCTGCAAGAAGGAAAGATAGCATATCATTCTCCTTGTTGTATCTGTAAGTTTGCAGCCAGTTTGCTTATTATTTCTGCAAATTTATTTAAGATTTTCAGAGAAATAAAAAGAAGTGACTGAGCAGAGAGAATGGTCTATAATGAGGCAGTGTATACTCTCACCTTTAGGTAAGGCAAGTGAACATCTGAAAGGGACAGGCCACTATCCAGTAAGACTATATTTGGGTGAGCAATCCAACAGCAAGATTCTATGTAGTGAACTTTCAAGGGCTGGATATGAAAGCAGAAAAGTCAAAAGCAGTATAGCAGTCTAGGCAGTTAAAGTTGACTTCCCATTTCAGGGAACCAGGCATTTAGGTTATTCCCCTAAACCTATTTGAGGAAAGCTCATGTAGAACCCATAAGATATTCAGACTCTGTGATTGGCTCTTGAAAGGCACCAAGAGCTAGAGAGGGCTATATTAACACCAATTAGTTAAAAGACAGTTATCATTTTTCCTTTTACCTCTTCCCTGAATCCTCCCAGAGAATTCAAACCTTGAAGAAATAGGCAGAGGCAGTATGAAAAAGAAAAAAAATCCCCCAGTCCTTGGGTCTCAGGCCAAGGCTTACCTGGCCCTGGCTATTAGAAGATGGCCATGACTTTGGAAATAGGATTGAAGTTTACAACTTGACCATCCTTATTAGACTTAAAACTATTCAGGAATCCCAATATGTCAAAGAACATGTGAGAGAGATAGCTTAGCTGAAGGTAGTAATTAGAATAAATCAATGAATGAATAAATGACAAAAAATTTCATTTTGTATCCCAATAAGTTCAGAATATCCAGTGAGCTGATTGTAGTCCATAATAAAACTTGAAAATATTATTCAACTAGTTAAAAGTATCTTACCTCTAACAGTTTTCAGAACAATAAAATAAAGATACATCTAGCAAAGCACTACATCCCTGGCTCGGGAAAAATAGCCCAAACCTCTCAGATCTCTAAAGGACCCCATTGAGGTGTCATTCACCCTCTCCAACAGCCATATGCACCCTTTTCTTCTAAACTATGGAGTGTGCCTCCTCTACCATTGCTGAAATCATCAAACCACTTTTACTGTCTGCAGAAATGGCCTCTTTCTCTTCTGATACTATGAGCCACAGCCCTGAAGTGGTGGGAAAGAGTTTCTTCTTCCTGTGTTTCACTTATGTTATGGGTCCTGGGGCACAGCTCTGTCAATTGTCAGATGTTCATGATGCCTCTAGTGACAAAGCATTTTCATTTGATTCATCTTTTTTTTACAATTGTCCAATAGACATTTTTTTACAATTGTCCAATAGACATTTTCAAATAGGCTTAAGTTAGTGAATTAAATTGAATGATATATATGCACACATCTACATTGTGGGAGATTGGGAAGATGTGATTATAATTCATATTTTCCATTCAAGACTGAAAAAACAAGCAATTTAAATACTTATCAATAGGTAAATCATTTAATATATTATATTACATTCAAATAGTTCATTAGAAATAAGGAAAATAGCTTTATATTGATAAAAATAATAATCACCAAAATATTCAGTTGAAGACAAGTTTCAAAACATTGGGTTTTGCTTTTTGGATATACAAATATATGTCTAGAATGTTGCTGGGAAGATCCTTAAAGAACTGCCAACAATGATCACTGCTGGGGAAGGAGTAACAGGACATCAGAGTGTGAGGGGTATGAGGAAGACTTTCTGCTGTATACCTTGCCTTTCTCTATTGTTTGATTTATTTTAACCATGTGAACATGGTTTGCATTAATTTTCTTGCTGTCCTTCATCAGTGACTCAAATAATTAAAGTATGTACCTTTTCCTACACACTTACACACACACACGCCACCACCACCACTACCATATCTCACTTCCCATTTCACACGATTAAGGTTTATGGTTACAGATGATAGAAAAGTGGATTTTCTCAAGACAAAATCATGTCATTTCTTAGTCAAAATTCAGATCTGCTATTAATATTTAACTATTAATTCTATGTGTTGGAATGGACACTTTATTTCACCAATGTAACCTAAAGCAGCAAATTCCCATCTCCAGAGATATACTCCTGGGTTTTAGTAATATGTAGATTAGACAGTAGAAACTTTATGCCAAGTCCTTGACCAATCTCGTAATTATTTACCATGCAACAATTCTTTAATGTTGATGTTTTTATTGCACCCATGTGGATTATTTGCTAATAAGCAATTTGCTATTTTGGAGATAAACTAGCATTATTATTTCCTGTTCATGTACATTGAAAAGAACTGTGGGCTGTTTTTTCTCTACCCTGTCTTCTATCCTCAGCATCAATGTGCCTATTAAATCCTAAAGCCCTTATTTTTCACATTAATAAAAGGAAGAATTAGATTATTTCTCCTTTTTAAAGGCACAAAATATTTTCACAAATTTATCCTACAGAATAACTAATTTTTATTCCCATAAAATCAATCCTACAAAACCAGCAGGGAACACAGTGCTTTTCAGAATACTGAAATAAAATGTTAGCTTATTTTTTATGTATGTGGAAGATCAGAGTTTGAGATTTAATACTATACTTAATATCCAGAAAGAGGCACATGGAATCCTGAAATATTTGCTTTCAATGAGAAGAGAAACAAGAATGGATAAAAGAATATTCTTATCATAAATAACTGATATATATCAGAATCACATAGTGAGCAACTTACTTAAGTGTAAGGTAATATCAGTGTGTATAATAATAGCATTAGTAAATGAAAAATGGGTTTTGTAAAACTTTCAGGTAATTAACAAACTGCTTAAGTTAGTAGAGGACAAAATGAAATAATAAATATTTTTCAATAAAAGCATTTTAATAATTATATAATTATAATGCTATACAGGGAATCAAATCTGATTTTTATTACAGACTAGAAAAAAACTATCATGTTCTATCTATATTCAATACCTTTAGTTTAGTTATATTTCTTTTTTTTTTCATAATTTTAATGTGCTATTGCTAGGCAGTATTAAGTAACTGGCCTATCTGAAACGCAAACTAGTATTTTTCTGATTGCACAAATCACCTTATTATGATCTTCATATGAGTGTCCAACTTTATGACTTAGCACTTTAATGCAATGACTTATGAAATAAAAATGTGTACACATAATCTAATGTAGATAAATACATATTTATATTAAATAATTAGGATAAAATTATATACTATAAATTCACTCACAGTTATTATAATCATTACATTTATAATAACATTTTAGCTTTACTCCAAATGAACTGCAGCTGGAGCTCTGTGAATACTTTTAGAGTAAACATGTCATCTCTTAAATGTCTAAGGCTCAGGGGTTGGAACACTCTGCCAAAGTGGAAAGATAATTGAGAATGACTCTCAAGGCCAAGAACTACACAGAAATCTGAGGACTGAATCTGCTTGGGGGTTCCTCTACTTTTGACATCTCTCTCATTCTCTACCATCCACTAAAACTGATTTCTACCCAATACCCCAGGCATCTGGACTTGTTCTTTTTAGCTTCACAGAACTGAAGGTAGAGAATGTGTCAAAATTAGTTTTATACAGATATTTAACAATATTATTAACAGCTGAACTAGGAGACCATGGGTTTAAAGGACTCAAGATTCAAGAATCCTTACTTTTTGCACGAAATGCAAAGAAAAGTATCAGCATCACTGACAGTCCTTGCTCAGGACTTAATTTTCAGATGAGAAAGTCATTGGCTCTTTATTTAAATCATTAAATTTCCTTTTATTGGGAAGATTTTTTTAAACCATCACTAATGTGCACACCCACTTAAGGTATCTTCTAGGAACCACTAAAATGACCACTTCTTTTAGACCTGAGATACACTATGTTGCAAAAAAAAATTGTTACATTCTTTAAAAAAATTATAATTCTTACATCCTTTACCTGATTATGAATGGAGATGTAACTGCACACTAAGAAAATGTACCCTCCCTAGATAATTCAGAGTATGTATGTACTTAAGACTATACAAGAAGCATGGGTCAAGTCTTAGTGAATTGAGGAACAAACTTCAATTTGAAACCTCCAGAAATTACTCTCCTTGTAGACTAAGTAAATGGCTACAAATTCTTTTTTTTATTAATATTTTTTATTATATTATATTAGTCACCATACAGTACATCCCTGGTTTCTGAAGTAAAGTTCGATGATTCTTTAGTTGCATATAACACCCAGTGCACCATGCAATACGTGCACTCCTTACTACCCATCATCAGTCTATCCCATTCCCCCATCCCCCTCCCCTCTGAAGCCCTCAGTTTGTTTCTGAGTCCACAGTCTCTCAAGCTTCATTCCCGTTTCTGATTACCCCCCTTTCTTTATCCCTTTCTTCCCCTACCGATCTTCCTAGTTCTTATGTTGCATAGATGAGAGAAATCATATGATAATTGTCTTTCTCTGCTTGACTTTTTTCACTTAGCATTATCTCCTCTAGTGCCGTCCATGTTGCAGCAAATGTTGAGAACTCGTTCTTTCTGATAGCTGAATAATATTCCATTGTATATATGGACCACAGCTTCTTAATCCAGTAATCTGTTGAAGGGCATCTCGGCTCCTTCCACGATTTAGCTATTGTGGACAATGCCGCTATGAACATTGGGGTGCATATGGCCCTTCTCTTCACTACGTCTGTATCTTTGGGGTAAATACCCAGTAGTGCAATGGCTGGCTCATAGGGTAGCTCAATTTTAAATTTTTAAGGGACCTCCGCACTGTTTTCCAAAGTGGCTGTACCAACTTGTATTCCCACCAACAGTGTAAAAGGGATCCCCTTTCTCCACATCCTCGCCAACATTTGTTGTTTCCTGCCTTGTCCATTTTTGCCATTCTAACTGGCATAAGGTGGTATCTCAGTGTGGTTTTGATTTGTATTTCCCTGATGGCTAATGATTTTGAACATTTTTTCATGTGTCTGTTAGCCATTTGTATGTCTTCATTGGAAAAGTGTCTGTTCATATCTTCTGCCCATTTTTTGATTTATTTGTTTCTTGTGTATTGAGTTTGAGAAGATCTTTGTAGGTCTTGGATACCAGTCTTTTATCT
The DNA here is from genome assembly GCF_002007445.2 of Ailuropoda melanoleuca. Classification (NCBI taxonomy): domain Eukaryota; kingdom Metazoa; phylum Chordata; class Mammalia; order Carnivora; family Ursidae; genus Ailuropoda; species Ailuropoda melanoleuca. The sequence goes on along the minus strand of NC_048225.1, from coordinate 31,538,052 downwards.
GTAGTGTCATTTGCAAATATATTCTCCCATTCCGTGGGCTGCCTCTTAGTTTTTTTGACTGTTTCCTTGGCTGTGCAGAAGCTTTTTATTTTGATGAAGTCCCACAAGTTCATTTTTTCTTTTGTTTTTCTTGCCTTTTGAGATGTGTCGTGAAAAAAGTTGCCGTGGCCGATGTCAAAGAGGTTGCAGCCTATGTTCTCCTCTAGGATTTTGATGGATTCCTGTTTCACATCGAGGTCTTTCATCCATTTGGAGTTGATCTTTGTGTATGGTGTGAGAGAGTGGTCACGTTTCATTCTTTTGCATGTAGCTGTCCAATTTTCACAGCACTAATTACTAAAGAGATGTCTTTTTTGCACTGGATATTTTTTCCTGCTTTATCAAAGATTAGTTGCCCAAAGAGCCGAGGGTCCATTTCTAGGTTCTCTATCCTGTTCCATTGGTCTGTGTGTCTGTTTTTGTGCCACTACCATGCTGTCTTTGTGATCACAGCTTTGTAGTACAGCTTGAAATCCGGCAACGTGATGCCTCCAGCTTTGTTTTTCCTTTTCAACAAGTCCTTGGTGATCGGGGTCTTTTCTGGTTCCACACAAATTTAAGGGCTGTTTGTTTCAGTTCTTTGAAAAATGTCACTGGTATTTTGATCGGGATGGCATTGAAAGTGTAGGTTGCTCTGGGTAGCATAGACATTTTAACTATGTTAATTTTTCCGATACATGAGCATGGAATATTTTTCCATCTTTTTGTGTCTTCAATGTCTTTCAAGAGTGATTTGTAGTTTCTCGATATAGATCTTTTACGTCTCTGGTTAAGTTAATTCTGAGATAAATATGATTTTTGGTGCTATTGTAAATGGAATGGATTCCCTAATTTCTCTTTCTTCAGTCTCATTGTTCATGTATAGAAATGCAACTGGGGCACCTGGGTGGCACAGCGGTTAAGCATCTGCCTTCGGCTCAGGGCGTGATCCCGGCGTTCTGGGATCGAGCCCCACATCAGGCTCCTCCACTATGAGCCTGCTTCTTCCTCTCCCACTCCCCCTGCTTGTGTTCCCTCTCTCGCTGGCAGTCTCTATCTCTGTCAAATAAATAAATAAAATCTAGAAAAAAAAAAAGAAATGCAACTGATTTCTGAGTATTGATTTTGTATCCTGCCACATTACTGAATTGCTCTATACGTTCTAGTAGTTTGGGGGTGGATTCTTTTGGGTTTTACATTTAGAGTATTATGTCATCTGCAAAGAGAGACAGTTTGACTTCTTCTTTGCTGATTTGGATACCTTATACCACTTTTTTTTGTCTGATTGCTGTTGCAAGGACTTCTAGTACTATGTTGAACAATAACGGCGAGAGTGGGCATCCTTGTCGTGTTCCTGATTTTAAGAAAAAGGCTTGCAGCTTTTCCCCATTAAGAATGATATTTGCTTTAGGCTTTCCATAGATGGTTTTTATGAAATTGAGGAATGTGCCCTCTATCCCTACACTCTGAAAGGTTTTAATCAGGAAAGGATGCTGTATTTTGTCAAATGCTTTTTCTGCATCCATTGAGAGGATCATATGGTTCTTGCCTCTTTTCTTGTTGATATGATCTATCACACTGATCAATTTGTGAATGTTGTACCACGCTTGCATCCCAAGGATGAAGCCCACTCGGTCATGATGGATAATCCTTTTAATGTACTGTTGGATCCTATTAGCTAGGATCTTGTTGAGAATTTTGGCGTCCATATTCATCAGAGATATTGGTCTGTTATTCTTTTTNTTTTGTAATTCTCCTTTTTGATGGGGTCTTTGCCTGGTTTGGGGATCAAGTAATACTGGCCTCATAGATTGTGTCTGGTAGTTTTCCTTCTGTTTCTATTTGTTGAAACAGCTTTTGGAGAATAGGTATTATTTCTTCTTTGATATTTTTGTAGAATTCCCTGGGGAATCCATCAGGCTCTGGACTCTTGTTTCTTGGGAGGTTTTTGATTACTGCTGCAATCGTTTCATAATTAATCAGTCTGTTTAAAATATCAATTTCTTCCTGTTTCAGTCTTGGTATTTTATAGGTTTCCAGGAAGGCATCCATTTCTTCCAGGTTGTTTAATTTAAAGGCATAAAACCGTTGATAAAAGTCTAATGATACTTCCTATTTCATTGGTGTTGGTCGTGATCTCTCCCCTTTCATTCATAATTTTATTAATTTGGGTCCTTTCTCTATTCTTTTGAATCAGTCTGGCCAGTGGCTTGTCGATCTTATTTATTCTTTCAAGGAACCAGCTTCTAGTTCTGTTGATCTTCTCTACAGTGCTCCTAGTTTCTAATTCATTGATCTCTGCTCTAATCTTGATCAACTGCCTTCTCATGTGTGGGTTAGGCCTGTTCTTCTGTTCCAGCTCCAGCTTCTTGAGGTGAGAATATAAAAACTACATTTTAGATTTTTCTATTCTTTTGAGTGAGGCTTGGATGGCTATGTATTTTCCCCTTAGAACTGCCTTTGTAGTGTCCCATAGGTTTTGGACCATTGTGTTTTCATTCTCGTTGGTCTCCATAACTTGTTTAAATTGATTTTTATTTATTTTTATTTATTTTATTTTTTCTTCTCAAAAGATTTATTTATTTGCTTGAGAGAGAGTTGGGTGGGAGGGGCAGAGAGAGGGAGATAGAAATTGAAGCAGACTCTGCAGTGAGTGTGGAGCCTGACTCGGCTTCAATCCCAGGATCCTGAGATCTCGACCTGAGCTGAAATCAAGAGTCAGACACTCACCAACAGTGCCACCAGGTGCCCCACCATAAAATTTTTGTAAATTAAAGTCACTCATTCTACTTCAAATCCTTCTGTCAAAATTTCTACATTCTTTTTATATCACTTACATGCAAACTTTCCTTTTCATTTCAGTATTTTCCAACTTTCCTTCAAGTTTTCTTTCAATGACATTGTTGGGATTATAAGCGAGCGAGTGTATTTATGCACACATGTTTTGTGAGCGTGTGTACTTGAAAGAAAGATGGGCATGAGTGCACACACTCATGTACATACACACATTTCTCATGTACACTCACATACTCTTCACTCTCAAGTGTTTTCTGTGGACTCAACAAAGTGTGTTCATCACTTTATTTATTCCTCACAGCATTCATTTCAAGTTGCAGATTTTCTTCAAAATAATGAAATGGATGTCCAGGTGAATTACATTTTTAGCAATAACATAAAAATGTAGGTAAAACTTCCTGTGCCTTCTCTCATGTTCTTACAAAAAGACCTGTACAGTATGTATGCTGAATTCAAGTATGATGCCTTTAATTCAGCAAAATGTACATTTAATATATGTGCCGCTTATTTTATGTAAGTATACTTTAAAAATTAGTGAGAATTTAAATTCTGATGGTGTTTGACTTATGTTGGATCAAAAGTACATGTAGCTGAGTCCCACCTGACAGGGGTGAGAGAATGTCTTATAACTGGGAAGAAGGCGAAGTGTCACATATGGGTATAGAAATAGAGAAATTCAATTAAGGCAATTTGCATTTGGTAAATTATTTTTTTTCATAAACTGTAAGATTACCCTACATATATAAATGGAGTTAAATGTAGTAGTTGAAGAAAGCAGTGAACTACAGCTCCACACATCACCATGGATGACCTTGAGAAATACAATGTAGAGACTGATAAGTAGTGCAGAACAGATGAGAAAGACTCCCCACCAGACAATCTCTTTCAACAATAAAGTCATTATATGAAGACACGTGTTTTCAGAATGTATGGTATGTGGTCCTAGAGAACAGATACAATTATAAAAGAAACCAGAACTGAGAACAGGCAGATAGTTCAGTGATAAAACATATACGACACTAAGCAAACCTCAGTGATTATCCCCCTCAGTTGTGGACACCTGTGTTCCATGCTTCAGCTAAGAGATGCACAGCATGAACTGTGATATAAAAAAGGGGAAGAAGAAAAACAAATATTTTGTGTGCTAAGAAAATGAGGGTTTTGAAATTTTGCATATTCATGGTCATCCTGACACTAAACACAGTGAAGTCTCCATGGAAAGACACATTTGAATAAACAGATCGATCTGATAAATTGATTTTTAATTTCCTTTTTTATCCAATCATTCTAGAGCAGGATGGTTCTCAGTTCCCAAGTGTTTGAGCTTCTTCCAAATTTTTCCTTGTGATTGAGTTCCAATTTCAAAGCATTGTGGTCTGAGAATATGTAAGGAATAATTTCAGTCCTTTGGTATCAGTTGAGATCTTTTTTGTGACCCAGTATATGGTCTATAATGGAGGATGTTCCCTGTGCATTCAAAAAGAATGAGTATTCTGTTGTTTTGGGGTGTAGTGTTCTATATATATCTATGAGGTCCATCTGGTCTAGTACGTCATTCAAAGCTCTTGTTTCTTTGTTGTTTTTCTGCTTAGGTGATCTGTCTATTGCTGATAGTGGAATGTTGAGGTCCCCTACTATTAACGTATTTTTATCTATATGTCTCTTTATTCTGGTTAAGAGTTGGCTTGCATATCTTGCTGCTCCCCTGTTGGGGGCGTAGATATTTATAATTGTCATATCCACTTGTTGGATACATGCTCTAAGAATAATATAGAGTCCTTCTGTATCTCTAACTACAGTCTTTAGTTTAAAATCTAATCTGTCTGATATGAGAATTGCTACCCCAGCTTTGTTTTGAGGTCCATTGGCATGAAACATGGTTTTCCATCCCTTCACTTTCAGTCTGGATGTATCTTTAGGTTCAAGATGAGTCTCTTGTAGACAGCAAATGGATGCGTCATGTCTCTTTATCCGATCTGCCACCCTGTGGCATTTTATGGGAGCATTTAGGCCATTCACATTGAGAGTGACTATTGGGAGATATGATTTTAATGATGTTATGTTGCCTGTTTTTTCTATAGATTGTAAATTTCTGTTCTGTATCACTCTTGGGGCCTTTTTACTTTTATAGAACCCCCCTTAACATCTCCTGTAGGGCTGGCTTGGTGATTACGAATTCCTTCAGTTTCTGCTCATCCTGGAAGGTCCTTTTCTCTCCATCAATTCTGAATGACAGCCTTGCTGGATAAAGGATCCTTGGCTGCATGGTTTTTTTTTTTGGATAGAGCTTTAAAAATACCCTGCCAACACTTTCTCTCATTCCAGGTCTGTGTAGACAGGTCTGACATAATTCTGATATTTTTGGCTCTGTACGTGAGAATTTTCTTTGCCCTGGCCACTTTCAATACTGTATCCTTGGATCTAATATTTGCGAATTGCTCTATGATGTGACGTGGTGTAGGTTTGTCATGGTTGAAGTTGGGAGGGGTCCTCTCTGCCTCTTGGAGATGAATGCTTGTTTCCTTTGCTCGATTAGGGAAGTCTTCAGCTACAATTTGCTCAAATATTTCTTCTAGGCCTCTGTCTTTCTCCACCCCCTCAGGGATGCCAATGATTCTGACATTGGATCGTTTCATTGAGTCAGTAATCTCCTGTAACCTACATTCGTGGGTGTGGATTTTTTTTAAATATTTTATTTATTTATTTGACAGAGATAGAGACAGCTAGCGAGAGAGGGAACACAAGCAGGGGGAGTGGGAGAGGAAGAAGCAGGCTCATAGCAGAGGAGCCTGATGTGGGGCTCGATCCCATAACGCCGGGATCACGCCCTGAGCCGAAGACAGACGCTTAACTGCTGTGCCACCCAGGCGCCCCCGTGGGCGTGGAATTTTTTAAGTCCAGCTTCTGTTTTCGTTTTTTCTTCTACTAACCCATCCTCCAATTCGCTAATACGTTCCTCTGCCTCATTTACCCTGGCCGTCAGAGCCTCTAGTTTTGACTGCATTTGATTCATAGCATTTTTAATTTCTGCCAGATTCACTCTCATTTCCACCCTTAGAGATTCTATATTCTCATTAATGTTTTTGTTAATATTTTTTTCAAGTCTACACATCATCTTGACCATTGTTACTCTGAACTCCATTTCTGATAATTTGGTTATATACATATCCATCAGTTCTATGGCAGAGGCCACAGCCTCATTATCTTTTCTTTGCTGGGGGGAATTTCTCCTTCTTTTCATTCTGATGAGGAGAGGTTGCAGGGTTGCCCAGATCCCAAATTATTGACCAGGACCCAGGCAGTGTGCACTTGTTTTATAGGGACCTTAGGGATGTGGGCTTCTTGATTTTTCAGCCTGCTTTCTGGGGTGGGGGGGTCTGCTGCACTGATATTCAGGCAACCCTGTTTGGGCAGAGTCTTCCTGTCCCCTGTGAGGGGAGATGGGGATTGACACAATGTGAGCTGTTATTTCTGGACTGTTGTTCTCTGGCAGCTTTCCCTGGCAGTTTTCTGTGGCTTTTCTGAGAGTCAGAGCACCAGTGGCCGAATCCTAGCCTCTGTCTCAGAACAGAGACATCACAGTCCGCATTCCACTGAGCCCTCTTGACCTCTTTAACTCTGTTTCTGTTGGTGCTGCTAAAACCCTGCAGCGTCCCGGGTTGTGCACTCCACAGCCAGTGTCCCAGGCCTCAATTCCAGGGCCAGCACGTCTCTGTTCTTTGTGTTTCTAACACCGCCAGCTGACCCTGGTTCCCACATGTGCTCCCAAGCTCTCTGTTTCAGTGTGATTGGTGTGCACTCCAGAGTGCCAATTTTCAGTCTAGTCGGGTGCATGCTCTCGAGCTCCCAGTATCAGTCTAGTTCCAGTGGGTGCTCTGGAGCTCCGTTTTTCAGTCAGGTTGCTTGAGCACTCCTGAGCTCTCAGTTTCAATCTAGTTCCAGTGAGTGCTCCAGATCTCTGGATTTCAGTCTGGTCACACACGCATTCTCAGGCTCACAGTCTCAGTCTGCTCTCTCATGGGTGCCAGTCCATGAGTCCGGCCTACTCCCCAGTGCAGGTGGCTACTGCTTCCCAGTTCCCTAGCCCAGAGGCTCCCTCCCCCTTCCATTTACCTACTGATATCTGTGCATGGATTCAGGGCTCCCCACTTCTTACTTCAATACTCAGTGCTGGAGATGTTCATTTGTAGAGATCCAGATGTATCTTCCTCGTGGCTACAAATTGTTAAGAAGAAAAGGGGAAAACAAACACACTTCGATTTCTCAGTGACCATTTTTTAGTGTATAATGAACCTGACAAGAATACACTTTTATTCCTAGAATTGTCAATTTGGCACATTTCATGAATACAATGTGTTCTTTTTAAAACTGGCACATATAGGCATTTCTCCTGCTTATGTCTGCAATCTATAGTAATAGCATACTTAGAAATATTATAAAGTAGAAATATTTCCATTAATTTTCAGGCCTAAAAATGAGGTATTTCTTGATGGGAAATTAAGACCAAGATTGTCCTACATATTTAATCAGAAATTCAAATTTACCCAGTGTAGGTTAGAGTTGCAATACATATTTATCAAGCAACTTTTATAAGCAAGAACATCTTTTAGGCACTTGCTGCAGAAAGATAAAGAAGATAGTCTCTTTCCCCGTAAGTTATGTCTAGTGCAGAAGCTAAAACCACAATAATAGTAAAACCAATACCACACAGAAAAGTAATCACTTTAATAGACATATGCCCTCCAAGATATAAACCACAGAGGAAAAGCCCATTGCTTTCTCTTGGATAGAATGAAAGCAGTAATAGAAGGGTATTTTCAAAAAAGATCTCATTTAAAACAGGAAGTTTAGATCTTTTGAAATATTGTGAGGAAGAATGGGCCAACCAAGCTAGTCATGAAGCATCTACACTGTATGCAGGCATACTACAGCATGACCCATTTAGAAGACAAATATTTCAGCATGAGAGAAGAAGGCACATACACTCGGGAGGTTACAGGTCAGGCAGAAGAAGAAGGTAAGGCCCAGATCAAGAAAAAGTTTTTGACATTGCTCAAGAGGTTGGCACAAACATTGTCTCAATCCAAACAACAAAGTGTTTTAAGCAAAGAGAGAGCATAAGATCTGTACTTTAGAAAACCAATAAGGTAGTGACACACAGGTTATACTGGAGAAGGAGTTTGGACCAAAGGGAGTGGTCCAAGAAACAGTTTTAAGGGCTAAGCTCAGAACCTGGTTAACATTATACTTAAAGGATAATTGGAAGATGAATGTCCACAAAATAAGCAAGAAGAAATGGTGTGGAAAGAAGAAAGGAAGGTGATGAAAGTCAAGGGTTAAAGAAATTTAAGAAAATATATTCATGAAGAAGTCAAATTAGATGAAAGTCATCATTGGACTTGGAAATTCTGAGGGCACTGATTATTGTCAGAAGAATTTCAGTGGAAAGGTAGAGAGGAAAGACTAAATGTATTGGGCACCATGAGTGTTTTAACTTTAATTTGCACACATGAAGAAGATACACTGAAATAGTTCACTTGCATTCTAATCCTGGTCCTGATATTTAGTACTTGATTTTTTTCTATCTAACTGAAAGTATGAATAGATTAAAGTATCCTAACACTCCTGTTAGTCAGAAAAAGGTATGGCTAATATTTAATATTGTGACAACTGCAGAAATCATCCAAAGAGAAGTAAATAGGTAAATATTTTCTAAGTAAATATTACTGAAGTAGTTTAGCATGTTTGAGAACGTGGTCAGGAGCCAGATTGCCTGGATTTATATTCAGATTCTGATACCAGGGATATTACTTTGGGCAAGCAATTTAGTCTCCCCTTGCCTCCTTTTTCAGAAGTGATTAAAAAAAATTAACATGTATTGGTGTGAGAGTTAAAAACATAAATTGGTGGTAGTAGGTATTATCATAGATTTTTTAATTTAAAGCCCTTACACTAACAAATGTTGCCTTCTCATGTCACAGTGTTTCCTTTGGGGAATTCTGGGCTTCAGCTGTATCACCATTTACAGAATTCACAAATTAAACTTCTGAATCCTTTCAAACATTAATGCCCACCTCTATTTTCTAGGCAGTTTTAGCTGGATGTATTAGTTAAGGCTCCCATAAGAAAGTAACACAGAATGGGTGACTTAAAAGAATAAATTCAGTTTCTCACAAGTCTGGAGCTGAAGTCTGGGATCAAGGTGTCAACAGGGTTGGTTTCTTTTATTTTTTTTATTTTTTTTTAAGATTTTATTTATTTATTCGACAGAGATAGAGACAGCCAGCGAGAGAGGGAACACAAGCAGGGGGAGTGGGAGAAGAAGAAGCAGGCTCATAGCGGAGGAGCCTGATGTGGGGCTTGATCCCACAACGCCGGGATCACGCCCTGAGCCGAAGGCAGACGCTTAACCGCTGTGTCACCCAGGCGCCCCAGGGTTGGTTTCTTTTAAATCCTCTTTCCCTGGTTTGTAGATGACTATCTCCTCCCAGTGTCTTCACATCATCTTCTTTCTGTGCTTGTCAGTGTTATAATCCCCTCTCCTTATAAGGATATCAGTAATATTGGGTTAAGACCCATTCTAATGACCACATTTCAACTTAATTATCTCTTCAACCCCTACTTCTAAATAGTAATGTTCTGAGGTGCTAGGGGTTAGGACTCAACATCTGAATTTTGGCAGACGCAATTTAGCTCATTACACTAGATATCCATTTAGCAGTTCAAATTTAGTAAACTCCAAACCCCTCTAATATCCACTCCTTTCCTGATAACACTGTTCATCAAAGTACATTTCCAAATTTTGGAATACTTTTGATGACCTTTGATGTCTCTTTCTGTGCACATTTAACTGTCCAGTTGCAATGTGTTCTTGATTTTATTGCCATATTATTTTTCATTGTCTTCACTTCACCTTCAAGATGATATTTATTTCACTCTCAGAAGCTGTTGATACTTCTCACTTGGATAATTATACAGTTTCATATCTCTTTTCTCTGTCTCTAGTCTCTCTTACTTGGTCTTATTTATATACTTCTTCCCAGATAAGTATCTTAAAGCACCCTCCCTCTGCGAAACACTTTTGATTTTTTAATATAGGATTATATTCCTAGAGATGAAACTTCTGCCCAGCCACTTCCCTATCACCCCAGCTTACATTTTCCAGCAATAATATTAGTCATGAACAATGGTGAATTGGAAATAGAAGTGGGCAAGATAATAGCTCTCCTGGAGGGTAGTGACTCCTGTCAACACTAATACCCTCAAACACCTGTCTGCTCCAGAGGAAGAAGCTAGGCAACTTGAAATCTTTATCTCTCAGTGTAATGAAGGTAAATTTTAGTCACCCCAATGCAATTGGGAGATAGATGGATAAAAAACAGAATATGTACTTAAATGTTTGTATAGATCTGGGGAAAAATAAGAATGTATGTTTGCTATACTATTAATGATACCCATGTAGAAATGGAAAGGAGGCATGACTTTGGCTATAAAGAGAATTAAAGTTTTACTTCTTACTTGTTATAATTTAAATATGGAATTTTAAGAATTTTTCCCTTCTCAGTTTTCAGTGGGATTCTAATAAAGAAATATTATAAATGTAATTTATGCATGTCAATGTATAATGTGAAAACCATAGAGTTTTATGAGAATCCAAAGCAATAAACTCAATGACTACAGTGATCAGCATATCCTCATTAAATAATAGATTTAAATGTTTTACCCTGCAAGTCACTTAAATTCTTTGAGACTCAGGTTTTTTTTTCTTTAATATGAAAATAGTACTACCAAAATTTCACAGTTCTTTTAAGATTATGTATTCTTAACCAGCCTGGACAGCATAGAGTAGGAGCTCAGTAAATGGTAGGTAATAAAACTGGAAATCATAACAGTAAGGAATATAAAATTTTAGCCTAGAGCTTTTGTTACTGTACACCTACTTTTCCACCTGCCAACTTCTAAGAGTAAGAAGCTTTTTGTTTTCTGAAATGTAACCTCTGCAGGGAAACTGAATCCCAGGGACGTGGTAGGATTTTTATTTTTACAAATTTATTTATTAGTTATGTGTATAGCTGTGAAAACAAAGTAAAAAGGAGAAGGGAAAAATGTCCTTTAAATGACAGCATCCCAAGGGAAAATAATAAGCTCACGGTTGGTAAATAAATTATGTTTATGTATTTGTATGTTCATGCCAGTCTTGTTACAATTTTCAAGCTGGCACTTGGAGGTTCACAGCTTTCATTTTATTACAGTCACTTTATATATAAAAGTATAAAACCCAGGCGAAAGAAAGTCCCAAGTGATGCACTAAAACAGTATTTTGAAACAAGAGAAAGCTTTTGTCTGCTTTCTTTGCTTTTCAATGGAAAATAAACTTAAAAGAATTTAGAGGCCTTTAAATATGGATACAACTCAATTAAAATTTATTTTTTCTTTCTTGAATATGTTTCATCCTTAGGAAATAACTAAACAAGAAAGCTATATAAATAAGAAAACAATTTTTAATATTCTTTAAATTCCTGAGTTAGAATATTACACATACACATATACAATGAAATACTTCATTATCTACCTAAGAATGAAATTTAAAAAATGGGAATTCTATTTTTACTTTTAACAATTTTTATATTTTCAGTATCAAAGGTATTTTGGGGAGACTGATGGCCTAACTGAATAACAAGCACCTAAAATATTTAAAAAAAAAAATCTTCCCTAACTACCATCTACGAAAATATTTAGGCATATTTTGACACCAACACATAAGGAGATTATTAGAGCAGTTAGGTTTTTTGCTTTGTTTTGCTTTGTTTTGCTTTGTTTTGTTTTATTTTCACCTCCAGATTCCTTCTCCACTACTGTCGGTCCTGTCCCACCTCTGTGTTCTGGCAGGGTGAATCTTTGGACTGCACAAATGGCCTTTCTTTTCCTCCAGCTTCTGTTTGGATTGAGACTATCAGAAGCACAGGTAGAGGAGCAAAGGAAAAGTGAGAGTCGATTATTCATTTCCTGGTTTCTTCCCAGCAGGGTGGTTGCCTGTATTTTCCACCAAAGTTCAAACTCCATCAGGCAACTCTTCATGCAGCTGCATTTTCCAGCATAGTAACCTGGTAGGTAAAAAGTAAATGACTCTCCACTGTTGCTATCTGTAGATAACTATTGATGGTTTCCTAAACTTTGGTAACTCTTTGGCAAATTTCCAATTACTTAAATATAATAGCAATAAACTCAGATCAAATTGTTAATTGTCCTACCTGATCCTGTATAAACTCTAACTGATATGGTTGTGACAATAAAACTTTGGAAATAACTGAAGTGCTACCAAGTGGATATGAATAGATAAAATATAATAAAATCACATGAGTAATATATAGCCATATAGAATACCTATAGCATTAAAATGAATGAAGTTGATCTATATAAATGAGCATGAATGAATTCCAACCTCATAATGTGGAAGAAAAGTAAATCACAAAGTGTTGTATAGATCATGATAATATTGACATTAGTTGAATAAACATGAGAAAACTGATACCATATCGCATTGGAAGAGCACACATCAATCCTGATAGTAGATATCTTGGAAGGGGACTAGCAGGTGGTCGAGAAAGGATAATATATATCCATTTTCCTTGTAATATTATACAAAAAATCTTATAATACCAGGAAAACTGAAACATAAAAACAACAGCAAGTATTTTTTTTCTGGTGGTGAAAAAGTGTTACTTATATTATTCTTCATACTTTTCTGTTTTAAAATTTCTGAGAAATAATCTGTTTTGAATATGTTCAAATCATAGTAGCAAGAACATAAAACCTGGTCAATAATTTGTAACTGTAACTTGTTACTTTAAAAATTAACTATTATATCAGTCTTTTCTGTACATTTTGTAACTTCTTGGTTATACTCAATATTACTTGTATTATTTACATTACTTATACACTTGTGTTACTCCTTATGTACTTATTATTCAAAGGACATCATTTAACATCCAAAAGTAGTTCTTAATCCTCTGTGTCCTTGGGCCAGACTCTGTGTATTTCTTCTCCTTGGCCTACTCTTTTACAGTAAGAGTTTAGAGGGCTCTGATACAGTGGTTTTTAATTTTTAATTAAGTTTAAGATTTAGTGTTGGCCATATCTGTAAATATAAAACTCTTGTTATCAAAGATTAGGTCTCTTTTACTTGCCTACCTTAATGTTTCTGTAACTGTGTTTGCCTAATCAGATCAGAATCATAGATAGATAAGTAGATAGGAATATAGATATATAAAGGGGCAAAACATTAATAAAGAGCATGGATCTGTAGCCATATTTCTGAGATAGAATTCTATTTCCAGTATATGTTTATATATATATATATAAAACAAATTGCAATGCATAAGACACCAGGGATAGAAATAGATTATCCAGACCTATAAATGTTAATAATAATTATAATCACAATAGTAGCTACCACAATTTGAGCTTTTACTATGTCCTAGGTGTGCTAAGCTGAACTGGTATAATTCATAACCATGATCTATACAAACCATAAATAGGTCCCAGCTCTATGGACCTATGGATGGATCTGAGTTTCCCCAGGGGCATAATATTAATTTTATAATACTTCATCTATTTAAATATAAATTTTTATAGTTTAAAATAATTATAATTAAAATAACATTAAAAAGACTGATATTAACATTTTGAAGCTTAATATGTGGTCTTAATGCATTTCAGTAATTTTGAAATACAAATACTTTTCTCAATATTTCAGAGATCTGCATATCAGGCAAAGCCCATATTCCATAAGCATGCACAACAAGTTTCTATTAAGACTGTTTTTGAATGGGAAGTATAAATATTTCTATACATAAAAACATACAGCTTCACATATAAAGCTATATGGAAATTCATGTGTTTGCTTTCAAACAGGTCCCCACTGAATCTCTGAACACCATTTCCAGAAAAAGTCTTTCTACAACAAATAAAGAGTAGAAATTAGTATCATATGTTCATCTTAACCATTATTCCCAGATAAAATATGAGACATTGCTCATTTTGCTGAGTTCCAGTTAAGAACTTCTGAACACATAGAGAGGAAAGAAACTGAACTTTTTGTTTTCTTCTTTTTCTCTTCTTTAGATTCTTCACAACTGGCAAGGTATTAGTTTCTTACATTGCATTTAGATTGCACTGTCATTGAGAACTGGGAAGGGTTGAAGAAGGAAGTGTAGGAAAAGTTGTGGAAGGAGAGGATGGGGCCAGATTCTGCCCTATATCACTGTGTACCTCATAATTGAGAGAAGCATCTTAAATCTGACAATCAATGTGCTTTAAGTAATTGATTCTTCCTATCTATAGTAATTCAAATGAACAAAATTTGGTATTATTAACATTAGAATTCAGATGTTTAAAAATTTTCAATCATAGTTTCTTATCAATATTGTGAAAAATCTTAAAAAATATGTTATAAAAATATTAGGACCAGAAAGTTTAAATTTGCCATTTATAACAGTTTTGCTTGTTGATCAATTCAACTAAATTTGTTTCAGCAAATCATTAAGCATTCATTAATATAACAACTTAGCAAAGCGCTGCAAATTATAGACACAATAGAATAGTTCCCTAGTTTAGTAAGATTACTATCCTAATATGTCCATTTTTTTATGATAATAGAGAATAGAGACTAAAGGAAATTACATAACAGGATTCCTTTTAAAACATTTCTTTCATCTAACAATAAATGGACAATCATGCATTCTCAATTTCTTAAATGTAATATTTGCTTTGCAGTTTAAATATATTTTGGAGGGATGCCTGGGCAGCTCAGTTGGTTAAGCATCCAACTCTTAATTTCAGCTCAGGTCATGATCTCAGGGTCATGAGATCGAGCCCCATGTCGTGCCCCATGCTGGAAATGTACTTAAGAGTCTCTCTCTCCCTCTCCCTTTGCCCCTCCTCCCCCGCTTGTGCACATGCATTCTCGCTCTCTTTCTCTGTAAATTTTATATATATATAGAGATATATATATATATCTCTATATATATATATCTCATATATATTAGGAAGTTTGTAATAGGAACAGAAATATATATATATATATATATTTATTTATTTCTAATATATATTAGAAAATTTGTACCAGAAACTTCGACATTACAAACAAATGAAATGACAATAACAAAAATAGATTTTGAGATAAAAGCATATGGAATACTGAGACTATACTATTGTGTGGTTTTACATGCTATGAAGTTTGCTAATGAAAGAATCAGTTAAATATATAATATATTCCTTGATTTGATTTCTAACCCAGAAAGGGTTAAACAACAGCAGAACAAAAGTTTGAAGAACAAGTCCAAGTCACTAGTGCAGTTAATTTGTTTTTGTGGAGTCCATTTCTCAGTATTGATTTTTGATCTAGGCATTACTTTGCCAGGAGCTAGAGTTATTTGTACTTGAAAGCATTTGCTCTGTTTTGTTTATTTCGTTGGGCAGCTCATGTCTATGTATAATCACTGCCTGAAAGAAAAATTGGAAAGGCATGTCAAAAGTGAAGGAGTTGGATAGCAAAGTGGATTCATACCAATATTCTATCTGGAGGGACTATTCTACCTTAATATGCATATATAATGAAACTGGTATACCATTTTTACTATTGTTGTGGGAAACTCATTCTACCTATACTGACACTTCACATGCATCTTCAGCAAGAGAGACAAATGTCTTTATAGTGATAGTGTTCCTGTACTCTATCAGAATATGGGATGCAAGTTTCAACTAAAAGGTAGCATGCAAAAATTCAAAGCAGTATTCTCCAGTCTCTGTCAGAATATTCAATATATCTGCTCACACACGCCTAGTTCACTGATCAATATGATTGCTATTTAGGATATAAAGATCCCATGCCCTTATTTGCTTAGATATACGCCTTCTCTAATATTCTGAGAGCTCTTTGAAGAAGAATACTGTATCTTACTTATCTCTAACTCTGATCTAAGTAATTTCCAGTAAGTAATTGGTAAAATTTGCCAAAGACTGAACAAAGGAATGCATTTTTTAAAGTCTTTATTTAAATTCCAGTTAGTTCACATACAGTATAAAATTAGTTTCAGGTGTACAATTTAGTGATTCAACACTTCTATACAACACCTAGTGATCATCACAACAAGGGCACTCCTTAATCCCCATCACCTATTTCACCCATCCCCTTTGATAATCACCAGCTAGTTTTCTATAGTTAAGAGTCTGTCTCTTGGTTTTCCTCTCTCCCTCCCTCTCTCTCTCTCCTCCCCCTTCACTCATTTGTTTTATATCTTAAATTTCACATATAAGTGAAATCATATGGAATTTTTCTTTCTCTGACTGGCTTATTTTACTTAGCATAATATTCTCTAGCTCCATACATGTCATTAAGAATGGCAATATTTTGTTCCTTTTTATAGCTGAGTAATATCCATTGCATATATATACCACATCTTCTTTATCCATTTATCAATTGATGGACACTTGGACTGTTTCCATAATTTGGCTATTATAGATAATGCTGCTGTAGTCATCAGGGTGCATGTATTCCAATGAATTAATATTTTTGTATACCTTGGGTGAACACCTAGTAGTGCAACTCCTGGATCACAGGGAAGTTCTAGTTGTAATTTTTTAGGAAACTCCGTACTCTCTCTGACAAGGGCTGTACCAGTTTGCTTTCCTATCAAGACTGCAAGAGGGTTCCCCTTTTTCCACATCTGCACTAACACCTGTTGTTTATTATGTTGTTGATTCTAGCCATTCTGACAGGTGTGAGGTGATATCTCATTGTATTTTTTATTTCTATTTCCCTGATTATCACTGATGTTGAGCATCTTTTCATGTGTCTGTTGGCCACCTATATGTTTTCTTTGGAAAAAATATCCATTCATGTCCTGTGCCCATTTTAATTGGATTAGTCATTTTTTTGGGTGTTGAGTTTTATAAGACTTTTATATATTTTGGGTACTAACCCTTTATCAGATATATCATTTGCAGTTATCTTCTCCCATTCTATAGGTTACCTTTTAGTTTTGTTGTTTAAATTGCTGTGCAGAACTTTTTATTTTGATGAAGTCCCAATAGTTTATTTTTGCTTTTGTTTCCCTTGCTTGAGGAGACATATCTAGAAAGAAGTTGCTTCAGCTGGTGTAAAAGAGGTTACTGCTTGTTTTCTCCTCTAGGGTATTTATGGTTTCAGGTCTCAAATTTATTTATTTATTTTTTTAAAGATTTTAATTTTATTTATTCAACAGAGATAGAGACAGCCAGTGAGAGAGGGAACACAAGCAGGGGGAGTGGGAGAGGAAGAAGCAGGCTCATAGCAGAGGAGCCTGATGTGGGGCTCGATCTCATAACGCGGGGATCACGCCCTGAGCCGAAGGCAGACGCTTAATCGCTCTGCCACCCAGGCGCCCCTCACGTCTCAAATTTAAGTCTTTAATCCGATTTGAATTTATTTCTGTGTTTGGTGAAAGTGGTCCACTTTCATTCTTTTGCATGTAACTGTCCAGTTTTCCCAGCATCAATTGTTGAAGAGACTTTTTCCCATTGGATATGCTTTTCTGCTTTGTTGCAGATTAGCTGACCATATATTTGTGGCTTCATGTCTGGATTTTCTATTCTGTTCCATTGATCTATGTGTGTATTTAATCAGTGTTTAATCAGTGTTTCATAGTTTTCAGAGTACAAGTTTTTAACCTCTTTGCTTAGGTTGAATCCTGGGTATCTTATTGTTTTGGGTGCAGTTGTAAATGGGATTGATTGCTTGATTTCTCTTTCTGCTGTTTCATTATTGGTGTATAGAAATGCAACAGATTTGTGTACATTGATTATGTATACTGTGCCTTTATTGAATTTGTTTATCAGTTCTAGCAGTTGTTTTTTTTTTTTTGGTGGAGTATTTCACATTTTCTATATAGAGTATCATGTCATTTGCAAATAATGAGTGTTACTTCCTTCTTACAAATTTTATTTATTTTCATTGTCTTTTATTTCTTCTCATTGATTGTTGTGGTTAGAACTTACAGTACTATGTTAAATAAGAGTGGTGAGAGTGAATATCCCTGTCTTGTTCCTGACTGTAAAGGAGAAGATTCAGTTTTTCCTCACTGAGTATGACATTTGCTGTGGGTTTTTCAAATAAGATTTTTATTATGTTGAGGTATATTCCCTCTAAACCTACTTTGTTAAGGGTTTTTTGTTTTTGTTTTGTTTTGTTTTGTTTTTTTTTTTTAGATTTTCGTTATTTATTTGACAGAGACAGAGATAGTGACAGAGATAGTGAAAGAGAGCACAGCCAGTGGGGAGGAGAGGAAGAAGCAGGCTCCCGCTGAGCAGGGAAACTGACATGGGCTTTGATCACAGGATCCTGGGATCATGACCTGAGCTGAATGCAGGCACTTAACTGACTGAGCCACCCAGGTGCCCCTGTTAAGGATTTTTATCATGAACGGATGTTGTATTTGTCAAATGTTTTTTTCTATGTCTATTGAGAGGATCATATGGTTCTTATCCTTCCATTTATTAATGTGGTGTATCACATTGATTGACTTGTGAATATGGAACAACCTCACAAACCAATAATAAATCCCACTTGATCATGGGGAATTTTTTTTAAATGAATTGTTGGAATCAGTTTGCTATTTTAGTGAGAATTTTTGCATCCTTGCTCATAAGAGATATTGCCCTGTAGTCCTCCTTTTTAATGGAGTCTTTATTTGTTTTTGGTATCAGGGTTATGCTGTCCTCATAGAATGAATTTGGAAGTTTTCCTTCTTTTATATTTTTTGTAATAGTTTGAGAGGAATAGGTATTAACTCTTCTTTAAATGTTTGGTAGAATTCTCCCATGAAGCTCTCTGGCCTTGGACTTTTGTTTGTTGGGAGATTTTGATTTTTTTTTTAAAGATTTTATTTATTTATTCGACAGAGATAGAGACAGCCAGTGAGAGAGGGAACACAAGCAGGGAGAATGGGAGAGGAAGAAGCAGGCTCATAGTGGAGGAGCCTGATGTGGGGCTCGATCCCATAATGCCAGGATCACACCCTGAGCCGAAGGCAGACGCTTAACCGCTGTGCCACCCAGGCGCCCTGATTTTTTTTTTTTTTAATCGATTCAGTTTCTTTGATGGTTATCTGTCTGTTCAAGTTCTCTATTTCTTCTTGTTTCAGTTTTGGCAGTTTATGGTTCTAGAAATTTATCCATTTCTTCCAGGTTGACCAATTTGTTAACATATAGTTTTTCCTAATAATCTCTTCTAATTGTTTGTATTTCTGTATTGTTGTTTGTTTCTCCTCTCTCATTTGATATTTTATTCAAGTCCATTCTTCTTTTTTCTTGAAAAGTCTGGCTAAAGTTTTGTGAATTTTATTAATTTTTCAAAGACCCAGCTCCTGATTTCATGATCTATTCTGTTGTTGTTGTTTTTAATTTTATAACATTTATTTCTGCTCTAATTTTTATGATTCCTACTGTCTTCTGGTTTTAGGCTTTGTTTGTTGTTCTTTTTCTAGCTCCTTTGAGTGTAAGGTTAGTTCGTTTATTTGAGATTTTTGTTTTCTTCTTCTTGAGGTAGACCTGTACTGCTGTATACTTCCCCCTTATGACTGCTTCTGTTACATCCCAAAGATTTTGGGCCATTGTGTGTTGTTGTTGTTGTTGTTGTTGTTGTTGTTGTTGTTGTTTGTTCTTTTATTTCCATGTGTTTTTGTTTTATTTCTTCTTTGATTTCCTTTTTGATCCATTCACTGTTCAGTAGCATGTTGTTTAACCTCCCTGTATTTGTAGTCTTTCCAGATTTTTTCTGGTGGTTGACTTCAGTTTCATAACTTTGTGGTCAGAAAAGGTGTATGGTATTACTTTGATATTTTTTATTTTTTGAGGCCTGATTTGTGACCTAAAATGTAATCTATTCTGGAGAATGTTCTATGTGCATTTGACAAGAATCTGTATTCTGCTGTTTTAGGTTGGAATGTTCTGAATATATCTGTCAAATCTATCTGGTCCAGTTGTCATTCAAAGCCATTGTTTCCTTGTTGATTTTCTTCTTAGATGATCAGTCCATTGATGTAAGTGGAGTGCTCAGTCCCCTACTATTATTGTATTACTATCAATGAGTTCTTTTATGCTCATTGTTAATTGTTTTATATATTTGGTTGCTCCCAGTTTGGGTGCATAAATGTTTACAATTGTTAGATCCTCTTGTTTAATTAATTGTCCCCTTTATTATTATATAGTGCTCTTCTTTCTTTCTTGTTACAGTCTTTGTTTTGGTCCAGTTTGTCCAATATAAGTATTGTTATTCCAGCTTTCTTTTGATATTTGTTGGCATGAAAAATATTTCCTCATCCCTTCACTTTCTATCTGCAGGTGTCCTTAGGTCTAAAATGAGCTTCTTGTAGGCAGCATATAGTTGGGTCTTCTTTTTTTATCCATCTGACACCCTATATCTTTTGGTTGGAACGTTTGGTCCATTTACATTCAAAGTAATTATTGATAGATATATATTTAGTGCCATTGTATTACTTGTTTTATCGGTGTTTCTGGGGAGGTTTTTAAAATTTTTTATTTATTTATTTTATTTTTATGATCCTTTCTGTTCCTTGTCACTTTTGGTTTCTCCTTTGCACTCAAAGAGTCTCCTTTAATATTTCTTGCAGGGCTGGTTTAGTGGTCCCTAACTCCTTTAATTTTTGTTGGCCTGGGAAACTCTCTTTCTATTCTGAATGATGGTCTTGCTGAATAGAATATGCTTGCCTACAGATTTTTCTCATTTAGCACTTTGACTATATCATGCCACTTTCTTCTGGCTTGCCAAATTTGTGTTGAGAAATCTCCACCTAGCCTATTGGGTCTTCTCTTGTAAATTAAGAACTTCTTTGTCTTTCTGCTTTTAAGATTTTTTTTTATCACTCTATTTTGCAAATTTAATTACAATATGTCTTGGTGTTGGCCTGCTTTTACTGACTTTGTTGGGAGTTCTGTGTTCCTCCTGGACCTGGATGTCTGTTTCCTTACCCAGATTAGAGAAGTTTTCAGCTATTATATCTTCAAATAAAATTTCATCTCCTTTTTCTCTCTTCTTTTTCTGAGACTCCTATAATATGAATGTTATTATGTTTGATATAGTTCCTGAGTTTCCTAAGTCTAGTCTCAAGTTCCATAGTTCTTTTTCTCTTTTTCTCAGCTTCATTACTTTCCATTGCTTTGTCTTCTAGGTCACTAATTTATTCCTCTTTTTCTTCCCACCTGAGATTCATTGCATCAACCCTGTCTCCAATCTTAAACAAGATTGTATTTTTCATCTCTGATTTATTCCTTTTTTTTTCACTCTTTTATCTCTGTGGTAAGGGTCTCTCTAATGTCTTCATTTGTTCCTCAAGCCCAGTGAGTATCCTTATGATTGTTGCTTTAAATTCTCCATCAGCCATATTATTTATATCTATTTTGCTTAGATCTCTGGGTGTGTCCTTATCTCGCTCTTTCATTTGTGATGAATCCCTCTGTCTTTGCACTTTGTCTAAGTCTCTGCCTTTCTCTCTGTATTAGAAAAGCCAGTATGTCTCTTGCCCATGAAAATAATGACCTTATTAAGAAGAGGTTGTATAGTTCAGAACCTGGCACTCCAGGGAGTATCTCTGTTGTGTGCTGCATGCACTCTGCTCTTGTGTTTTAGCTGCTCTATCCTTCAGGTTAGTGGTCTGCAGGGGCTCTCCTTGCCTGCTGTGGATAGTGGTTGGTCCCTGGCCTGACTGTGGTGAGTTTTAACTAGGTGTGCTCTGGTCTGCTTGTGGAATAAGACCTGACAGCCCTTCCACCAGAACGAAGGCCCTGCAGAACTCTCTGGTTGGGAGGCATGGTGTGGGCAGGGGTTTCTGCTGGTCTTTGGGGGAGAGGCCTGTACAATAGGACTGAAGCAAGCTTGACTGAGAAGGGCAGTTCCACCAGAGCACAGTGGGTGAGGTTTGGTATAAGCATGCTAGGCACCTAGTGTAGGTGCTGCTCTGCTTCCCACAGGTGGCTCTGGTGTTCATGCTGAGGGGCAGGAGAGGGAAATTATGCCAACCAAATCCTTTGTTTTCAGAGGAGCCTCTGTGCATGCTGCCTCTCCTGGATGTTCTAAGAAAAGAGTGAATAATCTTTCTGTGCCCCAGGAGTTCTTCAGATCACTGTTTCCATGCTGTCTGCCCCGTTTGTTTTCTTGCTTTCTCTCCTAGAGCAGTGCAGTGCCCTCAGGGCTCTATCCCAGTCAAGCCTGCTGACCTTTAAAACTACAGGATTTAAGCCCTGCTGGTTGCAAGAACTCACAAAATTCAGACCCTTTCATTTTCCAAGCCAATGGCTTTAGGGACACCTAATCCTTATGTGTTACCCTGTGTTCTCCTCTCTTGCCCTTCTCTGTGACCACAGCCCTCTCCCCTTTGCAGCACCTGTGATTTGTTTCTCCCCTAAACCATGTCTCTGCACTTCCTACATTCTTTGATACAGCCTCTTCTCTCTCTTTAGTTGTGGAGTTTGTTGTGTCAGTCTTCAGGTTGAATTTTGGGGTATTTAGGATGATTTCTAGTTACCCAGTGCCCCTGGGATGAGAGGAGCATATGGTCTTCCTACTCTGCTGCCCTCTTCCCTCTCTTTTTCCTCTTCCTTGTGATTCTTAATGGGCATAAAAAGCATACTTTGTGTCTCTAGTCTATAATTTGCTCAAGTTCTGCACTGAACAGAGGATCCTCAGATCCATTTTGGATGTCACAGGCTCACCAAGTGCCACCATGTGCCCCACATGGATACAGTTATTTGAAGCTTCTTCTAATATTGTCCCTTCACACAGGGTTGATATGCAAGTCAATTAGAAAATACATATGGAAACATTTCAATATTTCCTCCATATATTGAAGATTTTTCTGTCTCCTATAGCCTTAGTCTCATTCCAGTGGAAATGTAGAGCTGGAGTAATGATCAATGGCTGTTCATTTCTTCATCAAGTTCTGTATCCATAAGTGTCCATGCCACAATAACTCAAAGATGAAGTGCTCACTCATCTTACAAAATGAATTTTGAAAAAGATAGAACAGTCTTCAAGTACATATCCAATATTCCAGATATCTTGAAAGGGAAAAAGTATTGAAATACTTTGTCCAGGGTTTATAGAATATTTCTTGGTATCTTGTTTGGTCTCCAAGGGACAATACAGCATACATGGTAAGTTCCAAGTACAAACTAAAGAATGTACTTTTTTTAAGCTCAAATTATTTTATCAATATCAGTTTTCTTACCAAAAAAAAAGACTTTCCCATACAATTTCCCATTTTTCAAAACAGTATTTTCCAAATCACTTCTATTAATTTAAACCTAAAAAAATTTTCTGGATATATGCTCTCAATGATTTATTTTATTCCTGGTCAAAATTAATAAGCATTCTTCTGGAATTCTGAAATAAGGGGGACATAAATAAAACTGTTTTAGCAGAAAATTCAGAATATATATATAATTTATATTATATATAAATATATATTTATATTAATGGCATTATAAATATTATAAATATATCAATATTGCAACATTATTTTCCCTAGAATAAACTTCAAGTGTTCTACACATAGAAGTGGACACAGAAGTATATGAATAATGAACAGATACTAAAAGAAAAATATTTCTTTGTGAACTGCAGAACTACAAAACTGCAGTATATGTTGTAAATTTATTTTGCTTGTATTCGAAAAGATGGAATGTTACAAGGTATTTATTGCTTAAAAGAGAAAAAGTGAGAAAAAGGAAAGCAATAAGTCAAATATTTTACCTCTACTAAGAGAGTAATTTAGTATTATTAAGTAGGGGGCTCATTCAACAAGGCAATTCTTGATGTAAAATTAAGGTTTGTGTTTTTGTGTTTTTTTCTATAGAGCAAATAAAGAGATTTTGCAGAGAACAGTCTGAAGATTTGATTAATTTAGTTTTGTTTATTCTAAGTTATCTAGATATTGGCAATACTTTAAGATGGCTAGCAATACTTGATTACATGGTTGTATTTTCAACATTTTCACAAATAAGCATTCCTCATAGTGAACCTATCCTATTTTTTTTTTCATTTCCATAAGAGCAATTTCTGGAATACATATGTGTATATCAGAATTGTTTCTTCTGTGTAGGAAGACTTGTATTCTACCTGAAATGCGTTTTTTTCCTTGCATTTGGAACATGGCCAAGAATATAAAAAATATATTTTTTTAAAGATTTTATTTATTTATTCGACAGAGATAGAGACAGCCAGCGAGAGAGGGAACACAAGCAGGGGGAGTGGGAGAGGAAGAAGCAGGCTCATTGCAGAAGAGCCCGATGTGGGGCTCGATGCCATAACGCCGGGATCACGCCCTGAGCCGAAGGCAGACGCTTAACCGCTGTGCCACCCAGGCGCCCCTAAAAAATATTTTTATTAACTGGTGAGTTGCATGCCAATCTGAAAAGTGAAAGCTATTTCTATAATAAAGTTTTTTTGTTTGGGACATTTTTGCTCAAGTTGAAACTTTATATTACCGAGCCTTAAGAGAAGTTTAAAAACAGGAATATCAATGAAATAATTTAGACTGAGAAACATAGCTATCAAATAGGCTATTCTTGTGCATGGTCAGTGTTTTCTTTGCTTACCAGCAACTCTAGTGGGAAGTCAAATATTATTCAGAAGGATACTTGGTAAGCATGAATTCTGAGCAAGTGGATTTAGTTCATTCATTTGAATAGTTGATTACTCCAAGTTGGGGTAACATAATGCATCCAACTCTATTATACTAAATCTGTGCTGCAGTGAAGACCGAGGCTACTCTCACCCAGATAGCATTGTAAGAACGCTACCAATGTTTTTGTCCTAATTATAGATTTCCTGTAGACTACTCATTTCCTTTTAATTCACCCTTTCTTTAGATAAAAAACAAAGCAACTTTCCGGGATAAATTTTTTCTTAGTTACAAGAAAGAGCATTTAGTTACATTCTCTGAATTTATACTATCTCTCTTTAAGTGGATTGTGGACATTCAAAAACAATGAGATTTGAAAAATATTTCAGAGAAGTTGCTAAATTCCCTCAGCAGCAGATAGTTTATCCTAAAATTACAAAAAGGAAAAAGAAGCAGAGTTATTTTTATCTTTCTCCTCTCCCAACCTTTACAAACCAGAGTAGGGAAAATAGCAATGAGGAAGGGAGATAGTGCCATACTCTTTAGCTGTTATGTGGACAGCAGAAATAATCTTTATAACTCCTCTTCATGGAACATCTGTCATTGTGATCCACCTTGGAGTAGCTGCTTGAAATGTTAACATATTCAACTGGGAGTTCCTGTGGCATGAGGAATTGTCATCCATGAATCTCCAGTAAATGATCTTTCAACAAAGGAATCCAGTCCTTTTCATCCAGCTTCCTCTTCTCTGGAAACTCTGTGTTAATATGTTTAGCCAACTTGGTTCATGCTGTCTGCAATTGTTTAGAAACACTTATAATAATAAGCCATCTTTATAGATAATATTCCACAATAATCTCATTCCAACGGTTGGTTTCCAAGAAGATGTTATTAATAGATAAGAAGAATGAATATTTTCCTCAAAATGCATTTAGGTCAAGAAGAAAAAATGGTCAATTTCTATGCGTCACAGTTTCCTTGAGGTGTGGCCTCATCTCATCCATTCCTTGGTACTTTTTAGAGAAATATTATTATATTCTGCTTAGCAATCTGGTTCTGACTTTGACTCAATAGAAATCATTATGTCACATCCTGGTTGATGCTGGGCCTTTAGAGAACAACAAATGAAAGATGCAGTGTGTCCAGGAGAAGCCAGTCCTGCTTAGATGTAGGGAAGGTTTTTGCTTATAAAAGGTACAAAGCACATTTTAGGTACTGCACACATCTACTCTTCCATACTTAAGGCTTTAAAGGCACCACATTTCTACCTTCAGAAAAGACAGTAAATGAGATTAAGAGAAAACTTATTTTTTCTTTGTTTAATTCTCAAAATATGCTTCAAATCAAGAAATAAACTTTAAAGAAGTAAGTTTAAAGAGGTTACTTATTATTTAGCATGTATAATCAACATATGATCTGCCATCCTTAAGAAAAAAATATGTTTGACATAAAATACTAAGGTTGCTAGGTGAATAAATTGAACACATATATCTCAGAGGTCTGAAATTTGAAAATAAAACAGAGATGACATAAACAATTATCACAAAAAGTAATTTTTAGAAAACACCTTCTTAGATCATTCTATTAAATATTGATTGCTTATAGTAATTTGATAGTTCAGAAAGAGGAAAGAAGTTGAGGAACTAAAACAGGGAGAATGGAAAAGGTGAAGTTATTTTACAAAGAATAATATCTCCCCTAAACCCAGTTCATCTTGGAAACTCTGATAGAAATTCTAAGCTGCAAGTAGTCAATTCGATCCAAAGCACATTTAAAATTAATATCATGGAACAAGCTTTTTCACGTCCAGATTAGTAATTGAAGTGACAGGTATAAAATGTTTTAGCTATGAGACTTTCATGAATGATAGTCCAAATTGTAAAATGTTGTGTGTTTTATTTTGATCAGATTTGTGTTTCATTTTTAAGAACAGACTTGTTCCGAAAACACTTCTAGGTAAAATAAAATGTAATGTTATATAAATTAAAATTAAGTGACTTCTCTAACATGCTCTTGTCAAAGCTCCTTTTATCAACACCATCCACTCTTTCTGTATAATGTTTACACTTTCTTTAGCATAACAACCAACTATAAAATTAATTTAAAGGTACTTATCTCAAAGTATCTTTTTTCTATGTCTTCATAAGATTTAGACAATGACTCAATAAGATTTATAGAAAATGGGTTAGTTTCTGGATAAGAATCTGAAACAAGTTTTGAAATAGTAATGAATAAAAGTAATTGATTATATTATTTTTCTGTTGCTGCATTTAACATTGCTATACCCTTTGCAGCATAAAACAACACAAAGGTATTATCTTAAGGTTTCTGTGGGTCTAAAGTCTGGCTCAGGTTAGCTTGTTCCTCTTCTCAAAGTCTAACTGGGATTCAACAAAACTAATAAACCTTTAACTAGACTCATCGAAAAAAAAAAAAGAGAGAGAGAGAGTGACAGAAAGAGAGAAAACCCAAATAAGAAAATCAGATATGAAAAAGGGAAAACAAAAATCCACAATGCAGAAATACAAGAGTGTAAGACAATATTATAAAAAATATATATATGTCTAGGGTGCCTGGGTGGCTCAGTCGTTAAGTGTCTGCATTTGGCTCAGGTCATGATCCCAGGGTCCTGGGATTAGGCTCCCTGCTCGGCCTCAGCAGGGAGCCTACTTCTCCCTCTCCAGCTTCCCCTGCTTGTGTTCTCTCTCTCGATGTCCCTCTCTGTCAAATAGATAAATAAAATCTTTTTAAAAAGTATATGTCAACCAATTGGACAACCTAGAAGAAATGGGTAAATTCCTAAAACATACAACCTACCAAAACTGAAGCAGAAAATTTGAAAACTAACCCCCCTCAAAAAAAAAATTACCAACAATGAAATTGTATCAGAGATCAAAACTGAACAAAAGCCCAAGACCAGATAGCTTCACGGGTGAATTCTAAAAAATAAAATGATAGAAGAGTTAATATCTATTCTTCTCAAGCTTTTTCAAAAAATAGAACAGGAAGGAAAACTTCCAAATACGTTCTATGAGGCTGGCATTACCCTGATATCAAAACTAGGTAAAGACACAATAAGAGAAGAGAACTACAGGCCAAAATCTCTAAAGAACATAGATGCAAAAATATTCAACAAAAGATTAGCAGACCAAATCCAACAATACATTAAAAAAAATCTTTCACCACAATCAAGTGGGATTTATTCCCAGGATGCAAGGGTGGTTCAATATTCAAGAATTAATCAACGTGATACATCACATCAATAAGAGAAAGGGTAAAAACCATACGATCCACTGGGTGTTATATGCAAATAATGAATCATGGAACACTACATCAGAAACTAAGGATATACTGTACGGTGACTAACATAATATAATAAAAAATTATTAAAAAATACGATCATTTCAATAAAATGGAATTTTCAATAGCAGAAAAACCATTTGACAAAGTACAACATCCATTCATGATAAAAATCCTCAACATAGTAAGTTTAAAGGAAACATACCTCAACATAATAAAAACCTTATATAAAAACCCACAGTGAATATCATACTCAATAGGGGAAAACTGAGTTTCCCCCTTAAGGTAATGAACAAGACAAGGATATCCGTTCTCACCAGTTTTGTTCAACATAGTACTGGAAGACCTAGCCACAGCAATCAGATGACAGCAACAACAACAATAAATAAATAAATAAATAAATAAATAAATAAATAAATGGCATCCAAATTGGGAAGGAAGAAGTAAAATTTTCACTATTTGCAGATGACATGAGACTATACATAGAAAACCCTAAAGATTCCACCAAGAGACTACTAGAACTGATAGATTCTGTAAGATCACAGGATACAAAATCAATGTACAGAATTCCATTGCATTCTTATACACTAATAATGAAGCAACAGAAAAAATAAGTTAGAAAAAAGATCTCATTTACAATTGCACAAAAAATAATAAAATACCTAGGAATAAACTTAACCAAAGAGGTGAAAGACCTATATTATGAAAACTATAAAACACTGATGAATGAAATCAAAGATGGCACAAACAGAAAGGTATTCCACGCTCCTGGATTAGAATAATAAATATTGTTAAAATGTCTATACTACCCAAAGCAATCTACACATTTAATGCAAACCTTATCAAAATGCCAACAGCATTTTTCACAGAACTAGAATAAGCAATCTTAAAATATGTATGGAGCCACAAAGGATCCTGACTATCCAAAGCAACCTTGAAAATGAAAAATGAAGTTGGAGGTATCACAATTCCAGAATTGTGATACTACAAAACTGTAGTGATCAAAACAGTATGATACTGGCATAAAAATAAACACATAGATCAATGGAAAAGAAGAGAAAACCCAGAAATAAACCCACAATTATGAGGTCAATTAATCTTTGACAAAGGAGGAAAGAATATCCAGGGGGAAAAAAGGCAGTCTCTTCAACAAATGGTGTTGGAAAAACTGGACAGCTACATGCAAAAGAAAAAAAATTGGATCACTGTCTTACACTATACACAACAATAAATTGAAAATGGATTAAAAAGACCTAAACGTGGGACCTAAAAACATAAAAATCTTAGCAAAGAGTATAGGCAGTAATTTCTCTGACATCGTCCATAGCAACATCTTTCTAGATATGCCGTCTCTAGCAAAGGAAACAAAAGGAAAAATGAACTATTGGGACTACAACAAAAGAAAAAGCTTTTATACAGTGAAGGGAACAACCAACAAAACTAAAAGACAATCTACTGATTGAGAGACAACATTTGCAAATGACATATCTGATAAAGGTTTAGTATCCAAAATATATAAACAATTTATACAACTCAACACCAAAAAAATTAACCCACAGATAATCTGATTTAAAAAATGGACAGAAGATATGAACAGACTTTTCTCCAAAGAAAATATACAGATGGCCAATAGACACAGAGAAGATGTTCAATGTCACTCATCATTAGGGAAATGCAAATCAAACCCACAATGAGATATCACCTCACACTTGACAGAATGGCTAAAATCAAGAACTTAAGAAACAAGTGTTGGTGAGGATGTGAAGAAAATGGAACCCTTGTACACTGTTGGTGGGAATGAAAGCTGGTACAGTCACCGTCAAAGACAGTATGGAGGTTCCTCAAAAAGTTAAAAATAGAACTACCATACAATCCAGGAATCAAACTATTAGGTATTCTGAAAGTATACAAAAACACTAATTTGAAGGGATATATGCACCCTGATTTTATTGCAACATTATTTACAATAGGTAAATTATGGAAGAACCCAAATGTCCATTCACAGATGAATAGGTAAGATTTGGGAGATCTATATCTATCTATATCTGTATCTATCTATATCTATCCATCCAGCTATCTATCCATCTATATCTATATATATGGTGGAATGTTATTCAGCCAAAAAAAGAATTAAATCTTGCCATTTGCAACAACATGAAATAAGCCAGTCAGAAAAAGACAAATGCCATATGATTTCCTTATATAGAATTTAAAAAACAAAACAAATGAACAAAGGGGAAAAAAAGGGGGACAAACCAAAAAATAGACTCTTAACTATAGAGAGCAAACAGATGGTTATCAGAGGGGAGGTGGGTGGGGGGATGGTTGAAATAGGTAAAGAGGCTTAAAAATACACTGATCTTGATCAACACTGAGTAATGTAAGGAATCATTGTACCACTAATTTTACACCTGAAATTAATATAACACTGCATGTTAACTATAGTGGAATTAAAAAAAATAAAATAAAAACCTCAGTAGGATGAGATTAATATGTTATAGGAGCTGAAATCCCCTTTCTCATCTGAGGCTTGGGGTTCTCCTTCAATGCTGTTTATAGACTGCTGGCAGAGCATTCAAGAGAAGAGCATTTACACCAAGGAGTGAGATTCTCTGAATGCATCTGAGAATTCTGCCTACCATAGTGATTTAGTACAAGTCTACAGTCACTTATCCCTAATTATGAAGTTCAAAATCTCTAAAACGTGAACTTTTCCTGACGTATCTGATGACAAAATTTGAGAACTGACAAGTAATTTATAGACTCTATTTAATCCATTTATGCATATGTTTTGTCAAAATGTTAATATACATGAGTATAATCGATATTATGTATACAATGTTATGTAAATATATATTATTATGTATATTTAGAAGCACCATGGGTGTGTTCACTAATGTACTATATTCTGTATTACCTTCCTAAAATCTAAAAAATCCTGAATCCTGAAACATATCTTCCCCCAAGAGTGTCAGATAAGAAACCTTTAGATTTGGACCAAATGTACTAAATTTCTCTGAAAAGGAGCTATTCGGGAAAGAGACTATTTCAGGGATATAAACCTCAGGGTAAACTCAACATCTGATAAATTAAATGACCTTCATCAGGATGAAGATGAGAAAAAGACAAAGAAGAAAACAATATCATTTGTTTATCCTTCAACTATAAATTTACCGGCCCTGATTTCATTGGTGACACCTTTGAAAAACAGGACAATATCAAAAGACAGAGATATACATTACATGAAAGGAGAGGGACAAGCTTTTTTTTTCCCCTAATTTGTTCAAGTTATCCAACAAATGACCTGATAGTCAGATTTGAATTGTACTACTAAACTGTAGAACAAAGGAGAATGATCTCTTTTATTTTTTTCAAAATATGTATGTTAAAAGCAAGACTTGTTTTATAAGCTTGTTTATCTCATTTTTCACCCTTAGGCAAAATATCTGGCTCTTGGGGCAAAACCTGTTACACTTGAGGAGTCCAATCTAGCCATTCAGATTTTTAGTTAAATAATAAAGATTCTATCCACTTATAGCTTCCTCTTTTCCCCAGATTTTAACCTTAAATCATCAAGAAGCTATATTTACTAAAGGAATTACTGTATTTTAAAGAATGAATATATATCTTGGTGACAATAAGTAGGAAAACAAAGTCCTCAATTTGTACCTATCAACGATAAATGTAAAATGAGAGAGAGGGGAAAAAATGCTTATAGCCAGGAAAGAAATTTAAATTGGACTGTCACCCAACTCTCTTTCCTCTGAAATGTCTTATAATTTACATGTAATATATGTGAATTTACAAGCAACACTGTAAGGTGTACTTGAAAGCAATGCTTGAGTTAATTAAATGAGCTCCTAGGAAAGTACAGATCTCATTAGATCTTTGCTATAGACAGGTTGGATTTTGAGAATTTAATTCAAGATATTTCATTCCTCATAATGAACAGAGTGATCTTACAGGAGCTTTTTATTTTTTTATGTCATTTCTGAGATGGATTGCTTTGCAGCTTCTAAACTTATAGTTAAAATGATAGATCCTTCTTTGTCTAAACAGTGTCAAAGCAGTAAGTCAATCAAGTCAGTTAAACCAAACTACTGTTATTTCCATTAAAAAAATAATAAATCCACCAAGTTAAGTACAAAACAAAACAAAGCAAAAGGCTGTTAATGGATTTTTTTTTTTCACTCTTCAGTAGTCATATAAACAAATCAGGTTAAGGAAAGCTCTAAAGGAAAGTTATCATAACAAAGATTTTGCTTTTTTAAACAACCATCCCAACCCATCTAAAGAGTGAATTGTGAGTCATTACTAGGTGTTTCAGAAAGAGCTTAGTATGGTACAAAATGTAGCTTTTTTTTTTTTCAAATTAAGATATCATGTGCCCACAGATACTAATGTACTACCATTGTTTAGTTTACGGAGCTAAAACATATGGTAGACAAAATCTGAATAATTACAGAACTTTGAGATTGGCCACCTTCTCTTCCCAAGAAAGCAGCTAAGTAAGGAGACCAGCAGATTTCTATACAGGCTATTGGCATTCTATTGAGGACAAACGTGGGTGAAATTTGGTAAAGGTAGAGTTTCATTTAGTGGTTCTGATTGTGTAAAAGAGATAGGGTGAAGGCAATTAAAGGAACCAAATGATATATTGTATAATGCTATAGGGATGATATTAAAATGTTAAGGTGTCACTTAGATCAGATTTTCCAATAAAGATTTATGGGTGAAGTTACTGGGTTGGGTTAGTAAAAATGAAGACCTGGTTTTATATATTAAACTGCTTGTTCTGTAAGCAAATTTCCTACCTACAATGATGACCACTAAGGATCTAAAAAGCTGAACATTAACAGCATTTTCTGCAATGCTTGTTTGGATTAAAAGAAAATTAAATGTATCAAATAAATATTGGAAGTTGAATTGCATTAAAAAATTCCAAATTATTTATAGGCCATAAATATAGATTATATAGCTTACAAATTAAATATGTAGACTTGTTGGGGAGCCCATCCTCCCTGGGAAAAATGTCTTACATACTTCCTTTCAGGCTAGTTGTTCATCCCTTCAAGACCCCAGGTTCATATTCTTCTCATAAAAATCTGTGAATTTAAGAAACAAAGCAGAGGATCATAGGGAAAGAGAGGAAAAAAATAAAACAAGACAAAATCAGGGAGATATAAAAACCATAAGAGACTCTTAAGCATAGAAAACAAACTGAGGTTTGCTGGAGGGGAGGCGGGTAGGGAGATGGGGTCACTGGGTGATGGACGTTAAAGAGGGCATGTGATATAATGAGCACTGGGTATTATATATGACTGATGAATCACTGACCTCTACCTCTGAAACCAATAATACATTTTATGTTAATTGAATTTAAATTAAAAAAAAAAGCTGAATCTCTTTGGAAGCAAGCAGTTGGTTTGACAGTCAATCATTTCCTTATACTGATCTTGAGCACTATAACATTAATTTGGCCTGGTAATCTACAGAATCATCAGTCTTGTGGGCATGTGTTTTTCTCTCTCTCTCTCTCTTTA
>NC_048225.1:31500335-31504618 GCF_002007445.2 Ailuropoda melanoleuca | reverse complement strand
ATGTTTTAAATATTCAAAAGAAAGAGCCAAATCCCGAAATCCAAACACAATGGAAAGCAAAGACTCGAGGAAAGATAACCAGGGAGAACAGCTTTCAATCCCGAGCCTGCTCCCAGGTCCTCTGGCGCCCGGAGGGGTTAACCCTCTGCTGCCCGGGCGGGGGGGCGCCTCCGCCCACTTCCAGCCGAGCGAGCTGGGGGCCTCGGGTCCGGCTCTAGGGAGATGCATTTAGTTCCCGATTTTTTGCCAAACTTGCACGAGCTCACCTCCGCCCCTTCCCCCCACCCGCACCCGTCCCCACCAAACCTTTTGTCTCGGCGCCTCCCTCCTACACTACAGAGTCTAAGAAATGTCCCTGGTGAAACTGAGCCGCCAGCCAGACGGTTCGGGGGGCCTGAAATGGATGCCTTGCGCGTGCTTCTCACCGGCGCTCGCCTTCTTTCTCACCCAGCCTCTCCCCTTAGCCTGACACGGTCCCGGGCGCCTCGTGCCTCTCGTCACCGAGCCGTTAATGACAGCTTTTGTTGCCGTGTAGGCACGAAGCGGTGGACAAAGGACCCCAGATGATGTCCGCCACACCCCTTCCCTCCTCCGAGAGCCCGAGTCGAGCCTCCTCCAAGGTGGAGGGAGCAGGGAACCCTTTCAGAGCCCTCGTTTTCCAAAGCGAACGCCACGCCGGCTGAGCCTTAACACAAGCAGCTTTGCAGCACTCCACTAAGATGCCATTTGTCTGGTTTTCAACAAAAGGGACTTGGGGTTGAGGTTCCCGAACCCCAGGAGCGCACTGTGGGCTAAGCGGACCTGCATCATGCAGCAGCCGAGAGGTTCCCTGACACAATCTGGCTCAAGGGCGTCCAAATCCCCCCAAGCCGGAGGCACCCCCGGCGGGTCTCACTCACCAGCCGGGAGCCGTTGGTCCCGGCATGGCGGCGGGCGCCGGGGTGCGGTGCGAGTGAAACCCCACACGGGATGGGGGCAAAGACGGACTCCTGGGGCTGTGGCCAGAAGCACTTTGGAAAGCCACCTTTCTCCAGCTGGACTGACACCGAAGTTGTCATCACTTGGGTCTAGATGGGGACAGGCTTGTTTGTCCAAGTCCCTTGGGTGGGGGAGTGTCTAATAGGGAGATAGGGGGAAAGGAGAAGAGTAAGTGTCCCAGACACCGGGAACTTGTTCTAGAAGCTCTGTTAGAGCGAAAAGCACAAAAATAATTCATTTATTCTTTCCAAACACGTTAACTACATCCTAGTGACTTATCCTGGGGATACATCAGTGATAACAGACACAGCCCTTGTCCTCGGGAATGTTAGTCTGGTGGGAAAGACTACACACCAAAGACTGAGCTTCCCGGTCTGGTTTCCAGCCC
Source organism: Ailuropoda melanoleuca (assembly GCF_002007445.2). Classification (NCBI taxonomy): domain Eukaryota; kingdom Metazoa; phylum Chordata; class Mammalia; order Carnivora; family Ursidae; genus Ailuropoda; species Ailuropoda melanoleuca. The sequence continues at coordinate 31,503,252 of NC_048225.1, read as the reverse complement.
TGAGCTCCTGCTCGGTTTCTGCATCTGTAAAAGGGAATCTGTATCAGGGGTTTTTATTGCCTTATGAAACAGTGAGAAGAAAGAGCTGGAAGTTTATTGTTTAATTTGAATTAAAATATAACAGGGCCATACACACCCCCAAAGAATTAAAAGCAGGGACGCCCACGGATACTTCTGCACCAATGTTCACAGCAGCATTATTCACCAGAGCCAAAAGGTGGAAGCCCAAGTGTCCATCCACGGATGAATGCATATGCCAAATGTACATAGGTGCAATGAAATATTATTTAGCTATAAGAAGGAATAAGTTTCTGATACATGCTACAACATGGATGAACTCTGAAGACATCATGCTAAATGAAATAATCCAATGTGAAAGGACAACTATTGTATGATTCCTCTTACATGATGCTCCTAGAATAGAAAATTCATAGAAACAGAAAGTGGCATGGAGGTTACCAGGAGCTAAAGGGGAGGGGGAAATGCAGAGTTATTGCTTAATGGATATAGAGTTTGGTATGAAGAAGTTTTGGAAATGGATGGTGGTGATGGTTGCCCAACATTGTAAATGTTCTTAATGCCACTGAATTGTACGCTTAAAAATGGTGAAAATGATAAATGTTGTTATTTGTATTTTACCACAAAAATTCAAATATGTATGTGATATTGTGATTTATAATAAGAGATCTATATTTGGACTTTTGGCACAGAGCTCTTAAAACCCTTGGAGTTTCCCAAGTGATGAAAAGAATGCATGTAAAAGGTATATTGTTCTTCATAATAGGCCTCTTTCAGCCACACCTGAGCTTGTTAATGACATGAGTGGAGGGTGGGAAGCCCCTCTGGTAGAGGGCTCATTGCCAGGGGCACCAACTGTGTATTCTGAGGGTTGGAACTTTCAGCCTCTGACCTGACTTCTGGGGACTTTAGAGGGGCTGGAGTTTGAGTCAATCACCTATGGCCAATGATTTAATCCACCATGCCTGTGTAATGAAGTCACCATTAAAAAATCCCCAAAGTATGGGGTTCCGGCAGCTTCCAGGTTGCTGACCACAAGGAAGTGCTGGGAGGGTAGCACACCCACACACCTTGCCCTATGCATTTCTTCCATCTGGCTGTTCCTACATCCTGTATCCTGTATCCTTTTACAACAAACCAATTATCTAGTAAGGACACTGCTTTCCTGAGCTCTGTGAGACATTCTAGCAAATTATCAAACACGAGGGGAGGGTTGTGGGAACTTCTGATTTTGAGCTGGAAGATCAGAAGCACAAGGTGACAATCTGGACTTGCAGCTGGCATCTGAAAGGGCAAGGGCAGTCTTGTGGGACCGAGCCCTTCACCTGTGGGATCAGTGCTAACCACAAGCAGAGTCAGAATGGAGTTGAATTGTTGGACATCCAGCTGGTGTCTGGGGAGTTGGAGAACTGCTTGCTGTGGAAAACCCCACACACATGTGGTGTAGGAAGTATTCTTTGAATTGTGAGTAAAGGAAACAAATGTCTTCCTTTCAATATTTAATCTAGGACCCCTTGAAGTCTAGTTTAGTATTGCAGAGCTCCTAGTATGAATCACGGGGCATAGCTAGGAGTACGTGTGCAGGGCCTGTTTAATGAATGGTGTGGTTCTAGGGGTCAGATCTGTGTCCCAGAACACACATACAGGCTCTCAGAATTAGGAGGGAGTTCAGGTGGGATCAGGTCATCCTAAAGGTGATATCCTTTGATCTAGCCTCCTCCTATGCAAACCTTCTGCCACAGACGTTGTAAACTCAAAATTATATAGCAGCCAAGTGAGCCCCATAAATGAGAGAAGAGGTCCTAGAAGAAGGCATGAGACATACCTATTTGTAAAATGGGCTCTATCTTAAGGGAGTCGCCACGGCTCAGCCCCAAGACTGACATGCAGGATTGTAAACTCAGTGTTGCCTGATCTTCCAGCGCTGGAAAAAAAACAAAACAGAAACTACATTGTCTAGCAAAAAATCTCCTAATCTGTTGGCAACTCATTTAACTTTTAAAAAATACACTGTAGCAACAACAACAACAACAAATACACTGCAGCCCAAACAAAACACCTTTGCAGTGAGATCCGGTCCATGGACCAACCATTTGGAGTCTGGTCTTCAAATTCTAGGAGAATTTCATACACCATCCGTCTGGGTGGGTATTCAGGATTTGCCTGACCGCTTCTGCTGACAGAGGAGCCCATTGCTTAACTAATTTTTTGATAAATTCTAATTGTTAGGAAGATCTTATCTTAAATAAAAATCTACTTCCTGGTAACCTTCTCTTCCTGTGTTCCTGCAACTGCCCATATCCCCTCACCATCTTAGACAAGAGAACAGCTACACCCCAGGGCCCCAGTGTGGTCAGTGCCATTTTCCTCCCTGGAGTCTGGGTTCTTTGAGGGCAACGGCTAAGTTTTACATCTCTGAGTAAAGATAATAATAGACAACACTTATTGAACATGCATGTGCCAGATAATAGTGTAAGCTCCTTATATGTATGAACTCATTTATCCTTTTAGAGAACTTTGTTTCTTAGAGAGGTACTATTATAATCACATTTTACTTTTTTTTTTTAAGATTTTATTTATTTATTTGACAGAGATAGAGACAGCCAGCGAGAGAGGGAACACAAGCAGGGGGAGTGGGANGATCCCATAACGCCGGGATCACGCCCTGAGCTGAAGGCAGACACTTAACCGCTGTGCCACCCAGGCGCCCCTATAATCACATTTTACATACAAGGAGACTGTGGACAAGAGAGGTTGAATAAGTTGTCCAAGGTCACACACCTAGTAAGTAGAAGAACAAGAACTGGAACACAGTCTGGCTCCAAAGGCAACGTTCGGGACACTGCAAGTGCTTATGGGGATGATCTCACTCATTCTGTGATGCTTTGTTGATGTGAAT
>NC_048225.1:31447313-31497805 GCF_002007445.2 Ailuropoda melanoleuca | reverse complement strand
AGGAAAGGAAAGGAAAGGAAAGGAAAGGAAAGGAAAGGAAAGGAAAGGAAAGGAAAGGAAAGAAGGAAAGGAAAGGAAAATCAGGTACATTCTCATACAGTATAACTAAATGGAGTCAGAGCCAAAAGTCTGATTTGGATGAAGGAGCATTTTGTATAGACCCTCTGGATCATCAGATTGAACTTAAATTTTATATTCTGAATTGATCTTAATGTCTGAGACAGACAGAGTTGATATTTTTCACAAACTATCAAAACTACAGTTTGTAATAAATTAATTACTCTTGCATTAGTTTAGAGATTAAGATTTTTTACTGCTTCTGAAATAAATACCATGCCATTTACCTGTCCAGAAATGTCCTTCTTTAGGATCAACCTCATCCTGCACATCATTGATATGGTTCCAGCATGAACATTCATTTTATATTTTGTCCCCACTTCTAGCCACAATCAGTCCAGGAAAGGACACCCTACCTAAACTAGCCAATGAGACTGATTCATGGAATTTTTAGAGTTGGGGATGGAAGATATTTGATCAGTAACTCTTAGGAATAAGAAATGTAAATCTCGGGGCGCCTGGGTGGCACAGCGGTTAAGCGTCTGCCTTCAGCTCAGGGCGTGATCCCAGCGTTATGGGATCGAGCCCCACATCAGGCTCCTCTGCTATGAGCCTGCATCTTCCTCTCCCACTCCCCTGCTTGTGTCCCCCCTCTCGCTGGCTGTCTCTATCTCTGTCAAATAAATAAATAAAATCTTTAAAAAAAAAAAAAAAAAGAAATGTAAATCTCAAGGACTACCAGAGCCACTCTCCTGCCTCTGGGATATTTCTGGGAAGCAGATAAAGGCAGTCTTTTTGAGTGAGAGAGAGAAAAAACTGATGAAAGAAAGAATCATAAAATGTATAAAGTGTGCTCCAATGGCATTTGAATCCTTGTCTCCAGTTGTTACTGAGACTACTGTATTTCTTATCTTTAGGCATGATGAGAAACACTAGTAAACATAACTTTTTTTTTTGCTTAAACTAGATTGATTAGCTTCAGTATTTGCAAACAATGTTGTAATTAAGACAAAGACATCATATATCACTCTGCTAGCCATTGTTCTCCAGAGAAACAGTCCAAAAAGAATAGATAGAGATGATGATAGGTAGATTAGATAATAAATGATAGATGATAGATGGTGATAGATGATAGATAGATGATAGATAGACAGATAGATAATAGATAGATATAGATTTATTAGATTTATTTTAAGAAATTGGCTCACATGATTAAGGAGGCTGGCAATTTTAGAATCTGCAAGGGAGGCTGGCAAGGTGCAGACACGGGAAAGACTTGATGTTGCAGCCTGAATCTGATGGTAGTCAGGAGGCAGAATCTCCTTTTCCTCTCAGGACCTTTTTCTGTTTTTTCTTAATGCTTTTGACTAATTGGATGAAGTCTACTCATATTATTATTAGATGTAGTCTGTCTACTGATTAACATCTTAATCTCATATGAAAAAATACCCTTAAGACATCACTCAGACAATGCATTTGACCGATTATCTAGGTACCATATCTTAGCCAAGTTGACACATAAAATTAACAATTATAATCACCAACTCCAGTAATAATGAGACTTTGCTGTTATTGGACTAAATATGAAAATTATGAACCACACAGAAGTGGGAAACTGACTTTTTACAAAGGTGCAAAGGCAATTCAACAGAGAAAGTTTGGTCTTTTCAACAATTTGTGCTAAAACAAGTAGATATCCATATGCAAAAATATAAACTTGATTCATACTTAATTCCACATACAAAAATGTACTCAAGGCATATCATAGACCTATAAATAAAACATAAAACTATAAAACTCTGGAAGAAGAAAATAAGAGAAAATGTTCATGACTTTGTCTTAGGCAAACAGTTCAATAAAACACCAAAGTCATAATTCAAAAAGAAAAATAAATAAATAAAATTGGAATTTTCATAATTCAAGTCTCCTTTCAAAGATGCTGGTAAGGGAGTGAAAATGTAAGCAATAGACTGAGAAAACATTTACAAAGCACATATCTGATAAAAAGTATCCAGACTATATAAGGAACTCTCAAATTCAATTAGAAAAAAGCAAACAACCTAATATTTTTTAAAAGGGGAAAAAGATTTGAATACATACTTCAAAGACAATATAAAGATGACAAAAAAGACATAAAAAGACACAACATCATTTGTCATTAGGGAAATGCAAAATTAATACCACAAAAATCCCACTATAAACTTAGAATGATTAAAACTTAAAAGACTGACCATATCAGATGTTGGTGAGGAAGTGGAGGAACTTTAATTCTCATACTCTGCTAGTCCCACTTGGGAAAGAGTTTGACAGTTTTAAAAATGTTACACATTCACCTATCACAAAACCCAGTGGTTCTACTCCTAATATTTACCTAAGAGAAAAGAGAGCATATGTATATGTAAAGACCTGTGCATAAACTTTTGTAGCAGCTTGATTTGTAACACTCCAACCTGGAAACTACTCAAATGTCCATTGGCAGGGAATGGATAAGCAAATTGTGGTATCTTTATACAATGGAATATTCACCTGCAATAAAAAGGGATGAATTATTGATACACATAAAAACATTGAGGAATCTCAAAATCATCATATTAAGTGAAAGAATCCAAACTAAAAGAGTATCTATTTATGTAAACTTGGGAAAGTCAATCATCACAGGAAGCAGAACATTGATTGTGTGGAGATGTTGAGAGGTGGGACAACAGAGGATTACAAGTGGAATGAAGAACCTTTTGGAGATAAGGAATATGTTCACTCTCTTCATTGTGGTGATAGTCTCATAGGTGTATACACATATCAAAGTTTATCAAATTATACATATTCAAAAGATTCAGTTTTATTGTATGTCCATTACACCTCAATAAATTTGTTACAAAACAGGGAAAAGCTATTGCCATAGTCTAAATGATAGATGACTACCTGAATTAGGGTGGTGACAGGGATCATGGAAAGAAATTAATAGGCTAAGGATATATATTTATAGTAGAGGTAGCTTGACTTGTTGGAAGTGAAAGAAATACTGGGATAAAGGATTAGAAGGCTTAAGGATTGGAGAAGCTAGGTAAATAGTTGTTCCACATCCAAAATGTATTTTGTATTCTTTGGAAACCCAACTATAGACATGCCCTAGTAGTAGTTATAATGGAAATACAAGCTTAGGAATAGAGCTTCACCTAGTATTCGCTCTCTTCCTCTCCACCTTTCAAAGATTATATCTCATTTTTTGGTCATGTTTTCTGTATTAGAATGCCTTGTAAGGTTTTATTTGGAAAATTAATTACCCTGCTGAACAGGAGATGTGAAAATCACTTCAATAGCATCTGAGAAAATATATTGATTACCTTTCTAGTTTTCCTTTGAAAATGAGAATATGAAAATATTGATATAATATTTGAGTTAGAACAGATTGATGTCCATTATTTTCAGACTCTATTTGCAACCATTTAAATGCATTATATTTAACTCTTATAATCCTATAATATGGGTAGTATCAACGTTAATTTACAGATTAAAAAAACAGGATCAAAGAGATTAACTTGCTCAAGGTTCAAAGCACACAAATAGTTGAGATGATATTTAAGAATAACAACAAAGTTTATGTCTTTCCATCTACAGCACAGAAAATCCTCCAAGACTCAATTAGAGTGGTTTAAACTATATTTTTAAATACATACCTTTGCTGCAAATCAGTAATGAAATTAAAAAAGAACTTAGTCTAGTGTCTTACAGAGGGATCATGTTAATTTTGCACTTCCTTGAAGTTTCCAGTAATTACTCAGAACAGGTTAACTGTTTTAGAATTCATGAGCTACTACTTGTCAAAAGTAAATTATAATTTAATAACTAAGATTATTTTTAACATTTTTAATACATTTTTTATAAAGTGTACTGTTTTTCTATACAGCTATTATATAAAGGGGCACCTGGGAGGCTCGGTTGGTTGAGTGTCAGACTCTTGATTTTGGCTCAGGTCATGATCTCAGTGTCCTGATTGGAGACCCATGTAAGGCTCCCCATTCAGCAGGGAGTCTGCTTCTCTCCCTCTCTCTCTGCCCCTCCCCCTGATTGAACATGTACATTCTCTCTCTCTAAAATAAATAAATCTTTTAAAAAATAGTTATTATATACATATATTATATGAATGCATATATTTGAGATGGAACATGTAGATTTCAAATAAATCTAGAAAATTCTTCAGAAAATTAATATGTACTCCAGGATCCAAGACATTAAATTTAGAAGATCCACTATGAGAACATGTCTGCTTTTAACTCATGAAGAAGCAAAATATAAAGTTCAGTAATAAAATATCAAATATAAAGACAAACTGTCATAAGAGCAATGGACAAACTGTCATGAGAACAAGGGACACACTGACTATTTGTTCACATATTATGGTTTTTTTCCCCTATTTTTACAACAGTTAATACTTTCAAGTTTATAGGCATAATCTAAATACTTCAAATTTTAATGGAGGAAATTGGATTTATATAAATCAATACTATATTTTAATTTTCTATTAATTGGTTTCTTCTTCTGAATCATACACTTACAAGCACTAAAATATTTGTTTCATTAAGCATTAAAAATATTTCAAAGAAATTGCAGACAAAGTTGCTCCTCATAACACTGTTGATAATGACACAAAATTGGAAGCAATGCAAGTGACTAATAAGTGGAAATTATCTAAGAATATTTAGAATATCCATATGATAGAGTAATGAGCAACCATTAAACATTGTGTAAACAACAATATGAGGAAATGGGGAAATGTTTACAACATAAGAAGATGGAAGAAAACTGTTGCAAAACAGTATTTATAATGCTATCAAACTTCTATTAAAACAAACTAGATAGAAATAGTATTAGACACAAACACATAAAAATGCAATGATGGTTATTATTTGGTGGAGTCACATGATGCTCATTTTCTCATTTATGCTTTTCCTTATTTACTTGCATTGTTATAGTAAATGTGCATTTACATTCAGAAAATATTTTTAAAGAAATAAGTTGAATACTTGAAGTTAACATAGTAGTAATAATAATAATAATAAATTATTAGCTTATAAGCTCAAACATGTTCTTAGCACCATTATTTTTCTAATTTGGGGAACTCAAGTACAATGGAACATCTCTGTCATCTAGGAATTTGTAGCTCAAAGTCCCCAAAGCAGCAGCATCAACATCACCTGGGCACTTGTTAGAAATGAAAAATCTCAGGTTCCCTCCAGAGCTACTGGGTCAGAATCTGCATGTCAAGAAGCTACCCAGGGGTATACATATTATAGTTTGGGAAGCACTACTCTAGAAGACAAAATGTATGTTATCTAGAAATATTGTTTCCTAATTTTGACTAAATGAGTACCAAGGATACAATGTAGCCTTTAACAAAATACTGTATAAAACAAATACTAACTAGAAAATATATAAGAAATTTTTCGGTTCACGTCTATCTACATAAGGGTACTTGCATTTTGACTTATCTTTTAGCAATGTGAAACATATATTCATACTGTTATCCAAAAGAAAGTCACAATGTGAATTATATAAGCAATTTAAAATTTCTAGGAGTTACATTTTATTTTTTTATTTTTTTAAAGATTTCATTTATTTATTTGACAGAGAGAGACAGCCAATGAGAGAGGGAACACAAGTGGGGGAGTGGGAGAGGAAGAAGCAGGCTCCCAGCTGAGGAGCCCAATGCGGGGCTCAATCCCAGGACCCTGGGATCACGCCCTAAGCCAAAGGCAGATGCTTAATGACTGAGCAACCCAGGTGCCCCACTAGGAGTTATATTTTTAAAAAATAAAAAGATACAGGTGAAATTGATTTAAATATGTGTAATGTAGTCCAATATACTCAAAATATTTAGATTTTAAGATGTAATCAATACAAAAATAATGGAGTGTGTTACCTTTTTTAAAAATTTTTAGATTTTATTTATTTGTTTGAGAGAGAGAAAGCACAAGTGGGGGAGGAGCAGAAGGAGAGGGACAAGCAGACTCCACACTCAGCACAGAGGCCTATGTGAGGCTCCATACCACAATCCTGGGATCCTGACCTGAACTTAAGGATCAGTTGCTCCACTGACTGAGGCACCCAGGCACCCCATATTATTTATTTTTACTTAGTGTTAAAAAATGTGTGTACACCTTAAGTTCAGACTAGCAACATTTCAAATGCTCAATAGTTCTATAAGGCTAGTGGCTACTGTATTGGACAACATAATAAAGATCGTTAGCTTAATTTATAAGCAATGCAAGTCTAGTAAGACAGTATTAGGTCTTTCAGTTTGGAACCTATCATTGGGTTAGTCATATTTTTTGGATGTGAAAAACATTCTTTGTATAAATGTCTCAAGTAGTTTTCACATTTTTAAGGATATGAAGACATTTCAACTACACTTAACAACTATAATATTGTTTCTATGTTTTGTTTCCCAAGTTCCCACTATATGGACCAATAACACTACCACCACCAAAACTCCATTTCTATTTCCCTAGGTGTCCAGATTGAATTTACACATGTTGTATACTTTTTTATTTCTCTGCTACTAGAATATAGATCTCTCTAGAATCCCAAGAGAACTATGCTTCAGGGACATAGGTGTGCAAAAGCCTGGGGCAACATTCTCAGTAAAAAAAAAAAAAAATTCAATAATTTTTCTACTAAGAATCTCTATATTATTGGAATTTTTACTTTATCAATTGTTTTAGAACAACATTTTGTTACATTAGGATTTTAATTTTCCCTCATATTAATTTGAGGAACAAATAATGGACTTTTAAGAAACAAACATTATGTTGGGCTACTGTAACTATCATACTGATTTTAAGTTGAGAAACTTATGTTTAGTTGATGCCCAAATTTATTATAACTTAAAAAAATAACTCCAAGAGGCCACTTATTTATTTATTTATTTATTTATTTATTTATTTATTATTTTTACTTAAAAATTTATTTTATTAGGGGCGCCTGGGTGGCACAGCAGTTAAGCGTCCGCCTTCGGCTCAGGGCGTGATCCCGGCGTTATGGGATCGAGCCCCACATCAGGCTCTTCTGCTATGAGCCTGCTTCTTCCTCTCCCACTCCCCCTGCTTGTGTTCCCTCTCTCACTGGCTGTCTCTATCTCTGTCGAATAAATAAATAAAATATTAAAAAAATTTATTTTATTTATTTATTTGAGAGAGAGAGAGAACATATGGAAGGTAAAGAGGGAGAGAATCCTCAAGCAAACTCCCCACTGAGCACAGAGCTGGACACAAGGCTCAATACCAGGACCCTGAGATCATGATCTGAGTCGAAATCAAGAGTCTGCCACTTAAGCAACTGAGCCACCCAGGTGTCCCATGATGTATACATTTTAAATTTTGATTATATGACATAATGTGAAATGTCAAATGCCAAATCTACCAGAGAATATCTTTCTTAGTAGTAGCACTAGAGTCACTTTCATGGGAGGTTCATACTATGTTCTTAATTTCAAAATGCAAGATAATTTAATGAAAACTTTTTAGAAAAATATCTTAAAAAGTTACATCATTAAATATATAGTTTAGTTATAAGAAGGATTCTGATTCAAAGTGTAAAAATGTAAGTAATAGGAGGGAAAACTTTTAATTTCAAATCAAGAAAAAGTGATGTACTACTGGGAAGTTAACACAATAGTGGATGCTAACTTGCATAATTTGCCTTGCTATGTTCTTCTTCTTCTTCTTCTTCTTCTTCTTCTTTTTTTAAGATTTCATTTATTCATTTGACAGAGAGAGAGAGACAGCCAGTGAGAGAGGGAACACAAGCAGGAGGAGTGAGAGAGGAAGAAGCAGGCTCCCAGTGGAGGAGCCTGATGTGGGGCTCGATCCCAGGACTTTAGGATCACGCCCTGAGCTGAAGGCAGACGCTTAACGACTGAGCCACCCAGGCGCCCCTGCCTTGCTATGTTCTAACAAAACAAGTTTATAAAATTTAAGACTGAAAGATTTTGATATGACCTGGAGTTAAAGAAGAGAAGGTGTGCAGATTCAAGGAAAACATGCTTAACATATTTGAAGAGTAGTAAGCATGGTAGGGAGAGGACATGAGTAACAAAAGAGTAAGACAGGACATTTGGGGTAAAAAGTACATGAATAAAAGTATAGGAATAAATTGTATCCTTAAAGACAAATTCTGATTTGATTACCTGAGCGTTGAGAGTACGAAGTACCAAGAGACAATGCCCAGGGCCAGAGTAGCAGGGTGGCTCTTGAGGAAGAAGGAAACCCTAGGATGTATTCTAGTTTACCATGCCCCACTCTGATCAGAGAACTAAGTTGGACACTTACCTTTGGTAGTATAGTCTGAAATCTGGAGCCACAGGCAGCAGTAGGAAGTGGATGTCAGACCTAGAGGTCTACTGCCTATTTCCTTTATATCTACCAGAAGAAAAAAGGTGCTGGCCAGCATCCATGGGGAAGAGTAACTCTTGTGGAAAGTTGTGGCAGGGTCACATCTTAAGCCACATAAGGGTGTTGCCAAAACCAGAAGACTGTGGAAGAAGCTGGTTTCTTGCCATGCTGCAGATGGGGTTTTAATCAGAAAAGTACTATACTATATTAATTAACATTGTCACATTTAGTATGCTCTCAGATTGTTAGTATATAACTATTTACTATCTTGCAGGGTGGCATTATTAAGGATAAAAACAAAATCAAAGTAAATTCTCTCACCTCATTTCATGTTGCATGACTCATCAATTTCATCAATGTTCCAACTAGAAGAAAAAAGCTAATTTTCTTTTGCCATACAGATTACAATTTTAGAATCCACACTGCCTATTTCTTTTGGAATTTGATGTGTATATTAATATTTATGTTTTCCTTTTAAAATCATTTATACTCTATTTTCTCTAGTTTCACAGAGTATCTTCAATCCTACCAACTTCTACATTTATAATTTTCTTACTTTCATGACATGGTTTGAAAATGCCTTTTTTAGTCAGTGAAAAGAGACATATGAGAACATTTAGTTATGCTTTAATCAAGGAAATGAGACTAAAGTCAGTATAATAGGAAGTATAAGAGATTGAGTCCTGAAATGAATATCAATAAATTAATCCTTGTCCTATCACTTCTACTTTAATTATCACAGTTGACTTAACTTTTCACAAAACTGGTATTTCTTATTTCTCACTGAATAGAAGTTGGCCTAGGTCAGCATTTCTTGACATTTTTCTCTTGGCTATAACACATATGTGCTGTGACATCCCTAACTGTGAGAGACTCCCATGGGACAAGGATAACCCATTTGATTTCTATTTTCAAAGTGCAAATAATTGACAAAGTTAATGATAACTTATTGTTAATAAAGACCTACAACTAGCCTTACCACACTTTTATGATTTAGCTCCACTGGAAGGTCTGATCCCTGTATCTCATACAGTTCTAGAATTATGTGATTTTTAATTTACCTTCTTAGCAGAAGGTTTGAGCCTAATCCATTTTTTTACAGCCATCTAAGAAATAGTGGCATAAGAAATGCCATGCCTTTCTTCAGCACCCTGTTCAAATATTTGATATGTCTGTTATAAATAATAATGAAATACTTAGTTGCTTAATTCCAATGAACATTTTGAGAATTCCATAATAAAAGTATATTTTCTGCTTTGAAAATTTAAGGAGACATTTTTAAACTTCATTCTTCTAAGTTCATCCATGTACAGATAAATATATCATTTTATATGCTGTGTTTGTGAAACATAAACTTTTTAAATAGTATTTTATAAATGTTTCCAGTCCTTATTCTGGTACTTTAGAATTCTATGTCATGTAACTGACATAATTCTGTGTCAGTTAAAAATAATTTTCTAGGGGAGCTGTTGTTAAATATTTGTTTCTATCCCACTGCCTCCTATTTATGTATTACTTTAATAGGAATTATTCTAAGGGTATGGAGTCTCCCTTTTGCATATTCAAGGGTAACCCAACAGAGAGAGTAAGGTTGGTAACATATCTGAGGCTATAGGGTTATGAGTGGATGCAAGTTTTTAATTTCTATTATGTTCTTTAAAGAAATCTCTCTATAAAAATTATGACCCTTTGGTGCCCCTGAAACACCAGAAGGCACCCATTTATCTCCATTCCTAGATCAGGCATCAACATTTCTCACCTCGATTATTGCAAAGACCTCTTAACTGATGTCTCAACACCAGCCTTATCACTCACCTAATCTGACATCTGCACTGTAGCCAGGGGATTAGATGGAAGACTCCTAGGTAAGACCCTGCATCAAAGACGTGAATATCTTTAGGATAAAGAGCAGCTCACTAGTATCTAACAAGCTTTGCCTATTCCTGCACTCCAGTGTCTCCCAGCTCCTTTCCCTCTACCACAGTCAGATTGAATCAGAAAGATCCCACAAACATACACTCGGGTTTCTGAAGCCCTGGAGGGTGTGGGGACAAGTTGGCAGTGCAAAGTGGCAAAAAGCACAGTCCCTGGATCCCAACAGTAGCTTGAATCCTGGCTGTGTGACATTGTAACTCTGCCACTGTGGGAAAGTTTTGATTTGTGTGTCTGTTTTCTTCTCTCTAAAGCGGTAAATAGTCACTATTTGATAGCTCATGCAGGTATGGTGCTTAGAATCTTGACCAGCATATAGTAGCCACTGTGTAAATGCTGCTATTTCCCTTATTCCAAAACACTCTTCACTCTTCACTGGCTAGTTATAACTCTATGATGCTTCCTTTAGCTTTCATCTTAAATGACATATTTCACTAGATTAATTGTTTTACTCTTATTTAAACCTCTGCTTATCACACTGTATGGCAGAACATATTTTTACTTATCTCCTTTACCAACAAATTATAAATTTGTGAACACAGAGACTGTGTTTATCTTGCTTACTGTGGTAATTCTAATGCCCAACACAGTGCCTGACATGCATGATAGATAATAAATATCTGTGGCTAAATAAATAGTGTGATTGTATTAACAGCAATTGTTGAACATTTAAAAACAAAGTGAGCATCCTCATGCATACAACAACACCATTACTGAAATACTGGTGAATGTGTGTGTGTGTGTGTGTGTGTGCATTCATACCTGCTAGTGGAACACATGTGTATTGTGCATTATTAAAAAAAAAATTTCAGTCACCTGTTATATGAAAACAGGAATTGGCGAAGATTTTTAAAGTAATGTCCAAACAAAAATAAGGAAACTGACTGTGTGAAAGATTTATACAAACTTCTGAGTTATCATTTTTATAGAAAATTTAAAATATGTGGTCAGGAAAGTAACTTGGTGAAAATATGCTTTATGTATTAGCTTCTATCCCATCTCTGAGGTATTCCACAGAACTCTTCAGAATTAATCTATTATATTTTGGAACAAAATAAAAATTACTTCTGAGAATTTCAGTTTTTATTGGTAATAGTAATATATTAAGGCAGAAAGGAAATTTTAATTTAGAAACATAATATTGTCTCTCCAAGTTAAAGAAATATGTGTGTGTTTGCAATAATTTATACACTCACATGGACACACGTACATACACACAGCTGGTTTACTAAGAACTCTCAATCTTTGAAGGTGAACACATGAAAAATGCTAATTTCCTTGTAACCATTCTCCAAATATACATACTGTCACAATTCCCTTTCTTGTCCATCAGTAATTCTCTGAATGACTATGTAATCAGATTCCACAACATTTTGTCACTTTATCTTATTTTAATAGTCCTTTTCTGATTCTAATGATTCATTTTTAAAAAATTTTTAAAACATTAATCTCATATCTATTTCAAAACTCTATCTGTCCCCTCTCAAGCACCTGTCCCATCTATCTGTGGTCTACTTTACTCAAACTTCTTTCTCCCTCCCCTTTTATGTATGCTACCTCTTCCGGTATTAGGGCAGGGAAGTGGGAGAAGGAAAAGATAAATGTCTCCATCCTTAACTGTCATTCTTTCCTCGTTAGGTTTGACTTGCTGATCTAGTACACTGTGGGCTCATCATACATGAGTGCTGGCTTAATGTGATGGTGGGGTCCTCCCAGACTTCTCATAGGGGCTTTAGCAATCTCCTGAGAAGTTTGTCTCCAAGAATGGGGCTGCAACCTTCATTCCTCTGTTATGCATGCCAGGAATGAGCAGTCCAAGCAAAGCCTCACTCATGATCTCACATAATCTGCACAAGCAACAGAGCATACCCAAGAGCCATCTTAACATTAGAAACTGAGAATTCCAGCTGAGTATTTCAGGACCCTTGCAACCTAACTTACACTTCCATGTCATTACTTCTCAATTCTTTCTTCCTTTTCTAGTTGTATTATAAAAAAAAAAAAAGAGCATCAAGTCCTTTGACTCAACAGTCTTTATTAGAAGAATAAATTTCTTGCTTCTTGTTTTAGGCTTGTGCATTACTTACTATACCCTTTTGGCCTGTCTTTTTGCCATGAGGAAGAAAAGCAAACCCAAAAACCAAAAGGAAGGAATAATTTCTTTTCACAAGTTTTGGACTCCATAAAATCTGAGTTTTCCCCTTCTAGTTCTTTTATATTGACCAAGTAGATGGTAGGAATGGACTCAGGGAATAAGCCACTAGTGGTTCATGGCGGGTCCCATTCTCTGAGGTTAGGTTGTTTAGGAAGACTTCCAGAGTGGTGTTTGATCCCAGCTGGGAATGGGTCTCTGAACATAAAATATGAGAGCCATAAAGCCCTTTCTGAGAAGAGAGAAACCTTATAGCATCAGCTACTGTTCTACATTAACAGGAGATATCCTACTCAATAGCTTCCTATGTTTCTAGCTGTACCTATAGCTATATATCTCAGAGGTGAAAAACACTTGACAAGCTTTCCAGGAATAGCCCCATCAAAAATGGAAAAATATTAAAGTTTTATTTCATGGTCAGCATAACCTGGTGATTGCAAGCCCAGACTCTGGAGTCTGATGGCCCCGGTACGTACTACCAATTCTGTACTCCTTTTTAAATGAAAAATAATAAAATAATAATAATAATAATAACACAGAACTGTGGCTAACAATTTGTATAAATCTTTAAGAAAAGTGTCTGATATTATATGGGTGTTTCTTCTGCTTATTATGATTCTACTAGCTACTTCTCACTTCCCATGTTTTGTCCTGTTCTCAGGATATACAACTTCTTCAAACAGACCTTAGGTTGCTGTGGATGCCTCTGTAGTGTCCTTTGCACTGGGTGGTTAGCTCTATTGTCATTCTACTAATTAAGTTTTAGAGTCAAAACTGCTTCATGCCCTAAAATACTCTGAGAGGCTACTGACTAACAATTGCTTATTAGGTATGACCTTTTAGGAGACTCATTTTAATAGTGAGCAAACCCTTAAGCCCAAATTAGAATTTTCACCTACTAGTACTGGGTAAGGTTGGCATTTGTAGATTTCTGAGGATTTTTAAATCCTAGCACTAGAGAAGTCATCTGTAAGAGAGGAACAAAACTAAGCACATGTCATCCTAAGTCATAAATGGATTTTGGTAGAAGATTAAAAAACAAGAAACTATCAATAAAAATAGAAACAGATTATCCCAAATGGAACTTCTTCAAAATTAAAGTTGTGTAAAACAATGGAAAGAAAACTGAAGAAGTTGCACAGCCCCTGGGTACTAAGTTGAAACTCTTCCAATACTAGTGGAAACTTTCTTAGCTCCTTGCAAAATGGAAATAATTATATCTGATTTATTACCACACAGGATCATGTAAGATTAAATAACGTCTGAGAAAAAAGTATAAAGCTGTCTATAGATAAAATTATTAATAATATTCAGCACTTACTGTCAGAGCTCTGACAGTGTTTGGAGATGCTGCTCTTGTCTCATTTCTGCCTTGCAGGGATGTTGTGATCCTTGGATGGAATAATAAATATGTAAAATTCTTAACAAACACTCCCGCATATAATAAGCACTAAATGATTTCTTACTATTAGCATAATTGTGATTTATAATTACTATTTAATTACCTAATTCCCACGCTAGACCATGAGTTCTTACAGAACAGCTGCTGTTTTAGTCAGTTTTGTACCAGTAGTGCCCAAAATATGGTAAAGACTTAAAATTAAATGACCATTTGGTCATTTAATTAACATTAATAATTAGATTAATAAAAGAATGACATAAAAACAGAAACAAGTAACAAAATGGAACAGTATAGAAGGTAAAAATTCAGAAGTGTCCTGGTGATGGAAAGCTAAAACTAATGCAAAAATGGATATATTATGCACTTTTTGTCAAGTTACAGGATTTTTCCAAGGAATATATTTCTGTCTCATAGCCCCTTCGCCAGACTGCTGCAGTTGGCGTATGCTATGCTGGCATGTGTGAATAGCCTGATGAAATAAAATTACAAGAATTTCTGCCTATAAAATTTTATATACTGCAGACTTTGAATCTGCATTGCTTTGCAGAAGCAATGGATTTTTTTTCATAACTTGTTGGTTGTTAAGAAACAAGAACTTAAGAAAAAAATTAGTAAGTTCTTGAACTTGCCACTGTGAAAAATGAGTCTATAGACCATAGTCTTAAACACAAATCATTACAAAGGAAAATTTATTACTTATATAAAAGTATGATATATTAAAATCTTATGGCTGTGGGATCTTGTATGCTAATCACACTGTGCTTAGAGCTCTTCACTAACATGTAAGAGTGGTGCTAGGTCTTTAAACCATGTGTATGACATGTTTGATTACACTTTTAGAAACTCAAACTCATTATCAAGCTGAAAATGTCTTTAGATTTCTATCTCCTGGCCAATGTTTTTAATTTTTCAATAAATTAAAATACAAAAAAACTACAAGCAAAACAAGATTTTGTAAGATAAAAATATGTTTCATAATGTTGCACAACAATAAACTGATAGGTAAGCCACCTAGAGTATTTGGCAAAGATATGCTTATTGAGTTCCAAAAATCATTTATATATATTTTAACTTATTTTATTTAAATTCAATTAGTTAACATATAGTGTAGCATTAGTTTTAGATGTGGAGTTAATTCATCAGTTTTGTATAACACACAGTGCTATTTACATCACATGCCCTCCTTCATGCCCATCACCCAATTACCCTATCTCTCACCTACCTCCCTTCCAGCAACCTTCAGTTTGTTTCCTATGCTTAAGAATCTGTTATGGTTTGTCTCCTTCTCTGATTTTGTCTTATTTGACTTTTCCCTCCTTTCCCTTAAGATCCTCTGTTTTGTTTCTTAAATTTCACATGATTGAAATCATAATTGTCTTTCTCTGATTGGCTTATTTCACTTAGCATAATACCCTCCAGTTCCATCTAAGTCATTGCAAATGGTGTGATTTCATCCTTTTTGATGGCTAATAATATTCCATTGTAAATATATATACTACATCTTCTTTATCCATTCATCTGTCAAGGGACATCTGGGCTCTTTCTATAGGTTTGGCTATTGTGGACATTGCTGTTATGAACATTGGGGTGCAGGTACCCCTTTGGATCACAATGTTTGTATCCTTTGGGTAAATACCCGATAGTGCAACTGCTGGGTTGTAGAGCAGCTCTATTTTCAACTTTTTGAGGAACCTCCATACTGTTTTCCAGAGTAACTGTACAATCTTGCATTCCCATAAACAGTGTAAGAGGGTTCCCCTTTCTCCATATCCTACCAACATTTGTTGTTTCCTGTCTTGTTAATTTTAGCCATTCTGACTGTTATGAGGTGGTATCTCATTGTGGTTTTGATTTGCATTTCCCTGATGCTGACTGATGTTGAACATTTTTTCATGTGTCTGTTGGCCCTTTTTATGTCTTCTTACAAAAAAAGATTTTAGTTATTTGGGAGACAGAGTGAGCGAGAAAGAGAGAGAGGTGGCAAGAGCAGGGGGAGGGAGAGGGAGAAGGAGAAGCAGATTTCCTGCTGAGGAGGGAGCACCATGTGGAGCTTGATCAGGACCCTGGGATTATGAACTGAGCTGAAGTTACATGCTTAAATGACTGAGCCACACAGGTGCCCCTCCTTTGTAGGTCTTCTTTAGAGAAATGTTGTCATGTGTTCTGCCCATTTCTTCACTGGATTATTTGTTTTTGGTTGTTGAATTTGATAAGTTCTTTATAGGTTTTGGATACTAACTTTTCATCTGAGAAGACATTTACAAATATCTTTTCCCATTCAAAATAATTTATATTTTATTGACCATTGCTCAGAGACATAAAAAGAGGGAAAAAAAGGTGTCTTCATTTCTTTATCTTCCATGTTCAAGCTTAGCTCAGAGACCTAAAGCCGCAATAGGGTAGGGGAATGATTTTCTTTGCATGTTAATGACAATGGTTTTTACAATGGAATTCTATGATCATATTTGCTGCTGTAAGCATTGGTGTGATGAATGTACTGATCCAAAGGCAAGTATGTGACTAACAGTGGAACACCTTTTCCCCTATAAGGAGTTTAAAGACATTGACTTCTGAAACTACTAGTCATGTATACAGTTTTTATTTTTAATATAAAACTGTGGTATTTTGGAGGGCCTTGTCAACATGTAATGTCATACTGCTCTAGTTATTTTTGCAATAAAAATATCTTAATTCAGGCACATGGGTAGCTCAGTCAGTTAAGTGTCTGCTTTTGGCTCAGGTCATGATCCTAGAGTCTCAGGATCGAACCCGTGTCAGGCTTCCTGCTAAGCAGTGAGTCTGCTTCTCCCTCTGCCTCTCACCTCGCTCATGCGCACTCTCTCTCAAATAAACAAAAGCTTAAAAAATAATATCTTAATTTTGGTTGTTCCTTTTGTATACATACCCTGGAGATATTGATGATTCAGTTCTAGACCACCCCAATAAACCAAATACCACAGTAAAACAGGTCAAATGAATGTATTTGTTTCCCAATGCATGTAAGTTATACTTACACTATAGTATAATCTATGAAGTGTGCAATAGCATTATGCCTAAAAAAAGTATACACTTTAATTAAAAAATACTTTATTGCTAAAAAATGCTAACCATCATCTGAACTTTTAGCAAGTCATAATCACTGATTATAGGTTACCATAACAAATATAATAATAATGAAAAGGTTTGGAACATTGTTGAGAACTACCAAAATGTGACACAAAGACAGGAAGTGAACAAATGATATTGAGCAAATGGCACCAATAGATACACCTGATGCAGGGTTGCCACAAACCTTCAATTTGTATAACATGTAATAGCTACAAAGCACTATAAAGCAAAGCACAGTAAAAAAGGGTATGCCTGTATTCATAAATTCACTTAAACAAAAAGAGACCTCAAAGACTACATTGATATCTAGATTACATTTCTTGAAAATAGGTTTCCTTACTTGTTAAAAACTATGTTAATTTATTTTACACTACTGTTTCTCAGAAATTTGGTGGGCTTGATGATTTAGGTATACATGCTTGTGAGGGGTGTGTGTGTGTGTGTTTGTGTGTGTGTGAATATATTTGTAGTGATTTTCATTTGTTTATTGACCTTTTTGGGAAAGGCATTTATCATCAACTACATGATGAACTTGCAATTACTGAAAGTATTCATATGGGCAATATTGTTTCCCAGACATGTCAAACACTTTCCCATTTTGTTTTTGCCCTTCTTATTACCAAAACATGGATTCACCTTATCACTCTCCCATAATTAGACTCCAACTACCATCGCCTGCTGAATTACTTTGTTTCTCCTTTATTCTTTCATAACCCCTTGTCTTTATTTATTTTTTTTTTGGTTCTTATCCTTTCTTATTTCTATTATTGTTATTTGGGTACATGTGCTACCTTCCACAGAATATATAAATAATTATTGGGTAAATTATATCACTGGACATATGTTATAAAAATTAAGGTCTGGTTGATTTTCTTACCATTCAACTAATTTTTGAATATATGTTTCCTGAAAGGAACCATGGTTATCCAGCAAGTGAGCTTTTCTTTTCTTTTTTAAGATTGTATTGATTGGAGTGCCTGGGAGGCTCAGTCTGTTAAGTACCTGCCTTCCTCTTGGGTCATGATCCTGGAGTCCTGGCATTGGTCTCCCTCTCCCTCTGTCTGCCTCTCACCCTGCTTGTGCTCTCTCTCTCTCTCTGTGGACAGAGAGAGAGAAAGAAACTGAGAGAATGAGTGGGAGGAGGGGCAGAGGGAGAAGGAGACTCCCTGCAAAGCAAGGAGCTCCACATGGGACTCAATCCCTGGACCCTGGCATCATGACCCGAACCAAAGGCATACCTTAACTGACTGAGCCACCCAGGTGCCTCAAGTGACTTTTCATTAATAGAGAAGTTAAAACATAGGCTAAAAAATATTTTGAAATATTGTGACAAAGAAGGATTATGGAATATAGAGACAGATGATTCTTATAACTGGCTGCTCAAAATAATCATTTGTAAACCATTTTAATCAGTATTTTAAAAATATGAATTCCTTAATTGTAGCCACATCAATCTTTCCACACATCCTTCCCCCCAAAACCATAAACTGAACTTTTTAAATTACCTGTAAACAGAAATAAACATGAAATCTCATCAGTGCTTTGACCAGAGCTCCAAAGGCCACTTAAACCCTGTGGGTATGGAGGGTGTGGAGGAAAGTTTAAGAAACTCCATGAGAAAGAAGAGTGAAGAATTTTGAGTACAGAGAGAATTACCCTAGAGAGATAAAGTCCACCAGCAAGAGCTAAATTGCTGAACAAAGTTCTGGGGCATGGTGGTTCACAGCTCCTACGGCAGTAAAGAAATAAAATAAAAAATTACCAGATACTCAAAGGAGAAGTACAAATGGAAATGTAATAAGGACATAATAAATGAACAGGGCATATAAACAACCAAGATAATGAAATTGAGATTATGGAATCATGGAACACTACATCAAAAACTAAGGATGTACTGTATGGTGACTAACATAACATAACAAAAAGTTATTATTAAAAAAAAGAAATTGAGATTAAGTAAACTTTTTTGGTTTCTATGTCATTTCAACCACTACTTCCATGATCACTTTAATTTTTTATCTTATTTTCACTCTTTTTAATTATTGCATGCTATATATTCCCTAAAAAGAATGACAACAAAACAGAACTAATTATGTTTACATTATAATTTAATAAGACTTTCCAGATATAAAAAAAAATCTTCAATCTATATATTGAAAGCTATACTGTGTACCCAAGCAGAAACAATTAACTCCAAGATATATCTAATAAAATCATTAATCTTTAAAGATAAAGAAAAGTATCCTTAGGGTCTTTAGGAAAAACAGATCAAGTGATTTATAATTACTTATAATAGTAAGAAAATTCACTGGCTGTAGACTTCCGAAGAACAATATACAAAGCAAAGCAAAAATGGAGAAGCAATTTCGAGGAACCCAAGAAAAGAAAGTGTGAGTCAAGAATTTTATATTCGGGGAAATTTTTTTCTTCAAGGATCAGGATATAGATAAATAAACATGCAAGAACCCAGGGAACACTGTACACAAACAGCTGTTTCTGAAGAATCTATTATATGATAAGCTTGAACCCACTAAATTACAATAGAAAAAGTTTCAGCAAGAGAACTGCTGATGAGCATTAATATATTTAATTCTAGAAATAAGCTTAAAATAAGAGTAAGGATGTAAGTGGATGAATAAATATGTACATTTAATATGTTCTGGCAAAGCAGAAGTATTCAACTATAAAATTAAAGGGGAGGGGAGAGAGAAAAGTGAAAACAGAATTATATAATTTAATATTGTATTGTTAATTGATGTGAATTATATGATACCCTCTAAAAATGAAAACCAGATAGTAAAATACTAAATAAAGCGTAAAAAGAAAAAAAGAAAAAAACCAGAGTCAGAGATTTAGGGATTATGAAGTATAAATACAAAGATAATCAATGGAACAAACATACTAACTTTCATAATAATAAAAGAAATGTTAAAAAAGAAAAAAAGACAATAAATTGAGAAACACAGTAAGTAAAATACAATACACATAGTAACTATCCCCCAAAATGACAATTAAACCCAAAAATTTCAGTTATATCAATAAATGTGAATATTTTTAACTCCTCTTTTAAAATAAAAAAAATTTTCAAATTGGCTTATATAACAAACTTAACTCTATGCTGTATATAAGAACATATTTAAAACACAGTTGTTCTGAAAAACTTAAATAAATGGCAAAAATGTATCAGGCAAATGGAAACTATAGGAAAGCAATTCTAATATATATATATATAAAAAAATCGAAATCAGGCCAAACAGCATTAAAGGAGACAAAGAATGCCATTTTATATTGCTAACAGCCGGCAGTTCATAAATTATATAAAGACATTATGATTATGCACCAAATAAAACTATTACACTCATAAAATAGAAACTTCAGGTGATACAAGTCAATGAAAAACAGAAAAATAATAATAATATTGTATACTTTTATACTGAATCATCTTTTTCCTATTAATTCAGAAGTGTCGTATATATAGGATATAATTCCTTTGTTGATTTCATACATTACAAATATTCGTATGATTAGTCATGATCTATTTGACTATTAATACTATCATTTGATGGCAAAATTTTATTTAATTTTAATTTTATTGTGGTCAAATTTACTTTTTTTTATTGTTAGTATTTTGTATCATGTTTTAGAAATCTTTCCTTGCCATATGTCATGAAGATATTTTCCCATGAAATGTTTGGAATGTTTGGAAACTATGGTGTTTTAAAAACTTTCACTTTTTGATCTACTTTTAACTTCTCACTATGTACAATATGAGGTAGGAGTGAAGTTTTATATTTTTCAATATGGGTATAAAACTGATTCAGTACAACTTTTTGAAAAGACTGTAATTTCTCCCACTACTTTGCATTGTCTCTTTTGCCATGTATCAAGTGTATGTTCATGCAAAAATTCACTTATGGATTCTTTATTTTAATCCATTGGTATATTTGTGTAGCCTTGTGCCAGTATCATATCACTAGTTAATGTAAATTTATAGTAATTCTTAGTACCAAGTGGTCCTCTCTCCAGAGATGTTCTTCAACATCTTGGCTAATCCAATATGCATTTAAATATATGTTTTAGAATTCTCTCTCTCTCACACACACACAAAGACCCAAAAAACAAACAAACAAAACACACACATGAAATTTTGATTGATAGTGTATTGAGTTTATATTTTAATTTGGGGTAGAATTGATAGTTTTAAAATGTGCAGTCTGCCAATCCATAAACATGGTGTATTTTTCTTTATTTATGTATTATCTTCTTTAATTTCAGGCAATGATATTTTAAAGTTTTCTGTGGAGAGGTTTAATACATCATGTGTTAGATTTTTCACAGGTATTTGATTGCTTTTAATTATATTATTAGAAATTTGTTTGGTTTTGCTTATGTATGTAGACATATAATTTATTTCGTTTATTGAACACACTATTGAATAATTTTCTTAAACTCATCATTTATAATGATGTTATCTGTGATTGAAGAAAGTTTTCTTTCTTTTCTTCCAATTATTCATTCATTCATTCATGCCTTATTCACTGGCTGGAACCCCCAGCATAATATTGTATAAAAAATGCTAACATCTTTATCAAGATGCTGACATTAACTAGTATTTGTTAATTGATAAATTTATTCTCTATTCCTTGCTTCCCATTTTTATCATAAAAATTGTTGAAATTTAAAAAAGATTGTGTACATAGGGATGCCTGGGTGGTTCACTCTGACTTTGGCTCAGGTCCTGATCTCAGGATCCTGGGATCAAACCCTTCGCTGGCCTCAGTGCTTAGTGGGGAGTCTGCTTGAGCTTCTCTTTCTCCCTCTTCCTCTTCCCCTCCCTCCACTCATGCTCTGTCTTTCTCTCAAATAAATAAATAAATAATATTTTTTTAAAAGATTGTCTATAATTAAAATGATCGATTTCCCAACATATTTAGATAATGTGGTAAATTACATTGATTTTTCAGATATTAAAATAATATTGTTTTCCTTGAATAAGCCTACCTTGGCCTAAATGTATTATATTTTAAAAAATATATTGCTATTGTTGGTTTGCTAATATTTTGTTTAGGATTTTTAGATATATGTACAAAAGAGAGTGGCTTTTTTTCAATTGTTATAATGGTTTTTTTTTAGGTATTAATGTTATGCTGGTCTCATAAAACTAAATGAGAGGCATTTCTTCCTTCTCTTTTCTCTGGGAGATTTTTATTAAGATATGTGCTGTATCTTTTTTTTTTTAAGATTTTATTTATTTATTTGGCAGAGAGAGAGAGAGAACACAAGCAGTGGAAGCAGGAAAGGAAGAAGCAGGTTCCCCACTGAGCAGGGAGCCCGATGTAGGGCTTGACTCCAGGACCCTGGGATCATGATCTGAGCCCAGGGCAGATGTTTAACCAACTGAGCCACTCAGGTGCCCCCATGCTGTATCTTTTATAAGTACTAGGTAGAATTTAGTGATAAAGCCACTTGAATCTGGAATTTATTTTATTGGAATGCCTTATGTATTCATATAAAAAAAGATTAGCCTTAATTTCTATTGCCTTTGTTAGTTTTGTGGGGTTTTTTCCCAGGAATTTTTCCATTTCAAATATATTTTAATTTTTTTGAAGTATGTATTCAAATGCATTTTAATAGCTTAATATTCTTTCCTGATATTAAATATTTGTAAGATTTGTATTGATATTCCCATTCTGGTCCCTAATGCTGGTATTTTATCTGTCTCTTTTACTTTGGCTATTTGAAAATTTTATTAATTGTTCAAAGAACCAACATTTTGCTTTGCTGATCTTCCTATTATATATTTGATTTCAATATTCTTACTCCCTGCTGCTGTTTTTATAATTCGATCTATTGTATTATTCTTTTTCTAATTTTTGATAATGATTTTTAGTCTTTCTTTTGTCCTAATATACGCACTTAGCAAAAATTTCCCTTGAAGTATGGTTTAGCTGCATCCAACAAATTTTTCTGTAAAATTGTCATTATCATGCGGTCCAATAACTTTTCTAGTTTCCATTATGATTTTTTTCTTGGACCCTTGGGTTATATAGAAACATATTGTCTGTTTTTCAAATATTTGGTTATTTTTAATTATCTTTTTCTTCTATTAATTTAGTGTTTTAATTCACTATTTTCAGATATATTTATTATTTTAATCCTTTATTATCCAAGTATATGGAAAATTTTAGTATTTCATATAAATAGGAAAGTAATATGTATTCCACAGTTGCTGGATGTGGTCTTTTTATATATGTCACTTAGGTTGTGTTGTTTTAAGGTGCTATTCAAATCTTTCTTTTTTTTAAAGATTTTATTTATTTATTTTGAGAGATGGAGAGAGTGTGTGAGTTCAGGAAGGGCTGAGGGAGAGAGGGAATCTCAAGCAGACTCCCTGCTGAGCATGGAGACCCAAGTGGGGCTTGATCTCACAACCAGGAAAAAGTGTTTAAAAATATTCCAGGGACACCTGGGTGGCTCAGTTGGTTGTGTCCAACTCTTTATCTCAGCTCAGGCTTTGATCTCAGTATCAAGTGAGTGCAAGCCCCATGTTGGGCTCCATGCTGGGTATGAGGCTTACTTAAAAAATAAATAAGTAAATAATGTTCCACTATTGTTGATCCATCTATTTCTGTTATCTTTGTCATTTTTTTGCTTTATATACTTGAGAATATACCATTAGATACACACTAATTTAAAGTTATTACATCATTTTGGGGTGCCTGGGTGGCTCAGTCAGTTAAGAGTCTGCCTTTAGCTTAGGTCATGATCCCAGGGTCCTGGGATCCAGCCCCGTGTCAGGATCCCTGCTCAGCAGGGAGCCTGCTTCTCCCTCTCCCTCTGACTGCCACTCTGCCTGCTTGTGCTTTCTCACTCTCTCTGTCAAATAAATAAGATCTTAAAAAAATAAATAAAAATAAATAAATATTAAATAAGTTATTACCTCATTTTATTGAATGACCATTTAGTGAAGATCTCTCTTTGTCCTTGGGAATGTTTCTTTCTTGAAGTTTACTTTCTGATGTTAGTAGATTTCTTTGCTTAGTGTTGACATGGTGTACATTTTTCATTTTTTAATCATTTCATTCTTCCATTTTTAAACTTTCAATATTATTATATTTAAATATCTCTCTTGTAAGCAGTATACAATTGTGCTTTTTTTTAAATCCATGATGACTGTCTTTGTCTTTTAATTTTTTTTCCCATTCAATTTAAGTCCTAAAATATTTAGGCTTAAATCAATTATCCTTTTGTCTTAAAATTTGTCCCTCTTGCTATATATTCCCTTTCCTTCTCTTTATTTAAATTCTTTGTAAGTATTTAGTACTGTTTTTAAATCCCAATGTGAAAACTTTAGGACATTTTCTCTTTCCTTATACTGCCAGTATGTGTGCATGTGTGTGTGTGTGTGTGTGTACACACATACACATACATATACATATATACGTATACATACAATTACATATATATATTTATACTATATATATATATATATATATATATATATATATATTTGTTGTTGCTATTTTTTTTGGCTCTTTGGAGGCTCTGATGACTGTTCTTGGGAACTCCCGGTGTCAGCATACCTACAAGTGAAGGAAACTTGTGGAATCTCTGTTCCTGAAGTCAATAATAGAGAGCAGGCAAGCTGCTGTTTTTCTACCTTAGAAGTCCCACACTCTCCCAGCTCAGAAAAGTTGGAGAGCTCAGCTCATTCATTCATTCATATCCTTCTTGGTAGCCTTTATTAAGTGTTACCCTCATTTCAGCCAGCCAAATTCTTCCTAGGACCTTGATCCCATAGCTCAGCTATTACCATTTCTTCACACAGCCTAGAGGTGAGCAATGCTCAAGCATATTATTTCTGTCCAGACTCCCACAGAACTCAAGACCTCAGGAGCCATTTTTTTCAGGAGAAGTAAATAGACTGGCATCGGTAGCCTATGTGAAGGGTTATGTTTGCGTCATCATCTTCCTAAGCTCCTCCATAGTTAACTTACACAAGAAAAGCTTGAAGATTAATATATTTATATCTACAATTTCAAATTCTGCATTTTTTTGCATAGTGTTATTCATTGGGTACTATAACTGACTTTCCCTGATAGGGAATTGCACCCCAAAACCCCTCAATTCATAAAGATACTAAGTATTATATTAACAAGGTCAATAGAATACCACCCAGTGTATTGGAACTGCAATTTACTAAGTAATTAGCTGCCTGAAGATATACCATTCTTTGTAAACATAAAATGGTTTAATAACCCCAGAATATTCTCTCTATTGTGTGTAAAGTCTTCTTAAAAACAATAAAAAAGTTTTAAAGTAATTTTCTAGATAGTTAAGTTGCTAGTTCTTCAACTTAAAGTGTCATAGTTCTTATCTTATGGTACATCTTAAAGGTCAAGACTAGAAGGCACACATTGAATTTTCAAAATGCTCACTTAGCCATACTTTATGGGCTATAGCTCATTCTAATTGCTCAAGTTACATAGTAGTTACTTCATGGTATTCTTCCTTGTGCTTTATGAAAATGAATACTACATTTAAGTAGCTCAGTGATAACTGATGCCACCAGAGACACAGATTATAGGGAACATAAGATCCTGCTGCTTTTATGTACATGTACATTTATCATAAAATAGATCTAGTTACTTGCAAAAGTCTTAATAATATGTCTTGATGTAGCATATTGTATTTCATCAAAAGTAAAATTAGAATCAGTTTCTGGTTCTGTTCTTTGACACAATAGGACCCCAAGTTATATTCCTGGTCTTACTTGCATCAATCTCTATACCAGTATTTAATATTCTGAAGAATACCTCTTGTCAGCAACATTCTGAAATACAGCTTTGAATAATTATCTGGCTACTTGGGTTATTTTCAGGATTTCCAGGAAGTGTAAGGTGGATATGTGACATTTTGATTGGTTATTATACTGCTTATTTGTTTTATAAATCAGCAGTTGATTCAGGTTGCAATATATTAACCATGGTTATTCCTTATTTATTTAAAGAATCTATAATTTATATGAATATGTAAAAGAAAACAGAGTAATTCTAATATATAGTAAGTCAAAATAACAGAAAAATCTATTAGAGAAATTTATTTTGCAAAAAAAAAAAAATCCTGGACCATTTCAATTAAACTAAAGAATGTAAAATTTATTTGAGCATGAGTTATTTACAAAGTCCTGTAACAAGTGAGATTGGAAGATATAATGTAGTGTAATTCTACTTTCAAGGAGTTTAATCCTAAATAAGCGGTCACTCATGTCAACTACTGTATATGACAGGGAGAAAGATAAAAGTCCTAAATAGATAGATCTATGCTCGAGAAAACGGTTCTATAGTCAAATAAGTTTGGGAAACATGATTAGTTTTGGCAATTCAAAAAAACATTTTAGTATATTAAAGGCTCTTATAGTAAAGAAAAAATTTGTACTTTATTTAACACTGAACTCCATTGACCATAAAACCCTTACCATGCCTTATTTTTTATTCCAAAAAGTTATTAATGTCCCTTGGAAAACTACACTTTTGTGTAATACTTAGTTGGGTAATTAGCACACCTCAGAGAAACAATTTAGTCTAACGAATCCTGATTGTGGAAACCACAACAATATCACGTAGCCAGTGGTTTGGAGCAAAGAAGAATGAGAAGGATACAGTGATAGGTGAATCTATAAAAGAGAACTGTGTATAAATATAAAGAAATAAATATTTCAAGACTTAATAATCACCTAAATAAGGACTTGAAGAAACATTTCTGAAAAAAGCATAAATATGTACTTCTAGCTTTCTGGAAAAGTAATGTAGTCATCAAACAAAAAATTATTGATGTGTGTACAAAATTTTAAAAACACAAATAGACATAAGACTTACTTTTGACATCAAAGGGGAAATAATAGCTTCAAAATAATATTGCTATGTGGGAAATACCTTAATTATTACAATTTTAGTAAAATTATGACAAACAAAAATATTACAAAACTAAATTGGATCATTCACTTATTTATTCAACATATGCATCGAGTATCTACATGCCAGGTAAATTTTGAGGTGTTGGAGATACCTAAAAGAGTCAAAATTTTAAAAAGTGCCTTCCTGCATAGAGATGAGAGTTCAATTCATCTTTAAAAAAAGAAATTATATGAGTATATAAAATTATAATACATGATACAGAAAGTGCAACTTATGATAACTGTAAGTGTTTACAAGGAAGAGATTTTTGAGTTGATGTTGAAAGATGAGCAGGAGTTGACAAGGTGAAGATTGTGAAATAAGGTGTTCCAGGAAGAGGGCACAGAGGCCCAGTGGTGGATGAAACAGGTGCCTTCGAGGCTACAGCAAAGGTCAGTGGGGCTGGAACAATAGAGGAAGGAAATATGGGGTCTCTGAACACGCAATGTCCAAATTAATAGTTGACAAGAAAATAATTTCATTTCTTAAATGAAATACCAATATTTTAATTGGGTTTTGATAAACTAGAAACGCTGCTTCAATTTTAACAAGTATGGCACAAATGCTTTTTGGAGTGGATAATATCTGATAACGTGGATAACATCTGATAACATATTAAGTCACCAAATATTTATTGAGTGTAGTTCCAAAGGTAGGAAAAGGAATATGATTCAATCCCTGTTGTTGAAGGAGACAGACACATAAATATCTGTATGTACCTAAGATCTTGAAAATACTTTTTAAAATTAATTAATTAATTAATTAATTTTTAAAGATTTTATTTATTTGTCAGAGAGAGACACAGCGAGAGAGGGAACACAAGCAAGGGGAGTGGGAGAAAGAGAAGCAGACTTCTCACTGAGCAGGGAGCCCAATGCGGACCTCGATCCCAGGACCCTGGGACCATGACCCAAAGGCAGACACTTAATGACTGAGCCACCCAGGCTCCCCTTGAAAAGACTTTTTAAATGAGGTGAAGCTTGAGCTGACACATGATGAATAAAATGCCAAACTTAAATCTGAGATAAGAAGGATGATCAAGATAAAAAGACTGCAGAAGCAGACACGTGAAGCATGAGAAAATACTTTTGCAGAGAACCATAAGTAGTGCTACTAGAATGTAAAATGTGAGATGGGAAGAAAAGAGAGAGGAAGCCAGGGTGGGGGGAGAAGCATACATTATGTCACAGTAAGGTTCTGTAAAAACCATTCTTAAGGACTTGGATTTAATAGGTCAGAGATTGGCAAACTATGGCCAGCAGGCTAAATTTGGCTCATTGCCATTATTAGATAAATAAAGTTTTATTGAGACAGAGCCAAACTCAGTCACTTAGTATTGTCTATGGCTGTTTCCACACTTTCATGAGAGTTGAGTAGTTTGCAACAGAAATTATATGGTCCACAAAGGCAAAATTTATTATATAACATTTTACACAAAAATGACTCTTCTATAGATGGTAGTCCATATACAATTTTCAAGCAAGAAACTGTCACTTTTAGATTTTATTTGAACTAAAATGTAGGTACTACCTTTTTTGTCTCCAATATATGTTGGGCACCAAACTAGGTGATTTAAACATATTAATTATATCTCAAAACTACCCTCCTGGGTAGATATTAAAATCTCCCATTTTACTAATGAAAATATTGAGATCTAGGAAAATTAGGCAAACTTGCCAACACCCAATAATTTTGACATTTTGGCAACATATTTAAATGCTACTCTGACTCAATGGCCTGCACTTTTTCAGTCTGACAGTGGGTTAGAAAAATGAGGACTAGAATTAGATGGTCTTGTTATGAGGAATTCATTGTAGGAATACCACTAAATTACAATCTGGATCTGAATTAGGTAGAAGGACAATACAGATAAATTCAATATCTTAGTATGAAAAATATGCATATCAACTAGACTGAATTATTAATCATCGATAGATTAGGTGGAGGGAGTAAGGGAAAAGAGAAATGGTAATAACTTCTGGTTTTCTGGTCTGCGCGCTTAGAAGGATGACAGATTTATAGATACAGGAAATTCAGGACAGAAATTCAGATCCATAGATGGGAAGGAAAGGTAAGTAATATTCTGTACAGTGTGTATATTTTCAAGTACCTGAAATAAATCTAATTGAAGAAGGACACCAGGCTATTGACTATAAAAGTCTAAAACTCAGAAGAGACACAGGGCACATGCTAGAGATTCATTCAGTTTTGGCAATGAGTACATAAATAAAGAGCCTTCCTTTTAAATGATTTCATCAACTATTATTAAATAAATAGTCTACATATTTTATAAAAGTTCTTTAGGTTTAGAAAGGGGTACAGTATTGTAGTCTTTCTTTTTTTTTAATTTTTATTTTGTTATATTAGTCAGCATACAGTACAACCCCAGTTGTTGATATAAAGTTCCATGATTCATTATTTGCATATAACACCCAGTGTACCATGCAATACATGCCTTCCTCAATATCCATCACTGGCCTATCCCAATACCCACCTTCCTCCCCTCTGAAGCCCTCAGTTTGTTTCCCAGAGTCTTTCGACCATGGTAGAAGCAGACTGTCTGAGCTCAAATCTTGCCTATACCAATTTCTGTAACCTTAGTCAAATTTGATTTCCCTGTACTTCAGTTGTCTTCCATAAAATGGCTATTAGCAACACCACTTATAGGAATGCTGTGAGGATGAAATGAGTTAATACATATAAAGTTTTAAAATAATGTTTGCACATGGTTAACACAATATAGGTGCTAGCATTTATTATGTTTATCTGCTTATTTAAAAATAATTAACTTACCATTTAGTGTATTCAAATAGGCTTTTTCTGGGTAATTTTCCCCTATGCACATGTTTATTCAAAATAGAAAAAGATGAACATGAGCTAGTAAAAGGATGACCTGGATCCAACATTTTCTTTTCTTTTTTTCTTTTCTTTTTAAAGTTTTTTATTTACTTATTTGAGAGGGAGCTAGAGAGAGAGAACAAGTTAGGGGGAGGGTTAGAGCAAGAGGGAGAATCAGACTCCCCACTGAGTAGGGAGCCCAACATGGGACTTGTTCCCAGGACCCTGGGATCATGACCTGAGCCAAATGCAGGTGCTTAACCAACTGAGCCACCCAGGTGCCCCAAATCCAACATTTCCTATATATGTGTGTCTCATCTATTTCTGCCTCTCTTTTTTAAAACAATCAATTCATTCTTAAAAGAAAGAAAAATCAGCCATGACCTTGGAGTATTGTGTAATGTTAGAATGAAGAAAGTTCTAGAAAGATAGAAAGAGGCATAATCATTGGGATATGTCAAAGGGTCATAAGAGCCAACTGAAAGAGCTCTGATTGGCCAAAGCCAGAAATATTTGAGCAATAAAATAAAGTATTATTAGATTAATACCTATATTAGAAAATAAATGCCCTTGAGATGTATGGATATGAATAAAAGATTGAATAAATAAGTAAATGGAGAAGCAGAGAAAAATCTCCATAGAATTCCAAATAATTTATGTAGATGTTCTATCATTTAAGGAGGTATAGCCAAACTCTCCATATTTTGAATGTGAAATGTGCAGAGTGGCTTTATCTAAAGACTATAAAAAGGGAGGGGAATGAAAAAAACAAAGAGCAACTTATAGTTGAGAAACTGAAAACACTACCTCAGTACAGTGATCAAAGTCAAAACCAACAGTAAGTCATGTTGATGTTATGAATCTTTGATATGACCTGATGAGAATGACACTTTATCTCTGTCATCTCTCTCCCCAAACCATAAAACCAAGGTCATCATGAGAAAAAAAATCGAACAAATCTAAGTCATTCTACAAAAGACCTGATCAGTACTCCTAAAAACTGCTAAAGTCATCAAAAATAAGGAGTAGCTGAGAAACTATCACAGCCAAGAAGAGCCTAAGGAGATGTAATGAATAATGTAAAAAGTGTGCCATATGAGATCCTGGAACAGAAAAAGTACATTAAAAAAATAAACAGTAGGGATCTATGAATAAAATATGGACTTTATTTCTTTTAATAAGGACTTTAATCAATAATGTATCAACATTGGTGCATTGATTGTGACAAATGTACCTTACTAAATAGACCATATCAACAATAGGAGAAACTGGGTGTGCAATGTAAGGAACTCTCTGTACTGTGTAATTTTTCTGAAATCTAAAATTATTCTAAAATAAATAGTTGTTAAAACAGTGTTATTTCCACATTATGTAGCATAGAAATCATGAAGGTGTTCATTATAAGCTAACATTCTCCTCATTTTATGCTGGCCAAATACCCTTATGATAGTCTCTTTAGCTATGCAACTGATTTGTTTTTCTTAAAAAACATAAATGGCAATTCAGCATTAACCAACATAGTCATTGTTTCAATGAATGTTTTTTGACTCTATGCATAAAGGCCATTTATATTTTCATACTTTTTAAAACTTCTGGAATAAAATTATTGGGTTTTTACTACATAATTCCTATGCTCTTAGATCACTGTTGTGGTAGTCACTGAAATCTAGGAGCTTTCTAAAGTGTGTTACTACATCAGCAATTAAAATTAAAAATAAATAAATAAGAAAACTCGATTAAGAATAATTTTTGTAATTTGATTCTTTAAAATAATCAGATAAGGAGAAAACTGTAAAGGTCAAGTACTCACTAAATACAGTTTTGTAAAAAAAAAATTCCCAGAGATATAAATTTGTAGAAACAGTTTTTAACAAATTATATTTATTTTGAGGGCATAAGTGTATTATCATGAATAATCATAATGTCATGAGCTTATTCATCTCCTTCTTAGATTAAATGAATTTATTACTATAGTTTTATGTACACGTGGTGACAGAGGCAACTTTGACTTTAACAGCACATGCACATTCACACATTATATGTTAACACCTACAAAATGACTTTCATATACCAAATATTTCCTTTGAACATATTGTTTTAATAATTGCATGATGGGTGTTTATTGATAAACCAATAGTTCCATTTTGTCTTATTTATACAAGTGTCTTTACAATTAACTAAACATTCTATAACATTTTCCCAAGTTATAAAATAAGGCAAAAATAGAAAAATGAAATTGATTCTTAATGATACTACAATCAACATAAGGATGAAATTATTCTGTATAGCAAAGTTGTGAATCTTTCATTTCCATTGGATGTTCATTAAAATTAAGTTGTATAAACAGCATGTAAAGGATAAGAATATGAAAATATACAAAATCCTTTATTCAGTGTTGAATATAATTTCTAATTTCTACAGCTGTGAGCACAAAAACAAAATTAAAGCAACATTATTTTTTTCTGAGTCAAATGGGAAGAGAAGTTATTAGACATAAAATTATTGAAAATGTAGATCGTTCTTTGATCAAAAAAAGAAGGTTAGTATTCAAGTTTCTCCTAAGTTTTGGAAATATGTTAATCAAACATTTCTTGGTTGGTTCCTGATGATCCCCCTACAAAATCTCTTGTAAAATCATTCTAACTAGGTTCTTTCAAATTTAGCATTTTCTAGGAAATGTCATATTCAGACTGAGAGAACTAAAAATTAAGGTAAAATTATGACATAACAGTATCATTTATTAGGGAGAAAGGAATATGGCAGTCAACATAGGGGTATTCTAGACTTGTCCCATGAGCACAATTAGATAATATCAAATAGTCCTAAATATCCCAGAAATTGACCTGAAAACTAAAAAACAAGCTCCACATCTAAAGGGAGAGAAGAGGCCAAAATGAAGAAGGTAGGAGGTGTAGGAATGTGGTTTATGGAAGACACAGATGACAGGTGCTGCAGAGGGGAGGGAGTGGCAGTCACAAAGAACAGTGAGAGAATGGGAGAGGAGCATACAAGGGAATGCATGCCCCTCATAGGGCTCCCTGCTCAGTGGGAATCCTGCTTCTCCCTCTTCCACTCCCCCGCTTGTGTTCCCTCTCTCCCTGCCTCTCTCTCTGTCAAATAAATAACTAAAATCTTAAAAAAAAACAAACAAACAAACAAAAAAAAACGGCCAGTGCCAAGTCCCTCCCTGTCCCTCAGGATAAACACAGAGCCATCTATGAGAAACAAAGAAACACCTACACTGGTGGCCTAACTGGCTTATACCAAGCCCCACCCCCAGCTTTCTGGTGGGAATGCTCTTCTCAATCATACTTGCCTCAGTTCCAGTGCAGTGGGCCCCTTCCCCCAAAAGACTGATACCAACCCCTGCCCCCATCACATCTCCAGGTCAGAGTGTTCTTCAGGCCTCAGTTCTGGTGGGAGTGCTATCAGGTCTCATTTCACAAGCAGACTAGAGCACATTTAGTTAAAACTCACCATATTCAAGCCAGAGAACACACACTGCCCACAGCAGGCAAGAAAAGCCTCTGCAGATGACTGGTCTGAAGGATAGAGCAGCCAAGATACAACAGCAGAGTGCATGCAGCACACACCAGAGACACTCCCTGGAGTGCTAGGCCCTGGGCACTACATGACCTCTTCTCATAAATCCATTATTTTCAGGGGCAGGAGGCATAACTGGCTTTTCTAACACAGGGAAAAGGCAGAGACTTAGACAAAATGCAAAGACAGGAATTCATCACAAATGAAAGAACAAGATAAGGACACACCCAGAGATCTGAGCAAAACAGATATAAATAACATGTCTAATGGAGAATTTAAAGCTACAATCATAAGGATACTCACTGGGCTTGAGGAAAGAATAGAAGACATTAGAGAGACCCTTACCATAGAGATAAAAGAGTGAAAAAAAAGGAATCAGTCAGAGACAAAAAATACAATAAACAAAATTGGAAACAGGGTTGAAGCAATGAACCTCAGGCTTGAAGAAGCAGAGGAACAAATTAGTGACCTAGAAGAAATGAAAGTAATGAAGCTGAGCAAAAGAAAGAAAGAATAATTATGGAATATAAGGGACTCTATCAAACATAATAACATTTGTGCATTATAGGAGTCCCAGAAGAATAAGAGAGAAATGGGGCAAAAAATTAATTCGAGGAAATAATAGCTGAAAAGTTCTCTAATCTGGGGAAGGAAACAGACATCCAGATCCAGGAGGCACAGAGAACTCCCATGAAAATCAACGAAAGCAGGCTAACACCAAATATATTATTAAATTTGTAAATTATAGAGATAAAGAAAAATTCCTAAAAGCAGCAAGACAAAAGAAGTCCCTAAATTACAAGGGAAGACCAACAAGGTTTGCAATAGATCTCTCCACAGAAACTTGGCAAGCCAGAAGAAAGTGGAATGATATATTCAATGTGCTGAATGGGAAAGTCTTACAGCCAAGAATACTCTATCCAGCAAGCTTATCATTCAGAATAGAAGGAGAGGTAAAGAGTTTTCCAGACAAATATTAAAGGAGTTTGTGACCAGAAAAAGCCCTGCAGGAAATATTAAAGGGGACTCAGTGCAAAGGAGAGACCAAAAGTGACAAAGACAAGAAACGATCAGAGAAAATTTCAAGGAACAATAACAAAGCAAGTGATAAAATGGCACTAAATACATATCTATCAATAATTACTTTGAATGTAAATGGACTAAATGTTCCAATCAAAAGACATAGGGTGTCAGAATGGATTAAAAAACAAGACCCATCTATATGCTGCCTATAAGAGACTCATTTTAGACTAAACACAACAGCAGATTGAAAATGAGGGGATGAAGAAACATTTATCATGCAAATGGATGTCAAAAGAAATTTGGAGTAACAATACTTATGCTGTATTCTAAAAGGTTTTCATAATCCTCCCCTTTGACTACCGTTAAAAAAATGAGTATGTGACATTTTTCAGTGTCCACAAGAGGGTGAAGGGAAAAAGGCAGAGAAAGGGGTTACTGGAGAGGCAACTATCATCAATTTTGATGACATCAGAATAAAAACTGAGTAAGACACAAAATACCTATTCAAGGATTATTTTAGCTTATCATCCTGAAATACATGTGTTCATTCAAACATTTATTTCATTTATTCTACGAAGGTTTGTAAATGCCATACCTGTACACTGAGTCAGTGGAGGGCGTATAGAAATCAAAAGGAAAGTCTTGATCTACTCAAGTAAGTAAAGAGAATATATGCATCAAAATCAAAGAAAGATACAAATAATGCAAAGGAAACTGAAGAATGAGTGAAGAATAGCCAAGCAAGGTGGAAGAGATTTACCCTCAGTAAGTTATCTCACATAACCAAGTTTTGAGAAAAAATATGGCAAAAATATTATAGTTATTTTTAAATACTGCAGTCAGAGGTTATTGATATAACCACCTATATTTCAAGAGATGGTAGAAAATAAACAGTTCTTTTAGAAAAGGAAGACAGAATTAATTAATTTTGGAACTCTGACATGTTCGAAATGTCCAGGTATTTTCAAGGAGCTACACATACTAGAAATTTTTAATGAAACAAAGTAAAAATAATTTTATGAAGAATGAAGCATTCCAGACTGAATTCATATTATAAATGCTTTCAAAGTGTGACCTATTCTGCTTTTAAATATGCATGCATAGATCCTGAATATCATTAAAATACAATACCGTTATCTCCAATGGAAAGAGAAAACATTTAATTTTCATTTTTGTTTTAGCTTTCTTACAATAAATAGGTATTACTTTAAACTAAGAAGAACATATTTTTAAAACATTCACTTGTCAAGAATTGTTTTCTGAATATTATAAACAGAATTTGCTAAACATAGAGTAACTATGAACACAATAAATAGATTCTGGTGCTTTTGTTTCTTTCTCCTTGACTTGGCTTTTGAAA
This sequence comes from Ailuropoda melanoleuca, assembly GCF_002007445.2. Taxonomy (NCBI): domain Eukaryota; kingdom Metazoa; phylum Chordata; class Mammalia; order Carnivora; family Ursidae; genus Ailuropoda; species Ailuropoda melanoleuca. The sequence continues at coordinate 31,462,047 of NC_048225.1, read as the reverse complement.
TTCCTTTGCTCATATTGTGCTACTTCACTCCTAATTTCCTCATACAGCTATGACTGATTCTACTGTTAAGGCATTTCAGAGTTGCTTGGTACCTTTTAATTTGTGATATGAACAAAGTCATGTTCCACAATTATTCACTGCATTTTTTGTGAATTTTGTTTTTTTCTGTGAAAAAGATACAGATATTAATCACAGAAAAATAGCTTGCTCCTATTAACTCCCCGTTTTATAAAATTCACAAAATTTGAATTTTAAAGGCAAGACATTATAGAAATGCAGGTGGATTAAGTCTAATTATCCATTTTTATTGTGCAGAAATTTTTTGTAGCCAATTTATTATAAATGCTTCTACAACTGCCCAACCATATGTTTTTAGGTACATATTTCAGATGGGCAGCAAATACTAGCAATAATAAAAAAATCCAAGATTGTGAAGTATCATTTTCTATTATTAGCCTCATCAAATAAATGCACAACCTTGTACAACTGCTTCCTATTTTCAACTTATTTGCAATACAATATCAAATGTTAAAATGAATAAAATGTCATAAATTACTTCAATGGAAAAGATCCTAAACATTTTAAATGGCATGCACATTAATATCATTATAAAATTATGAAATTGTGTTATAATTATCATTATCATAATTATTTTTATTATAATATCTTAGGTTGTCTTTTTTTAATTGGAAACTGGAAACCTATTGATTCATTCTCCTGACATTTGCTATCTTCAACAATAAATATTTCAATATTGTCTGGATTATATTCAAACTAACAAGATGTGTGCACCATTTATCCATATTTTTCAGAATACTTAAGTATTTAAAATCTATCCTTATATCTTTATGTCCAAGCTGTTTGAACTGTTAATGTACAGGTTAATTCATGAGTTCTTCAGAAGACCCAGCTGTTTCCTATTCCAGTGTTGAAACTCTGGCTTGAAAATCTGTTTGCTAAGGCTAAGAGTAGTCACCATCTATACAGAAAAGAAGAAATACTCTTGTTCATTTTTGTTTGTATGATAACCTCAGGAAATAAGAATGACTCAATGAAGTATATAAATATGAATGTCCTATAACTTCATTTTCCTTTTAAAATAGAGAAACTTTGGTATAATGAAACAGTTTGTAAATATATAAAGAGGTAGAAGATCCTTTAAAAGATACAAGATCTTTTCCTCTTATTCACTAAATGAAAAAAATCAACCTTAAGCAGTAGACCTCTAATTCATATTTTTAAACCTTATAAACTGTTAATGATTTTTATAGTTTCTAATCTTTATTTGATTCTTAAAATTTAATTTGGTGACTGGTTTTACACCAATCAAATATATGTCAAAATCAATAAAGATATCAATATACTAAGTATGTTATAAAACAAAAGAAGAAGAACCAGATTGTATTCCAAATTCTAATTAGTAAGGAAATGTTTACACATATCCACTATATTTAAAATATTAAATACTACCACTATATTTTGTCTATGTGCATATCCTTCCAATAAGGATATTCCATCCTCTGTAATTCATGTTACTTCCGAAGATAAAATATATCTAGTTTCAAAGATGCAAAAAACAAAGTAAAAAAAAATGCAAAAGTTATCCCCAATAGAAGACTTTTCTCTTTGTCATTAGTGACTGAGACTTTCTCAGAAGATAATGTATTTATTTTCTTTAAAATGTGTATGTGTTGCCCAGAAATTCTTATGCTTATGGAGTTTCTAACTATTTCAGTAGTCATTTCCAAATAGCATAGTTCATTTTATAAGATTTAGTTCAATGTAGGTGATGATTATGCTTTTGGCAGTACCGGTGGTTTATTTGGTGAAGAGCCAAAGGATTAATCGCACAAAGTGATCTGTATCCACCAACACCTCAAATTCCATTAACTTTCCATTCTAGAGTTGTCATCTAGCAATGTGTACAAATTTCTCTTGAACACATTAAAATGCTTATTCTGTCCTCTTTCTTAGGATTGTATGTTTCATTATCACTTGCATAAAATAGTACTCCCTTATGTGTCCTTCAGAATTGTAGGGATTCCCTCCAGTTCTGGTATCCTAGTATGGGGTCAGTGAGTCCAGCTGTGGTCTAAGAAGAGTTGCTGAAATTTTTTTGAATTCTGATCAGAGCCAGTCTTAGCTCTTTCCTGTCCTTCATTTTGCCATTACCAAATGAAGATTCCTTAAATTTTCTTTCTTTCTTCCTTTGGAAGAACCTCCATGTTTCTAATAAATTTAGTGATACAAGAAGTGTATACTAGAGAAGTGGTTGTTTAGTGTCTGTACTTAAATTCCTATGGTCATGAATATGTTCACTCTATTCTTGGTAAGTTATAAGACTCTTAATTCACTTAAGCAATTGTGTGGCTCTATTTCTTGACTTTAGGAGAATTTGCTTATTCTGGAATATCTTATTTTCCTTGATAAGAGGACATCTAAACAAAAAAGGAATGCAGTTACTCATGGGGTCATAATTAGTAGGTTTAGAAGTCAGAAAGCTGAGGGCCTATTTAGAGCATCGAAAGTTAAGCTGGAAAGAAAAATGCAGAAAGAAGAGAAGAGTGTGATGAGTTTGAAATGTCAGGTTTTTAATCTGATTAGTAGAACTGCCAAACTACGCAAAGTACTTTGGAAACTCAGCTGAATTCCACCTTAGCAAATGTGGAGAGAGACGTCATCAAACCTTTTTTAAAGGGAAGACTTTTGAGGGACAAATCATTCATTAAATATTTAATAATTGAGCGCTATTGGATATAGGTATTAAAATAGAGTTAAAGATAATACAAAGTTTTTGTTTGTTTGTTTACTTAATTACTGGATTGTTAGAGCTGCCATGGATTAAAAGTGGGAATGGATATAGAAAGAGAAACATATTTGGTGGGTATGCAATGAATTGGGTTTCACAAATGTATATAGGTGGAAATTAATCCTACACATTGGGAAATGTTGATAATGGAATTGAAGCATTAGGTCTGGAGATTTAGATTTGGTTGAAATTTAAAGGCATAAAAAGCATAAAAGCATATGTGATCATCCAGGACCTTGCATAAGGAATAAGTAAAATAATTATAACGATAGGAATAAGCAAAATAATAATAAAAATATATATCACAGATGTATGATATGTAGAACTTTTTGCATGTTGTTGGAAAATGTCCTCACGTCTAAGAAATTACTTTTATTAAAATATTTTCCTTACTATATTACACAAGTAACAGTCTTCTCTTGTGTATTTATTTTACTTTATTTAAAATAAATATATAATTATTATTTAATAAGAATTAAAAACTAATAGATGCTTGCATTCTTGTTCTTTTATTTGGCAGATATATCAATGTTTGGAAATACCATGAAAAATTATCCATTATTTAAAGTAGTAAATCACTATCCCTATCCATTTTTGCAAAATAACAACAAAAAAAAAAATCCTGTCCTCATTAATTAAACCTCTTGATTTAAAATTCTCATTTCCTAAGTTTTTGTTTTGATGTCAGAGATTATTTTTCTTTCCTGAGTAAAATTCTTTTTTAAAAAATATACACAATGATGGAGTGAGTTTCAAAAAATTTTGTGAGATCCACCTCCTATCTATCATCTATCTATCTATCTATCTATCTATCTATCTATCATCTATCATCTATCTATCATCTCTATCTATCTATCTATCTATCATCTATCTATCTATCTATCATCTATCCTCTATCATCTATCCATCTTTCTATCTATCTATGTTTAAAATTCTTCTTTCTCTGGAAGATTTTTACATTATTTTTAAGTGACCTGTTCAACGACCTAAGGAAAGAAGAGTTCTCCTTCTTGTCACAATAAAATGCTGATTTATTATTTTTTAAACTATAAAGATACAATATTAACTATGCAAACTCTAGTATAATCAGAGTAGCCTGAAATTCACTAGATGTAATCATTTGCTATATATCTCAATTAATCTTGCAGGCTGTGGCTAATCACTTTCCCACCAGGCAGGATCACACAATTCACAGAGCCAGGATTATTAAAATCCATATTTCACGTTAACAGCCATGTGGATGAGATTAGTTCCTAAGTAGTAATGCACCTGCCATAAATTCCTCTTCTCTGTTATCTTCTGAAATACTGCTCTGTCAGAAGATGAAAACTACATGATGTGTATTCAGAGCCAGTTTTCAATTTTTTTTTCTCTATTGGTCAAGTAAAATTTATCTTCGTCCCTCACTGATTTTAAATGCTTCCTATATGAAATGTAATAAAGTCCAAAATGATCAGGTTTTCTTATAAAACTTTAGCATTTTCACTTTAACTTATTCTCCTAAATGACCCTAAGCTAAAATAATAATTGAGAATTACAACTTTAAAAAACAATTGCCCATTTGAGTATCTAAACTAATTTTTCTTTCAAGAATATTAAAAATTAAAGACTCCTGAATAATCGACGCATTTAGCTGTGCATGAATTCCCAATAAAAATGAAATAAGGTAGAGTGAGGATAATAATAAAAGTAAAAATCAAAATGCCCAGGTCTTAGTCTTGGCTCTGTTATTAAGTGAACAATTTAGAGCTAGCCACATAGTCTTTCTGTTTCTCAGAGGACTGGCATAAAATTTACTTTTGGATTTGCTGTTTTCTTCAATCTGAAAGCTAATCATTGGAAGAAAATGAAGAATCAAGTTCAATCTTTATTAACCTAGGTACGAAATACGACTATGTGAGAGGTGCCAGAAAAATGTTTATTCTCCTTGTTAAAACTTATAGTATTCCTGAAGATTTTTTAGCCATTTTATCTAAAACATTATGTATTATAGTACGTACTTGGTGAATATTAAAGAAAGTTTTAGAAACGCTCCCCGATTTGAACAAAATGAGAGATCTATTACTTTTGTCATTATTAATAAAATAATGGTGTGCATATATGGGTAATTTTAAAGATATTAAGTGCTTATATGCACCTTCTAAGAGAATCTTTAAAACATGTGCCCTGTATAGGTCCAAAGTTATCATTACTATACTTATTTGTTACCAAATCTTTCCGAACCCTTTTAAAAAAGGCTTTAAATATGGAAGCGAGCAACTTAGAGGGCAAATTTTAAAAGCTGGAGATTAAATTATGACCTATACTACCATCCTTGATGAATAACTATAGAGAGATGTTCCCTGGGTTGGTATAAAATTCACATTTTTCCTACTGTGTAAAATGCAGGGAAAATGTTACAGCTACGAAAAATGAATACTGCTGTACAACTTAAATTTTCAGACCTTTAAAGAAAATATATATTAATTCTTGAATTGAATTATTGTGGTTTTTACATGTGCATACATAGACATATATTAAATAATTTTGCTTGTTTAATAATTTATATGCTTTAAATACATGCATTTGACAATTGCATGATAGCTACAAACATATTCATACACTTGGCAATGTCACAATCAATCAATATTAAACTGGATGATTAAAGACCAAGGTAAATAAAAATATAAGAGTTGACAGATGCATTAACTTTCCCTTTTGTACATATTGTTTATAATAAGATGCTTTCAAAATTCTAGTTGGATATCAGGAAAAGGGCAAACCTCTGATGCAATAAGGCTTAAGCATTGCTAAGCAATCAATTGTAGCTATCATCCCTCTTCATTTATCTTCTAAACTTTTTTCTTCCTCACTCTCTAGTGAACACATCTATACTTGAAGCTAAAGGAAAAAGTGCCACACCCTTCCTTCTATTAGTATCACCAACATTTTTTCAATCTATGGGGTTGAAAAATTGACTAATCCTTCTCTTCCCTTTTGTGCAGAGTCCCAAGTTCTGTCAAACATGGCTTATCTCCTAATTTTGCCATTTCTCCTTTTCCTTAATACCATTCTTACCCATTCCACACAGCTTAAAATTTACTTTCAGTTAGATTATGGCAAGAGCCTCCACCTTATCTTTCTGTCATAATTCCTCCCCTGTTTAAATCCACTTCCCTCATCCCTCCCTATCAGTAAGGTTTTTCAAACACAAAACTATTCTTGCCATCCCCTCCCATTTAAAACTTTTCAGTGGTTTCTAAATGCCTGCAAAAATGGCATGCAAATTACTTAGCTAATCTATTAGCCACATCATCCCCTTCCTCATACATAAACTTGTTTTAATTGTAACATTCTGTTTGCAAGGGATTCTTTTTTTTTTTTTTTAAGATTTTATTTATTTATTTGACAGAGATAGAGACAGCCAGCAAGAGAGGGAACACAGCAGGGGGAGTGGGGAGTGGAAAAAGCAGGCTCACAGCAGAAGCCTGATGTGGGGCTCGATCCCATAACGCTGGGATCACGCCCTGAGCCGAAGGCAGACGCCTAACCACTGTGCCACCCAGGCATCCCACAAGGGATTCTTTTACATATTTGTACTTTTTTTCTACCTGGGGCACCCAATTGCCTAACTTCTTGTACCTAAATGGCTGTTCACCAGAATCCCTTAAGATGCTTGTTAAGCATACAAAATGCCAAGCTATTATCTGGGAATCTGGTTTTAACAATCGTCTCAAAAAATTCTGATGTAGCTGCTATGGCATTCAGGAATCTTTTGCCTTTTAAAAGATTTTAAAAGTCCTTTTAAAAGTCCTAAGTTAGAACAAGACTTTCTCCCTTCAGGAAGCCCTTTCTAAGCCCATAGAGGTTCAGCATGGATTAACAGATTGCTTACAATATTCACAGATCTTGTCATTGAAACTCGAGTCAGTCTGACTTCATAATTCATAGCTTTTTTATGATTATAAGTTATCTAGCAGTGCCCAGAAATTGGGCTTCAACCCAGAATTAGTGTTTGGGCCAAGTGCTAATAAAAGAGGGACAACTCCCTAGATGTTCTGGAATTTCCATCTTCTCTATGAACTGCCAAACTTTTCAACTTACTCTAAGAATATTTGTTTTTTAGACATTTCTTATTGTCCTTCTTACTCCTCTTTTTATTATTCTTTTTTTTAACTTCTCCCTATTTTAAAAATCAAATTCAGAGGAGAATTACTGGTTTGTAAATTTCTCTGGTCAGTGGTTTTCTGAAATCCCGTATCTTTAAATTTTGGATAAGCTATGGAAATTCAGTTTAAACATTGATTTTTTCAAACCTTTATGGGTGAAAATGTAAGAATGATTTGTATTGTCATAGAGAAGATGTCAACTAAGATTTTTGATTAAAAAAATGGGTTTATTTACCTAGAGGTATTTAAATCAAAAGTAATAAGATTTAGTGAAATGAGCTCAATGCACTTGGGTTTGATTCCCATCTAGCCAGATAATTTATTTTCAGAATATACTTGAGTAAATTACTTAATTTCTCTTAGCCAAATATTTTCATCTGTGAATGTAAATTATATCTACTTTGAGTTGTGGAGTTTGACAATATATGTAAAGTATCTTGTACAACATTAAGCTCTTCAAATGATAGTTATTACTACTTAGATGAAAAAAGAAATAAAACTCAAGTTGTGCACTTCATAGCTGTAGTGATTTAAATGCAATAACTTTCATGAATCTCTGGCAAAGCAAATGTAAGCCCTTCCCATAATGTGACAGTAGTCCTTGCATAATGGAAAGAGTACAGGCACAAAAGTCCGTGGGCCTGGGTTTGAATGTAGGTTTACCATGTTACGGCTGTTATTACCCAGAGAAATTCCTTTTAGCTCTCTAAGCTTCAGATATCTTTTTCCATTTGTAAATTAATGATAGCATACCCTCACAGAATTGTTGAAATTGTTGAATTATATAATGCATGTGAGAAGGTCCTAGCACAAATCATAACACAACGTAAATCTGCAAACATGTGAATATATACTTCATGACTAATGTACTTTAATTTTTTGCTAGTTCTGATTTTATTGCATACAATATCCGATTTGTTTTCAAGAAGCCATGACTTACTGTTTCCCTCGTTTTGGTAAAACAATAAAGTTTACAAATGCTTTCCTATCACTTATCATGTGCCCAGCACTACTTGAGTATTTTACAAATGTAAAATAATTTAAACCTAAAAAAAAAACTCTATGAGGAAAAGTAGAATTTCATCACAATTTTATTGATGAAGAAACTGAACTGTAAAAGGGTTAAGTAACTTGCCCATGGCCAATCAGCTGGCAAATGGCAGAACCGGAACTCAAGCCCACGAGGTTCCAGCTAGTTTGCTTCAATAGTAAATGGCTCTTGCCTTGTTAGATTGTAGCAAGCTTCCAGCCAGGACCTGCAATGACTAAATATTTCCCATACACCTTTCCACTATCAAAGAAGTCTCTCCACCTCAAGGATTTAAGGAAATAATAAATTTTGAATGATTAACTTTCTGACCTATTAATTAACTGAAGACCAGGCATTGGATTACTTTGTTTAAAAAAATGACCCCTTCAATTCCTTTTATCAGACTTGGTGAAAATTTTGTTTTTAACAAAATATCTTTCTTTGAATGAAAATGAAATCCAGATCATACGTATTTTAAAAATTCACTCAACAACTGCATGATTGTCAATAAGTTTGCAGTAAACAATATCACTAAAATTAGGTAAATAGTGATAATGCTTCACCCTAAGTTTTTCAGTGAAACTTTATGATAACAGTTTGCATAAACCTTTATGTAAAAAGTTAAAAACATATTTTTATTATGTGTCTAATTCTAAATATTTAAATTATTCAAAAATTATGTAAATACTATATGTGCTCATTCATGTAATTATGCTTATAGACACAAAAACATATATACATTGTGTATAGTTGTGTGTATACCTCACCAGAAAAATAGCTATGTTTCTGAAAAGTAGTTTGTAAATCAAACATTCCCAAATTGTGAAATATTTCAATTAAACCAGGACAATTGCAAATTAATAGATTTTTAATAAGTAAACAATGCTTTATGTTTGGGGTAAATTCTAACAGAAATTTGAAAAGGACTTATTAAGGTGTATAATGTATCACACTGAGTTTGGATTAGTTGAATTTTTATTAAGGAAAGGATACTGAAGTGAATCCATGCCTTCTGGGGGGTTTGCTAAAAAAAAAAAAAAAAGATTAGAAAAGTGTCCTTACTTAGGCGTAGAGTTATATAGTAAGAAAAGATCTACAAAAGTTGATTTATGATAAGTTTTCTTGATGTTTATTTTACATTTATATCAGTGACAAAAGTACATTTGGGATTTCTGCATTTGCCATGTTTACTGCCTTCCTTCTTCTTCTAGAAATTTTTTCTCTCAATTTTCTACTTTTATTGCTCTACTGCTATTCTTTTGTTCTAAAAACAATGCTCATTTTAGGCAAAGTTTACTGGTTCTGTCCCTGAGCTCACTTGTAAAAGCAACAAACGCTTCCCCAGCTGACACTTTTCCACATGCAGTCAAGCCACTTTCTATAGTGTAAGCAGGGCCACCACTGTTGCTGTGTTTCTCATCATCACTGCTCAGCATCCCTATTCTGTGGCAAGAATCCGACATGCACTCCTACACAGAGCCTTGCCCCATTCATTCACTGGGGTCCCTACTGTAGCACTCAAGGATGTAAGAAAACCCAAACTTCCTCCTAACTTGTTTCTATTCACTCTCCTAAAACTACCTCAGTCACACTGCTTTAGCAAAGAGGGAGAGATCAAGAGGGAGAGGAAAGAGAGAAGAGTGGTTGTTGTTTGTGAATCTGTGTTGGAGAGGAAAGGAGGACGGCGAGACTGAATAGCACATGTAAGGGGGTGCAGTCCTACTCCAGAGCCCCTATTTTAATGTGCGCTTATGAGTGTGGATAACAATTGCCTACACAACAACTGTGATGCTTTTTTCTTAAAGTAGCAATCTCACAGTTTGTTGCATAAAATGATGCTAAAAGTAGTTCACTATTAGGGGATTAAGAACATATTCCAAAATCAGTGAAGTATTCTGGATTATAAAGGAGGAATAGGTGTGTTCAATAAAGGAAAAAGAAAAAGGGAGGAATTACTAATTTTGAATAATAAAAAATCCTTTAAAAATACATTTTGTTTATAAATTGATTTATTAAAAATTATTTGGAACAGAACAAAAATAAGTCTGAATTCAGAGTTATTATATCAAAATAGAGTTAAATTTGAATTTTAGATAAAGGTATTTTTTCGGTTTTGTTTTGTTTTAATATTTACATATACCATATACTGCATTTGATATACTTCCATGAAGGAATCCTTTATATGTTAAATTAAGCAATTCTAGTTGCCTATATTTTATATAACAACTTCTAAAGTTCACGATGAATTCTTAGTAAACTATTTTCAAATTTTTCTTCCATCCTATAAAGAAACTTAGATTTTCATTAAATCAATTTTAATAGATTTTAAGAAAAAAAAGGTAATTTTGACCAAATCAACTCTATGAAGATACCTGATATTAACAAATCCCTTGTTTGACCTTTTATAATTCCTATAGCATATGCTTTTTTTTCAAATATTTTATTTATTTATTTGAGACAGGCAGAAAGAGAGAACATGAGCAGGGGCAGAGGGAGACACAAGAGGGGCAGAGGGGGAGGAAGAGTGAGAAACAGACTTCCCACTGAGCAGGGAGCCTGATGCAGGGCTCAATCCCAGGACCCTGGGATCTTGACCCCAGCTGAAGGCAGGTGCCTAACCCATTGAGCTACCCAGGTATCCCTCCTATAGTATATTCTTTTTTAAAAAAGTAACATGTTCAAGAGGTGGAGATTATTTAGGCGGTTTTATTGTTATTTCATCATTCAATAACAGCTATATCTACTAATGCAATTACTTTTTCTCAGAATTCAGCAAAAGTATACTAAAACAGTTTTACTTTCATCATACTCCTTATATGGTGAATATTCTATATATTCTCTTATTCATTTTTTCAACAGATACTTTTGAACTTATCCTCCATGTAAATGCTGGGTTGGTGTGAACCGCAGAGCAAATTATTGAAGTGGAAACTGCTTTCTGTATCATAAATGTGTATGTATGTGCACAGACAGAAATATAGAACCCAGTGTACTGTTAACTATTAAGATTTCATCTTTTTCATTCAAAAGCATAACCTACACATTTCCAGGGAATGAGAAACAATTCAAATGCTTGTAGTTTGAGTTTGAATGCAGCCAAACTCAGTGAATTTTATTGTAGAAAGTAAACAATACATTTCTCCCTTCATTAGAGAATGCATTACTGAAAAAGAAAAGAATTCTTGCTGTCTATATACATTGTAAAGGAACATAACCTGGAGAATTGAATTACCTGCATAGCTGAGCAAAAAGTAGCTATTCTGTTCTTTATATGAGTCAAGTATTTTTAATAGAATACTTACATTTTGTAAGCAGAATAAGGACAATATATGACATTGAAATTTCCCCTTGACAAAAAATAACTTGTACAGCAACTGATCCAAAGCTCTTTGGGAACATATTTCCTTTAGTCTTAGAATTTAAGAATTAGGCATTGTAACATCTATGTAAAATTTGTACTTCTGAACTTTGAATATAATTGTTTTACTAATACTATTAGATAAGTAGAATATATTTTAATATAGCTACGGAAAAGATTACATAAAAAACAAAGCCCCTGATAGCAGCAGCTTTGTAGTATTTTTACCAAAGAGAAATATTACATTTCATTGTAGATTCTTTTTGTGTTCCACAGATCACCTGTGCTTACTCACTCCAGAAGAAAACATAATTGGTATTCCAGCTAGCATAGCATGGATTTAAGTTTTAATTTTTACTGGTAGCTAATAGCAGAAAATTGTTTTATAATGTACAGCATTTAGAATCTTAGCAGAACCATCTTCATCATCATGAGCTCCGCATTGCAAAAAGAATCTACCTAGGGAAGCATAGTATCTGATGGTTTACTTTTTTTTTCCTAGATAGAGAAGAAGAAATTAATAGTAACTGGCAGCCTGACAAGTGATGTGTGCATCATGCTGTTTGCTTTATATACATTATCTAACTTACTCAAAGAAGAATATTCCTATCCTAAACATAGGCATCAGTATCCTTTCTTACAGACAAAGAAATGGGGGCTTAGGGTGTTAGAGCAAATAGCCCAAAGTCACACAAAAAGAAGAATGACATTAAAACCAAGATACAAGTCCCATTTAATTCTAAATCTCATGTGATATTCACTATGTTCTACCTGATAAGAGGCTATCATTTGATGAAAATATAATTACACGTACTACTAATGTATCAAACCATTTAGTTTGGTCGAGCTATAGCTCATGTAAGAAGCTGCTTTCAATCTGACTCACTCCTAGAGATTATTTTTCTTAATGAGAGGCACTATTGAGAATGGTGAAGAGCAAGGGTTGTGTGGACTCTGAAAGCTTCCATTTGAATCCAGGCTCTATGATTAATTGATCTTTTTTCTGTCTTGGCATCCTCACTGGCAAAGTGAAGATAATAATAATAATGCCTAAGTTAGTTTATAATTAAAAATGAACAAGGTAATATAAAGCTCTTAGAATGACTCCTGGCATATAGAAATAATTCAATTTTATTGTAATAATTCAACTAATTAACTAATTGATTTACATAGGACATTTTATATTGTAACAACAGAGAGAAGAAAAGAGCTTGGAGGAAAGAGGAGCCTGAATAAAAAAGAGTGGGGTAGAATGGTGCCTGGGATTTATGATTAGATAATGATGACCAGCAGTTGGTAAAGGCTGGGTTTTTTGTTTTCTGTTTATTTTTTAGAATCTTTATGTAAAGTTAGCAGAAGAATCCTTCCTATCCAACTGACATAGGCAAGGGTAAGGCAATTCTTTCCACCTTTACATGAATCTAGAACTTCCCAATAGTATAAAGATTGGCAGCTTGAGGGCACCAAGAGCTAGAATCGTCAATGGCTTTCTTTAGTAGTGATAATCATGAGGCTCCTTCAACATTTGATGAGACCATGAATATTGTCCAGGGGAGCCAGGTCAAAAACAGAACATGGTGGACCCCAAAATCTGATTTATATCTGTATAGTTACAGATCCTTATATTCCCCAAAATGCCTGGAGTAACCTTGAAAGGAAGACTACATGAACAGAAAGCAAGAGCAGGATTTTTGTATTACCAATGGTAACGTGGTATGAAATTGTATTATCAGACTGGGAAGATCTAAAACTATTTGACAGATTTTGATATTTATGCTATATGCATAAATTTATTTATATAGATGATATACTTTAATCATAATTCCTTTATTCTGCATATTCATAAATTAGCCTCACTCCTTAAAATAAAATTGATGTCTAATGTTTTAGGAAAGTGGATTTCTGTCAAACAAAGATATATCTAAGTAACAGAACTATTGACTTCCACAAATTATATTTGTTGTTAGAATAAGGGGAAAAAATAGTATGAGCATAGGAATTCATTTTCTGAATAATCAGATTTGGTTTCTACATGTGGTTTTAGTCACCTAATTTCAAAGAACCATGTTGTTGAAGATTTTCATTAGCAAAATGATCCTGAGAAGATACGTTAGCATTTATACCTGTATCTTAAAATTTAACATTATAATGCAGTCATCAAAATTTCATAGGTTTTTATCTTGTCTTTTTAATTGTCAACTCTTTGGGATCAGCAACTATTTTGTTTATCCCTTGTGAGCCTGTAACAATCCCTGGTAGAACAATATGCCCATGGGAAGTTATTTTAAAATATTATTAATGGATTGAGACACTATCACATCTTCTATCCTATTCTTACTAGACTTTGCTGTGGCATTTTTAACTAATGACTGTCCCTTCTTCTGAGAATTCTTTTCTCCCTGAAAGCCTCCTATGGTTTCATATTCTGGCTTCTTCTTTGTCTCTTATTTTTCTGCCATTCCTTCTCAGTATTCAAAGTGGGCCATCTTCTCTCTATCTCCAACCAGACCCTTGTCTGTTTGCAGTTATTTATCCCCTGCCTTCCAAACTGTCCCCATGTAAGTCCCATATGCCACTTAACCTCCACACATCCAGCTGAACTCATCAGCCTCAACCTTTCTCCTGTTCCTCTTTTCATATTCTCTACCTCAAACTATATGCAGCCCTTACAGATTGTCATAAACCTTCCACCCACAGTGTTTGCAGAATTAATATTACAACCAATTCTTTCCTGTATATGGGTAAATCTAGACCTCAATATTTTTAGAGACCTTGTTTTAAATAGTTCATGTCTCTTAACTCTAAAGGAGGAATATATCCCAATAGTATGTTAGTAGAATGACTAAAATTGTGTTTTGGATATTCATCCATTCAATAATTTTTAAAAATGGAAATATTTTATGCTCAATCATTGTTCTAAATGCAAGTATATGTTGGAGAAAATAGAAAACAATGTTTAAGAGGTTTCAGATGTTTCACACTTGAAGCATACAGGGGAGCAACTAAGTGAATTACTTATGCTTTCATTTTCATACTTTTTAAATGATTTTATTTATTTAGTAGCATTGATGAAATTAAAATAGTGTTTCTTCTTCCAACTGTTTTTTGCTTTGCTTATTACCCTGTTCACATGGAACACACAAATTGTACATCTGTATCTGCTGTTAGATACCATGCTAATTATTTTTCTCTCCTTTTGTAATAACGCTTGCAAGACTGTACTATTTGTAACTTTATTTTTTTTAATTTTATTTTATTATATTATGTTAATCACCATACAGTACATCCCCAGATTCCGATGTAAAGTTTTGATGCTTCATTAGTTGCGTATAACACCCAGTGCACCATGCAATACGTGCCCTCCTTACTACCCATCACCAGTCTATCCC